>NC_084672.1:24344833-24648151 GCF_028389875.1 Rhea pennata
AATCCACGCCTCCCCCCAACAATATGTTCATCACTCCTATATATCTTCCCATTTCCCCATGAAACTGGCTATAACACTTTGCCTGACAAGAGATTTTCCCACAGAAACACAAAGATCTTATTTATGTTTCCTGCATGACAACAGCAGCTCCTTGGTGCTGTCTGTTTAACATTTTGGATGAGCTCTGAGAACTCTGGTTAAAAAGGGAAGATGTAATGAAGAGAAATGTTAATTATCATTATTTCAAGAGCCTAAACTCTAAGTAAAGATGTTGCTTTGGTAAGCTCCAAATGAAATGTTTGCTGTTTTCTCAAGGGCTCCAAAGCTGCTTGATCTATGCTCAAAGAAAGAGAAAAGTCCACCTCTCAGTTTCTCCTACCCTACTTCGTACAATTCCACAGCTACTATTGCTATGCACATTTTCACAGTTTAAAACTTTGCTCTTTTACAACTAAAAGCAAGTATTAAGCCAGAAACCAGCCTTATAAGGCATATGTCTTCAGGCTTCTTAGTCATTCAACAGGCCAAAATCCAAAGTCCCTCAGAAAGTTATTTTAACAAAGAAATTTGAACATAAAGAAGATAATACAGAAATGAAGAGCTGTGGGAAAGCAAAAGCAAGTAAAACAGCAACATACCAATGAAACCTCAAGAAACTCCCCCAGGAACAACAACAGTGCACCCACACAAAAGGATAATTTAGAGGTTTAACTGTGCACAGTAATTAATAACAGGTGAAGTTTCAACACATGCAAGCCCGAGGCCTTTAGAAGTCTTTTTTTGGGTTGGACACCAAGCAGAACCTTCAAAACACAAGGTCTCATCCGCTTTGCACCCGATCCAGCTGATGTCCGCAGGAGCTGTTTCATGCAGTAGCACGGGAATGACAGCTGTCCCACAGCATCACTAGCTATTTAGGGTAATTCAAACACTTCACATTTCTCCCCTTGTGGAAAGCCAGAGAGTGTTTTATGAACAAAGAATACATTACTAACCATTATTCCACTCTTCCTGGTATTACACCACAGCAAGGAGAAAGAAAGAAAGAAAGAAAGAAAAAAGCAACACGGAAAAGTGAACTGACTTCACTGCAGAGTCAATAATGGGAACAAGACTTTCTAACTTTAACCTCTAACCTTCTAACTTCTCTAACTCTTACACTTTAACAACTGAAAGTCAGAAAAGACATGAAGGCACAAGGTTTCTTTACCTTTTTTATGGGCACAAATCAGAGAGCATCTACCATGAATTCTATATTGCACAAAGGAACCCGATCTGATAGGAAAGGAGATTGGCTAGTACAACTGTTACCCTGCGACAGTCAAAAAGCCTTCTTCAACTACAATTTCAAAGACCCAACGATGGCTAAATGAGGCCTTGTTGTTTAAAGACAAAAGTTTAGCAGTCAGGATGTCAGAGCGCTGGGCACAAACAGCTGCAGGCAAGTCCTTGGGGCTGCGATTTGCAAATGAGCTGCAATAAATTGTGTACCTCAAGCCCGTTCATTAGTGTTGGGTTTGAACGCCTCTTTGAAAGTCTCAGCCTTAATCTCGTCTCCATTTTCCCTGCTATAATACAGGAAGATTAGTAATCATCAGCTTCACAGGAGGGCTTCATATTTGAATTCATTAATGCATGCAAAGCATTCCTAGATTTGCAAGTTAAAGACATGAGGGAAGAGAGCAAAGAAGCAGTTTTCAAATGATTTTCTCTTTTGAGAGTGTGCTAACAAATCTTCTTGCTTTTTTAAAGTGCAAGTATAAACAAAATAAAATCACTGATTTAAAAACTTATGTCACTATTCTTTCTAATCAAAAGGAAGTAAGACTTTGCAAGCTCTTTTTCTTTAAATGCACCAGGAAGTCTTCTGAGAGGATTTCCACGGCAGTGTTGTTAGATACTGTACATAGAAACACACTGACTAAAACAACAATAAATGTGGCACTCAGACCTTCATGGTATAATCAAATCTACAGGTCTTTACATGCATCCCGCTATGAACCATCAGCGAATGGAAAAGAATAGGCTTTTCATATGTATAGAAGTACTACAAATGGTAGTGAAATTACTACAGTGCTTCTCGGAATATGAGCTACTATTGAGGAAGTGCAGCCTTGAAGCGCTTTCCATATCACTAGTCCCACCAAGTTTTTTGGCTCCCACACAACTACCAATCTCCAAATAATCTTCTGGAGCACCCTGTGCTGCACAGGGCTTGCCATGGACCAGCGTCAGTGTGGATGAGCAAGGCAGCAGGTCTGATCTCTCAAAAACTAGCACCTCTGCAGCAATTGCTCCTGCTGCCTCTCTCATTCCCCTCTTGTGATCTGATACATTTCTTCCGGCAAGCAGAGCATTTTGGGAAGCAGGGCTTCAAATGTCACGCAGCCTCTCTCAGAGGCAGCTGCAAGGTGGCCAGAGAAAATTCACCTTTCGTTACATAACTTGAGTAATGCCATGGGTAGTGAACTCTTCTCCCTGCCTCCCCAGCAAAGATAAAGCTCCCCCTAGTCCTCCAAATTTAATCACTTCTTTTGGTTTAATATAGAACAGTTAACAATCAGAAAGATTTATCTGCAGGAAACTAGCTTTTTCATTAGGCTAAATTTCATGTAGATGAGAGTAATTGCCTGTACTATTACCAACTAACACAAAATGCTCTCTACTGATGTTTCCACAGTACTAGAAGTTTTTGTAATCTATTTTCCACTAATGTGTTGACTAATTAGAACTTTCCACTTCCTTAAACCATTCCTTTACGTAGCTGCTGCAAACTCTCTGAGAACTCAGAAAATAACTCATATCAGTAAGTTAGTGGAAGTTACCTACCTTAACATGCTGCATTAATTGCTGTTTCTGCATATACACCAGCTGACACTGTGGGCACTTAAACACTCCAACTAACAACTTGTTGGCATTCTGCTGGAAGTGCTCTTGGAGCAGTTTCTTCTTGTTAAAGACAGTCTCGCAAGAGCATTTGTAGATCACCCTGGAACAATTAAAAAAAAGGAAGCTCACTCTCTCTTCATTAGTTATCTTACGACGACAGTGGAAAAAGCTATCTCAGCAACTTAACTTCAGGAAGGGATGTGCTTCTGATGAGCGCTGCACTCTCAGTGTATTGTCAACAAACACCCACATAGACCACCAAACCATTAACTCAATTGGGAAGAACAACAGAATGCCTTAGGCATCTACCACAGTTTTCCAAAAATAAGTTTGCTTATATGCATATGCATGACTACCTACATGTGTGTAGCTACATATTACTGCCAATCTGACCTTTCCACAGTCCCTGCCTTAAGGCACACATTTTCGGCCCTAGCTCAAAGCTTGGAAGGCAAAGCTACGGAGGAGAAAGAAAAGGATATTTTCTCTTGTGATTTTCTGGTGCAAATCAATAATTACCCTGGAATCATTTACCAAGAGGTACCGCTCTGGTTCCTGCTGGACAAAGAGGCGATGATCAAGATCCTGTTTTTGCATACCCAGGCCCCTCTCCTCCTAGCCGAGAAGACTGTGTTCATATTGAGGAGAGCTGGCCATGGTTAGGGATGAACCCCTGTCAACAGACAAAGCAGTAGCTCTTCTTCTGCCATAAAGACTGAAAATACTACTACTACTACTACTAACAATAATAATAATAATAATAAAACTGGGACAGAAACGGGGAATTCTGGAGCTACCCAGAAAAGGGTAAGATCATAAAGATAACTACAAAATACTTACTGAGTAGTCTTGTGAGGCTCTGTTGGGTGCTGGCTAGTCATGTGAGCAGTGGTGCTGTCTGCTGACTTGAAGGCCATCGGACAAAAAGAACACTTGTGGAAGACTTCGCAGTGTTTCTCATGAATGTGTACTTTCAGCATCGCTAGGGTCATAAAGACAACTCCACAATGGATGCATCTGGAAGACATATGAAAGAAAGAGCTGAATTACCTGTACAATATTGCTTCCAACAAACAAATGCAACTGGAAAGCACCAGAATGGGAGGTACCAGTCTATGGTGGGTCCTCTTTTAGTCTCTTCAGTAGCAACATGGAAGAGGTGAGGAGGAATGTGATACAGGAATTCAAAAGCTGGACACATCCCATGACTACATGTTAGCAAAAATCAAACAGAACTGTAAAAGAAACCTTCAGAGCTTAACACAACCCAGAAAGAATAAAAGAAGATGCAGGTTGGTAAAAATGCAATTGTTGCATCTGTGAAAGTCAATTCAGTCACAGGTGCAAACAAAGAACTCAGAAAGTAGAAGTATCTGATGAGATCTCTGGGTAATAATAGGCAGCAGTTATTCTCCAGTACAAAACAAAACCAAAAGCAAAAGGAGCAACAGAGAATATTCAGCTGGGGAATCTTCAGTAACCTGTATGATTGCTCCTCTCATACTATACTAAGCATCAGGAAATAATGACAGAAACAGCAAATATACTAAAAACCGCGACAGAAACATCTAAGAAATTGATTAAGCTCATTAAAATCATGAAGATACAGGTGTCTGACTGAATAGCGCTTGATCTGGCAGCTGGGAAGGCACCCCAGGAGGAAAGAAAGGAAGAAGTCCTTGCAGAGGTTGTGTATGGAGCCAAAAGACTCTTCTTTGCAGCCAAAACCAAAGACTCAGGTCCAGGAGGGTAACTATGGTCATCCAGCCATTTCTAGCCTGCCATTTCTAGCCTGCCACTCTTCTCAAAACACTTCGGGACAGACCTCGACTGATACTCCCCAAGATAGCAACAAGTGACAGCTGTACTATATTTAGCTTTAATATCCCTTCCAAGCGTTCACCTAACTGTTTAGCTTATTAAGGAAGCCACAAACACTACAAGGGCATATGAGGATGGAGATAACCTGGCCTCATTTGGCTTGGGCCATGCCAGCTGAAGAGTTTCCCATCTTGAGCGGGCCAGACAGGAGCACCTAGTCTGCCTAGGGACCAAAACAGCTCTAGTGATTGCTCCTAACTAAATTCAATCAAAATGACTAACAACAGATCCCTGTTTGAGCCAACGCAGCACTTATCGATTGTTATAATGAACGAGCTCTCCCATGAGGAGCTTGGCTGGTCCATGGTAGGGGGCAGTGCTTCCGCTAGGAGGATGCAAGAGACAAATGAGGGCTAATTTCATCCAGTGAGCCAAACTGCAGCCCGGGGTTAAGTTCCTTTATAAAAAAAATATATATTTTTTCTTAATTCTGAGATTTCCCACTTACTAGGAGCACTACTAGTGTTTAAGCACTCAGCAGCACTGTGGCAGACAGTATACCACTAGCTCTGTTCCAGATGGGACCCCAGCTATCCTAGCAACTGGAAGAACACCAAATCTGTATCAAAAACAAACAAGCCACTAAATTATCTCTCCATCCAAATGAGCCTTCTGACAGAGTTTGGGGAACAACTTTGTGCTTTGAAGCTGTACTTCAAAAGATCATGATGCATTGGCCAGCCCAAGCTAGCCAAACCTTCTCCCCCTAAATGCATACAAACACAAATGCTATTTTCTTAAATTTAGAAAGAAAATCAGTGATATCAACAGCTGTCGTTGTCTCCTGAAACGCATGAAAATATTCTACTTGGATAGTTCTGCCTTCAAGCCTGGCCCTCTGTCATATGAGACGCAGAAAGAGTCTCATATACTCTATTATAGTAACACCAGGAATTGTGTCATTATGGGAGACTAAATTCCCAAGTATAAATGGAAGAGCAAATACTGATTCTGACAATAAGGTCTAGCCATTATATCCAGGAATATCTGACCAGATTCTTCAACAAACACTCACTGAATTAACAGGAGATGTTTCTGCATTATGTTTGGTTTTGGTAAGTACTAAAGATCTTATACAGAATTAGCAATGCTCTTGACTCTGGGTCAAGCTGATTTAATTTACAGTAAATGGCAGTTTAAACAAAAGCCTCTTCATAACCAAGAACTCCAGTGCCAAAAGGATAAACTTGGACAAAGTAAACTAATTAGTGGAGCAAAGCGGATGGAGGATCTCAGAGGTTTGCCATGTAATTTCTGTAAATAACAAATTCTGATTATCATCCAAGCACAGGGGAACAATTCACAGGAGAAGATATTAGGATAGCCTCAGGCCAAGGAGGGGTAGGGTAAAAGTCTTGGAAAGAATCACACAAGAAGAGATAAATCTACAAGATGTTGTCTTAACCCTCTAAATATTTCTTTCTTATGCTGTCGTGTTCTGGCCCCTGAACTCTCTGGACGGCACTGAGTAGGGAAACGAATGCCATGCAGTGCCACGTCAGCAGGGACAGCTGGAAGGTGCTAGAGGTACTCGGAAAAGGGTGGAGCGGCGACATTTGGAGACGTGCAGAAAGCAGCTCTTAGAATAGGCTTGCTCATTTTAATTTCTGAGTAAGACCTTTCCCCTCATCTTCAATGTAATCACTAGCTATGACTAAACCAAATTAAAACAATCTTACTCCAAATTTAAGTGAGTGAACTGGGATGTTAGCAGAAAAGGAAACAGAACATGGACTGATCAGAAAAACAAAAACCAAACTCAGAATTTCTAAGAAATACAGGGGTATGGTGAGAAGTAGAAAAAGTCAAGCTGATCCTGAGAAGGTTTTAAACGAACTCCTAGGCTTTTAATTTCTGCAAGAAACAAAAATAAAAGGAAAAATCTAAAGTCACTACATGACAAGGCAGATGTCACGGATTATCTAGATCTGGTTCTACAACAGGAATATTTAATCTGTTTTCAACAACGGCAACAGTATCAACCCCACAGCAGAGATAGGAACAACAAGAATGGCATAGATGCAGGCATTCACCTGTCTGGTGGATTCAGCTTCCACAGGTGAGTTTGAGTGGATGAGAATTAAGAGAGAAGAAATTTAACTTCTAGAGAAGCTAGCTGAAGCTAAAGAATTCCCTAAATATCATTCTTGAGCTCTGTCTTGCTTCAGATCTTCATTAATGATGTTGGCACAGAGAGCAGATACTCACTAATGACATCTGCAGATGGATCAAAGCTAGCATTACTGACAAGGATTAAGCCATCATAAAGATATTACTGTAATACATCTGGAATGAAAAATATTTTTTGAAAAACGCAAGGTCACACACTTAAGAATCAGCACCAACCTCTGCTGTAAACTGGGAGCCCATCAGCTGGAAAGAAAGGGGAAAGGACTTACACTGCATCATCGTCAGAAGACTGAGCTTCCTATATAACATATCTTAGGCCTGGGTGACACATTGTCAGCCAAAGTGTTTTCAGAGATGAGGATGCCGCGCAAGTGGCACCTATGTAATGCTCAGCATAGTGAAACTGTATCTGCTATTGGGATTCTCAGGTGCCAGCGCAGTACAAACACCTGCATCAATGCAGTGGTTATGTACCTGACAGCTACTACTATTCACATTTTTCTACCTAGGGGAAAACCTTTTTTTTCCCCAGCATTCCTCCTTCTCTCAAATTAATTCATTTTCCAACAGCATCGGTATCATAGCCATTTAATTTGTAATGGATTTAATTTCATTGTAGATTATGCCACACTGCAATCAGATCCCATATAAAAAAAAATCTGTATATAATTAAACTCAGAATTAGTTAAATATATGTCTCTTCATAGCTGAAAGAAAAAGCCCTTGAAAACTTAAATGTGATTTTAGAATAAACCATAAAGGGGAGGCTTCTTGAATTTGCAGACAGTCTACAAGAGTAAGTCCAACAGAAGATATTACCCTATTCACTTCAAATTTCAGAGTTAAATATTTAGTAGTAATCAGATAAAAATAAGAGGACTTTGAGGACTCTTAAAAGGTCCCCATGTCCACTCTTCATCTCCCCAGGCAAATCATCTATACTATACCATAACAGCAGTACTGTACCTGTGGTGATCTAAATATATAGGGCCGGCAAGGTCTATAGGGAAATGTAATAATGTACTTTATTAAAGCAATCGATTCAGTTGAGGAAAGGAAAACACATGCACACACACACAACAGCATCTAAAACCTTAGAAGCCTTCTTCCATTTGTGTTACAACTTGACAAGTATTTGGAAATTTTTAGGGTCATACAAGAAAATAATCTATGCCCTATTTGTGAAGGCACACATTCCTCAGTCCATTATGACTGACATAAATATAAGTTCAAATCAGAAAGGGATTTAGAGGATTATCTGCAATCTTCTCCTATAAATATCAACTCTGAGATGATTGTCTGCAATGCGAAGTTAACACAAACAGGCAAACATCTTTCGACTTAAAGCTGGCTCAAAATCATTTCTGGCATGAGATCTATCTCCTCTTAAGCTCATTTAGTGTTTCCCGGTTTCAAATGTATTTTGCCACACAAAAAAACATGTCCATCCCATGTTGCATCCTCTCTTTAGCTTCCGCCTAAAGGCATGCATGCTTCCCAAGAGCTACGTGAGCTTCTTGCTTCTCCTTGCATTCTCAGACCTTTCAGAGCAGCACCAACCTGAATCCGACTTTGCGGGAGTAATGCAGGCAGTTCTCCTTGACGTGGGTTTGGAAATAGGCAGACCGGCACACTGCTCCGCACTCCGGGCAGCAATAGGGAGACTTGTGAGCATGGATTCTTTGATGAGCACAGTAACTGCACTGGTTAGGTAGCATCATCTGGCACACTTGACATGTCTGATGAAAGAAAGGTCACATTAGTCATTGCACACTGGCTTCCCCCCTCCTTAATTCATCCTAGAAAACTCTGAGGTTTAGAGAAAGCCCCAGCACCTTCCACCTCGATGCTACAAAACTCTGTGGCTACATTGCTTGACAGCTTTTTCCAGAACCAACCGAAGTATTTCTATAACTAGCCATATCAGATGACTGTATCCATTCTTAAACCGTGGCCTCTGTGGCTTAATTTTTTTTCCCTCCTAGAAAAAGAAAGCAAAACCTTTCACCTCTTAGCTCAGTCACTGCTTTCGTCTTAGCAGTAAATCTCTTGAGCAGGAAAGTACTTTTCTTAACGCTGCTTCTCCCACAACTCAACTAAAAAGACCAGAAAAACCCAACCACCTCCCAGCTCAAAACTCTGTTACCACCCGAATGCAGTGCAGTGTTGAAATGTGGTAGCCTTCTCCGCCAAAGATGCATCTGAGGCTCCTGAAAGTTTTCTTTTGACCACACCAAATCTGAACTTTTGAAGACTACATGCCACACATGCTATAATACATTTAAAGACACTTCTTGGTAGCCTCACACTAAAAACAACACAAATACTCTTTCTCTCCCTGTTTTTATACCTTCTGCAAAATCCCATTTTTTGCCTGCTATTAGAAGGCAGGTTACTAGGAATACAGTTTTGCCAAAGCAGCATCATTTACTTGATAACTAAAGCTTTTTTAGATGGACACATAGTCCCAGTTTCAACAGCTCTCAAACTTTTTCTCCCTTTCTCAGGTACCTTAACTCCTCTGTACTCCTCCAAAGCCCAGGAACAGCTATTAGTGCACTACCAGCACATATGTTACCTAATTCCTAAGCAGCACTATAGCAGTAGTAGATACCTACCCTCCGGACTTGGGCTGAAACTCTCTTCCGTCATGAATAAACCTATGCAAAATTACTCCTCTACTCCTAGCTCTATGTTATGCATGAACTGCAGCAAATGGCTCATTAGGGATTATCAAATCAGGTAATTTAACGGCATCCTTTGTTCAGCTACAGTTAAAGAAGGCTACAGGGCTGATTAGATCAGAGACAGCATGAAACTGTACCCGAGGGCATGTCTGCAGAGCCCAGAGAAGCTTTTAATGTAGTGTGTGCCCACGTAGCCTGGACAGACCAAACCAAGTCAGGCAGACTTAAGCACCAGCTGGCAACCAGAAGAGAAACCCATGCCAGAAGCCCCTAAATCTGGCAAAAACGTAACACTGCTTAGGGCCAGCTCAGTTTTCTACACTGTTGCTATTCTACCCAACAGCTCTAGGACACTCTGCTATGTAACTCCCATCAGGGAACTGTTCAGAAAACGCTGCAGGTAGTAGAAAGCATCATTTATATTAAAAGGCAAAGCCATGACAAATCTGAAAAGGTTCATGGGAAAGAAAGAATAAATCGCCAAACAAGCCCAAAGCCTCAAGGACACACGACTTCAGACACGTTAGAAACGGCAGTTTAAGAACAGAAAATACTCGAAGAAAGAGATAAATGGATGGAAGACAGCCAAATGACACCTTCCACCAGCACACACACACACCTCAAAGAAATCCATTTCAAGTAAACTCAGGAGTATTTCAGCATTTCCCCAAATGCCAGAAAAACCCCCTCACTGCACCGAGAAAACATAGCGCTACCAAGATCAATCCTGTGAAATATAAACGGGACCAGCAGCCCCAGGAGAGATTTGCTCCAAAAGGGGAGATTTTAGGGGCAGAGCATTGCTAAGTAGGATCTCCAGTTCCCCAAAGCCCTCCAAACCCCTAGATGACAGCTACAAGAAGAGATTCTTGCCCAGGGAAGCCTCAGGCTGTTTTACTCCTTTTTATGCAATTTCTGCATATTTTCTGTTTTAACGTGCAGCAGAGATTTTTACTCTTTTTTTTTCCTGCATTATGGCAGGACTTCTCACGCTTTGATCTTTGATCTCACTCACTTTTTAAAGCAGACTCAGCACAAACGCGAGCAGAAAGCACCTTCGCTCTTGCAGCTTAGTGAGAAATGCTTCCTCCTGGGACCCAAAAAACTGCTGGTTTAGTTTTATGGCACCAAAAGACAGTGTTTGGGGCCTCCCTTCCTCCTCCCTAGCACATCGCATCCAGTGGCCTCGAAGGCTTCCCTGGGCACTCCGGTAGCCAGCACACACCAAAAATCTGTATCTTCCCCACCACGGGTGCCTGTGCTAGCTCTGCTGAACCACGCGAGAAGCTCAGTGGGGACAAAATACGCTAAAGTAGGGCAGAAGGAAGCACGAGGGACGACTAGCAAGAGGCATTACAACTAACAGTTATCTTCTCCGGGCTCTGCACGAGTGGGAAGCATGCCAGGGAGTGCATACACATGATACGGGAATAAAAAGCTGGGTTCAGCGAGGATAAGGCTAAATGAATTTATTGCGTCTGCATCCACTGTGGAAGAAGCTGGAAGGATTCCCACATGAACACCAGGCTCTGTAGGGGAAACTCGGAGTTTGGGAAGAAAAAGAAGCAGCTAAGAAAAACCTAAGCTTCAGCTCAGATTGTCCTACAGAAACAAAGTTATGGAGCAAACAGACGTAACCAACAGCAATGAGTCACACATGCAAATTAATAGAGAACGAGGGAAACTAGCATATTTAACCAGTATTAATTCTTTAGGAGAAGAGTCAACACAACTTCTCTCGTTCTCCTTCACAGATCTATGCAAGTCCTCTGAAGGAGTCAAAAAATACATGTATAACAAAGATCTGACCTACAGCTTGGGCCATTTACCTGGATTTCCCAAAGGGTTTTGACAACACTTTTGCCAGAAGCTTTCAAGGAAACTATGCTGCCATGGCATAAACGAGGAAGGATATTTTATTTTTTTAAATAATAAATTAGAAGAGAGGAATAAACAGTCACTTCTAGGATTGGTGGAAGGTCCCAAGTGGGGTTCTTCTGGGATTTGGGCTCCTCTAAGTTTTCACAAGGTAGTTGGGAAAGGTAATGAGCAGAGGAGTGGTTGATGATACTTGGGTAACTCAGGGTATTACAGATAAGGGCCAGCCCTGAAGAATGGCAAGAAGACTGGGCAACAAAATGGCAGGCTACATTTATCTGTCTATTGGAAATTTAAGTGAAGCATATGGGGAAAAGCAGTCTTAACTTTATATGTAAAGCAACAGTCTTCTGGCTGACCACTGTCGCTAAGCGACAAGATACTGGGCTTGCGATGGTTCAGTTAGAAAACTAACAAAAATAAATCCCCACACAATATTCAGGAGCTATCAAAAAACCTAAATTAGATGTCAGGAATGAATTTAAAAAATCCCCCCCACCCCCTGCAAAAAAAAAAAAAAAAAAAAAAATCAACACAAGGCAGGACAGGGAACATCCCTCTACTACACGTAGTCCATAGAGTTTATGAGTCCTGGGTTCCCTTCCTTAATCTGTACATAGAATTGGAAAAGGCTCAAGGTGGGGGGGGGGAAGTGTTTTTGGGCTCGTTCTTATCTCCCTTCCCCAACATCTGCAAAAGATGGCAAGACCAGAAATCCTGCACCTAACTGCCCAGAAGGCTTGCTTTGTACCCCAAGGGCAGCTGCGTCTGGGCTGCCCTGGAGGCTTCAGCTTAGAGGCTCAGTGTTTTTTTCGTTTGAAACTCTTCTGCTTCGTGTAAGGAATCATTACTTGCCTCCAGCTGTCACTTTTTTTTTTTTCTTTTTTAAGTCTCTTTTCTAGTTTTCCATGACTTTTCAAAGAAATCTGGCAGCAATTTGAGACATTCATTAGTCAGTTATTTCTAAAGCATGTTACCAGGATATTGGGTTGTGTAATGTCTGTGTTTTTCATATACTCCCGTTAATAAATAACTCTTGATTAAAGCGTAGGTTACAAGTTTTCATTACTCCCCATTTGCCTGTAACATTTCAGTTCAGTTCTTCCTCCAGAAGTCACATTCATGAGGAAACACACAAAAATGTTCAGATGCTCAGTCATTTCAGAACATTTAATTTTATTCCCATTTCTACTTATTAGCTTCTTCAGAAGACAGAGGGAAAAAAATCATTGAAGTAGAGTTCACATTAAAAAAAATATATATCATTCCAAAAATTTAGTCTTACTAAACACAACCCTGCGTTCTTTGAAGTGTTTGCAAATCAGGAAATTCATAGTTAGCACACAGCCCTGCACAAAAAAGCGCCTGCGTAAAGACGGCGCCATTGACCTTTCTGTTTCATTGAAGTAGTTGACTAAATGACTCAATGGCAAACGGGATCCATTTACAAGTTTCTTTTTTCCCTCCCCCCTATCTGTCAGCAGTGTAAAGCACTTTGGATCAGAAAGCCGGAGCAAGTCCCCTTCTTCTCACACATAGGCACCACTACTAAATTCCTGTGGCCAATTTTCTTGCACAGATAAGGTCCGTAACCAGCTAGGGCACAATTCTCATTAACACACAACTCAAAACTTAAAGCAGAACTCGGGGGGCCAAAAATCCTTCACTTTCACTTATTTCCCGATATGTGCACGGAAAAAGGAATCAGCCTCAGCACAAGCCAAAAAAAGTCTTGTGCATCACTTTTAGATTCACATTATGGAGAGGTGAGTAGCATCGATGAAGTTTACATCCATTTCAGATGTTCTCAGACCACAAGGATGCTTGACATTATAGTGTAACTTCAGCCGAAAACACAGATATACTAACTCTAAAGCATAGCATCTGAGCTACAGAAGGCAAAAGAGGAATTTGTAATAATGCTAACAGCTTAAAAAATATTAAGGACTCAGAGTGAAAGAGTAGAGGGGAACAGACACTGTATTTTTGGAATGCAAATGTACTGAAGAGCACTTGTCCTTTACGTATTCAAAGCAAAAATCTGCCCCAGAACTGACCCAACTCCTGAGTTCTTCTGAAATTCAGCCTTTTGAAAGTTTTTTTTCCCCCTATTTTAGTCAGGGCTCGGGGAGGAGGGGCACTTCTGATAGCCGAGGGATCCTGGGCAGTTAGGAACATGTGATGGAGATTAGCAGGATGTTTCTGCTATAAAAAAAAATTAGCAGGGAATTACTACTTAAAATTAATCTTTACGTGTACATTAGCTTTCACTTACTGCCTCGCCAGGAAAAATGCCAGCAATCTGCATCCTTTGGAGTAGATGTTTTGCTGTGTTATATGATGTGCTGGCTCCTGCATGAAGGCTGGTTATCGGATTTTGTGGCTCCAGCCCATCACGTCAGCTCTGCAATTTCTGCCTCCAACCTTCCCTTCCTCACCTCCTGTCTTCTTCATCTCCTGCTGGTACACTCATTTGCTGGGCCAGGCCAAACTTCGCTGAACAACCCGCACTCTTGGAGGATTATTTTTTACTTGCATCATTGCAACAATCCAGTTTACAATGTCACTGCACAAAAGTTTATCAATGCAAGCAGAAGGGGCAGGCAGAGAATTTCTTCCCCTGTCTTTGCGATAACCAAACTGCACCCCCCACAGGCTCTCTTTTAAAGAGCTCTCACTGCATGAATATACTCAATTTATAGATGAAAAAACTACCAGAGAAGCCTGCCAAATATTAATTATAAGAAGGAAAACCTAGAATTCAGCTGACTTAAAACCATTGTATTGAAATTTCAATCACAGAACACATATCAAACCCAGTCCTAACGTAGGTAAGTTTATCCTAGTTAACTCCTATAAGGCATGCAACTCTTACATTGCCACACCTAAATATAACAGAGAGGTTTTTATTTCATTGGTTATGTTTTAAAACATCAGTATTAAGATCCAGTGAGGGAGCCTGTTTAGGCTTCAGTCTATAGGACATTATTAGAAGATGCTCTTCAATCCTACTCTAGTCCAAAACTTCAGGCTGCTGCTCTCCTGCCAAGGTTAGCTTATTCCCCCTCTATACCATATATCTTGCCATCCTCAGCTTCATCTGTGCATTTCACTTCCTCACGCTTGCCCAGTTCACTCTTGCTTGTATTCCTTTATCTCACTCACAGCCCTTCTTAGACCTTCACCAAGACTAACTCTTCCACACACATATATGTCTAAACTGGTCCAAGACATCAAAGTGTTCAAACTTCAGTAAAATAAGAATTTTATTTGAATAAAACCTTTTTTCCTAAAAGCCAGCGTCATTCAATAGCTTCAAAATACATTTTTGCGTATGCAGAAAAATTCCCAGTTAAAGTTTCAATGTAGACATAAAAATTTGACAGCTCTTAGAAACTGAAAGTGAAATTGCAATATAGAAAACCCCACTAATATCAAGAGATTGGCAATATCGCATCAAATAAGCTTAACTCCAAATTTTCTCAGCTCTTCTCTCCTCATGAACTCATCTGTAATTTTCAAGAATTTCTGTTCCACATCATTTATTCCTCACCCAGCAACCAACCATTCTGCCTCTTACATTGTGACTTGAAAGCTGAACCAATGCTCTCACTTGCTGAAGGGACCTGCCATTTAGTTAGGACCTCCCAGTTTCCACACTTCCACTTTCAAATCACTAGTATGGCTCCATGGTGCAGAGATGGTTCTTCCCTCCATCCTGAAGCATCCTTCTGCCCATCCATCAGTGGTGACAACTATCTTCTAGTCTCCCAACTCTGGTTCTTCTTGCTTTCCTCCCCTTGCTTGCTCCTTGCATCCCACCAAAGACAGTGCCATGGCTGTTCAAATTCCACTTTTGCAGTCTTCTTCAACAACCACTTTGCTTTTTCACCTATTGCCTCTCTACTTGCCCAATCACTTCTTTGCTACTCCCAACTATAAGACTTCACTACTCTTTCCAGAAGGAAGAGATAGGGGAAACTTCTCTACTCCTGCTTCCAGCAGCCTCTTAGTTCTAGGCACTGATAGTGGGTTCTTGCTTTCTCTCCAACCCTGATATGTCATGGCCAGCTTATGCCCCTTGGGTGACAGTAATCAGATTGTCAATCCCCCCTACTTGTTCTTGCCTCCAGACACACGTCTCGGCCACCTCTTTGCATGTGCCTTCATTCTCTGTTCCCAGCTTTCTCTGAGCTGATCTGATTCTCTAGGAGGCTGCAGGATAGATATAGTTGAGAGAACAAGTGCCGGTGGGGAAGGAGGAGAAGGGGAGACTGTTCCCTTGTGTGACAGTGACTCGCAGACTAATTATGCAGACCACAAAACTGCATGCTACCTCTTCTTCCTCCTCAGCCTCTTCTTCTCATCCTAATGCTCTGTTTTGGCCTCAGGGTGCAGGCTCACACTCCTATCCTGCTACTCATCTCTTTGTCTGCACTCCCAGCAGTTACCGCCTTGAGCTTCATTCCCGTATTCATCATAACCTCCTCCAACCCTTTCCTTCTATAAAATCTAGAAGGAAAAATTCTGTATAAAGCAAAAGTCAGACTTTGCTAATACCTAAGGCTTGCATTAAGTGATCTTGGTTTGGGAGGGGGGAAAAGTGGTGCTTCACAGAGTCACGTGAATTTCTGTGAATTTTCAATCCTCTTGCTTTTTAAAGTAAAACATGAACACACGGGGCAGGGGAAGACAGAGAGAAATAGCAGAGAGATGGCTGCTGCCTTCCTTGCTTGCTACTTTGCTGCTGGGAAATCACCAGTGCAGCATGTGGTCTTCCTAGCTTCTGGCAAGTTTTAGCCAATAAATTATAAAGCATTGATTTAAGATGGGGAAGGAAGAAGACAAAGAAAAGGCAACTAGAGAATAGCTTTTAAATAACTCCAATGTAGGTGGTGCACAAACAGGATAAGTCATGATTAATTGAAAAATTCTTATTAGACAAATAAAGGAAGACAGAAGAGGAAAGAAAACGGGAAGAACAACAGCACAAAGGTGTTTTTTTAAAAAAAGTCTTTACTTTACATTCTGTACTTTATTTAAGTCTTAGCTACCTCAACGGGCTTTGGGAGGTCAGGTCAAAAGGACAGAACAGTAAGAAGTATCTCTGGTTGCCAGTAGATGGACAATTACGGCCAAGAGGGTCAGAAAGTACTTTGAATTCTTGCACATGTTATTCTCCACTACCCTATCCTTTTCATCAAAAAAAAAAATGTTTGCATCTTTTGTTCTTCACTCCTACTGGAAATCTCTTCTAGAATTCACTCCTCCAATGATTAGAGGCTATCTTCCAATCAATGCTGCCCTTAGGCTTAAAAGCCTCTTCTCTATAAACATCATGTTGGAGAGAGATTGGCCTTGCACACTTTTGCTCTTTCAGGGAAGAAATCAAAAAAAAAAAAAAAAAAAAAAAAAAGAATGCACCAGGACCTGCATTTTTTTGCTCATCTCCTGTAATTTAAGTCTAGTTCTGTAAGGGCTACAAAAACTGCCTGATCCCTGCAGGTCCTGGGCTGAAAATGCACAGGAAACTCTAGCCTTGACTGACTGCCCCAATTAGTGTCCTCAGTACCACGCAATCCAGAGACTCGCTGCAAGAGCTTGCAGAGCCCAGCAGCCAGGTTGGGCAGTCAGGGAACATCATGTGGACTCTCAAATGAGCCAACCTTGGTGCAGCTTAAGACTATAGAAACCATTTGACTTTTGCAGATTTAATTCCTGGAAGGGAGGGGAGGGGGAACACCAAAAAAACACCCACAACCCTCAGCTTATATTCTAGCCAGTACAGTATTGAAGGAAACCCATCCTCCCTTCCTAGGTGTTTGCCAAGCTAAATTAATAAATGTCTTTAATCTCCCCTCATAAAATCATTTTTCCATTTCTCCAATGATTCCTTCTTCATTCACTCTAATTCATCTCTGTAAGCGTGTGTGCGTGTGCCCGTGTAAAAGTACTAACAGGATCCTGGTTGATTCACTGCAAGTTAGCATAGCAGCTTGCAGAACTGTGTCACCTTAGTGATTCAGAGTATTCTTGTGCCCAAACACACATCCTGCTTTTCAGCTTCTTCATTCCATTTTTACTCAGTCTTCAAGACTATCTAGGTCCTCCTGAAAAACATCCCCGAACTTTCCTCCTCCACAATGATCTCTTTCTTTGCTGGCTCAGCAGATTTATCTGCTCTCATTCTCCAAGATCCTTAATATGAATATTAATTAAGATTTATCTTTAAAACATTCCTAAGGGAATCTTATAAGCAACCTACCTCCAGTTGCAGTCACCTCTTACCTAGTTCTGCCCAAACCTCCTAATTCAACTTCTTCAGCACAACAGTTCCCCACATGGCACTCAATCAACTATCTCACTGAACGTCATGAAGAGCTGGATCTACCCATTTTCTTAAAAGAATCATGTGAAGATGTGTATCAAATTAGTTTGGAATAATCTAGCTTTGTTTTGCTTTCTACTTGCACCTATGTAATTGCCCTTTTTCCTCAAACTTGCTCGAGAATGTAATGCAATGCTGCAGTCAGACCAGATGGATCTGAAGTTACCTGGGACATCTCTACCACTTTTTGTGACTCTGGAGAACAACAAACATAATACCTATAGGTAGCTCAGCTTATAGCTTGATTAAAAAAAATTTAAAAAAAGGTAACAACCAACCAGATTTTCAAATTCACATACCATTTTTTTCTTGTGTTCAGAGACAGAAAAGTTGTAAACAGATTCCATCAAGTGACTCAATTCACAAGCTCACAGAAATTGCAAAATTGGCCTCAGAAGACTTCAAAAAAGTAAAGCAACTGTGATCTATTAATATGACCTGCTCAAAAGATATGTCCAGTAAATCCAGTTCTTTCTATTTCTGAAATAGATTAATTTGAAATTCTTAAAGCTGGTATCCTTACTATAAGCCACAGAGATCCTACCTCAGTATTTGGATAAAAGCACCTGCCTCCATCTTATGCATACATTGGATAAAAGTAAGCCAGGTTGGATTTCCCTGCTGTACTTTGAACAGCAGCAGTCATGTACCTACTGCAAATCTATAATGTAATATTAAAGGCCAAGATCACAATTGTTCTAAAGGTCTTTCCACTCCACTTTTTCAGTTACAGCATCATCCCCCTCCCTTCCTCTCACTCGCACCAAATTTCCTCCTTTCCCTGCTCTCCAGATGACATCCATATCTTGGTTTCTCCCTCCAAAACAACCATGATCCAGCACTGTCATTCTTATTTTGGCCTGACCTAGAATACTCATGCAGCTCTTTAGCATTCCTTTTACCACAGACTTTACTCAAGGCTAATCAGAAAGTTTAAGTATTTTCCAAACTGCCAAAAGAAACAAACTAATAGAAAACCCAACAATCATTTTATTTTCCTTTTAAATGGGTACTGAAAATGCGAAGATGCCAAAGTAATTCATAAAATTGTGGCAAAAAATTCCAACTAAAACAAGAAGTCTTAAGTATCAATACAGGGTACGTTTTCTTGCATAGCAAAGCCGGCTTAAGCTGTTGCTTTCTCTCCAATCCAATTATTGCTGCCTCTTACTGATGCTTGCTCATCCTTCAGTTGTATCACTGCAACATGAAACTGCATAATTGAAACAATCAGATTGAAAAAAAAACGTCTTCTCCCTTCCATCTCTATTCTTAACAAACTTGTTGGGTAATATACCTTCCTTTCCTTCTACACAAGGTGACATTTCCATTCCACATCAGAGCTAAAAAAAATTATTGAATTAAAAGCACCATAGTCTCCAGAGATTCAAGCTCTGTTTGGTTTCTCAGATTATCTCCACATTAGATGTTTCCTGCAGGAGGGCAGGAATGGTTAATAATCCAAATAGGGTGTCACTTGACAGAAGAGCTCCAAAGAGCATAGAGCAAAAGAGCAAAGAGCAAAAAACCATTTAGCTTATTTTACATAGGCTGGAGTTTCAGTCTCCTGAGATTTACTCCAACTAACAGCAAACCACATACTATCTCCAGAGCAAAGAAGAAAATTGGCAGACCAACCGACCAGTTACATTTGCAAAAATGCTACTTCTACTCTTTGTTCTCTTATTCAGAGTAAGACTTTTCCTCTTATACATCTGTCTATCCTTCTCAAGAACTCATTTTTGGGGGATAACGTGGTATTAGAGCAATTCGAATATAACAATCACTGATGGTGAAGACCAACTCTGCTGCAAACAAAACTGAAGGGACTTTTTCTGTTTGTTGAAGCTCTTTGAAATGCAGAAGTCAAGCCATAGCTCTACTTTGAAGTATCAAGATGCTCTGTACTTTATTGACACGTGAGGAATAATTTGTGACTCAAATCTGGGATTAAGAACAATATTCAAAAATACAAAACTCAAAATGCTAGATGGTCATTTGCCAGCCTTAGAACTTGATAATAATTTTCCTCCCCACCATATCTTTCTTCCTAAGCAAGGTCTCAACACAATAGGAAAATATCCCCTAGTAAAGAATAAAACTAAAAGGTTATGCTGAATGCAACTGTCACATGAATGCTTTCCTCTGTAGCACAGTTTGTATTACTGCCCCCAAAACAAGTGACCAAGTGACATGGCACAACTCTGGAGGTGGAAGCAGATGGTGTGGGCAAGAGAAAAGGTGTATTTTTCAACTGCTTTTGCCACCTAAGAAACCAGTGTCTGTGAAACTAGACACTCAGTCATTTCCAGCTCCTACCAACATTGCTTTTTCTGACTTAAATAAAAATAGCAAGCCAGGAAGTTGTCTTCACAACTGATACAGTAGGTTGTCCACAGCACCTA
The DNA here is from genome assembly GCF_028389875.1 of Rhea pennata. Lineage (NCBI taxonomy): Eukaryota > Metazoa > Chordata > Aves > Rheiformes > Rheidae > Rhea > Rhea pennata. Next base: position 24,365,092 of record NC_084672.1, read on the forward strand.
CTCAGAGTGAGTTCAGCCAGTTAATGTCTTCCCATTTCAGAAGCTTAAGACACATACTCCAACAATGTTAACTACAGCCTCCTCACCCCACAGCCTGATACAGTCGTAGCAGATTGCGTTGTAATAAATAGGAGTGACCTCTAACTCCCCCATGAGAAGGCAGCCTACTACACAGAAAGTGCCAACTCAAGGCAGGTGAGCACAAACTCTTATTTCCTTAATAAATTTACCAGTTTTATTGGAAGAGATGTTCCGGGAATAGCATGGAGCACTACAGGGCAGTCTGGAAGACAGCAGATACACTGAAAAAGGACCCTCAGAGCAATGCTATAGCAAGACTGTGAATGCATATAAATACAGAAAGATCAAGTAGCGAAGGGATGGTATTACAAGTTCTACTGTCCACTCTCTTCCATTTTTTTCAACATCTATATTCACAAAAATAATCTGAAATCTACAGAATGTAATTTGAAGCAAGAGGCTTAAACTCTTTTCTCAGTTAAGTTACAGAATAAATGATTTGATTAGAGTCTAAAAATACTTACTGTCAGACATTTCTTCTCTGTAAGTAGCTCTCAAATTGATAATCCCGCAACAAAAATAGGAAATACATTTTTGATGCGACTGATTAACGTTTTAGTTCCCTTAGAAGCACCCACTGTATCCCTTTACTCAAAGGTTTTAACTCAAGACTGCGACATTTCTTAAAAACGCACTATGGTTCAAAACCAAGTTATGGTGCTGATAGAGCCCAGTGCTTGTTGGTCTGCCTTACACAAGAAACCCACTATGTGGCCATGACAATCCCTTCTAGCCTTACCATTTTGTCACTACATAAAAAAGTCATTCAGGCATAATCTGGTTTTTGTTGATGATAAGTTTAAGCAAAAGATAACAAAGCACCTAAATGGGACCACAGCATGCCCATGTTAGTAACCTCACTATTCCTATTTTCTGTTTAACTAGAGAAGGGATACTCTGGAGCATGCAACTACTAAGATGGCCAGGGCAGAGACTGGCCATCATATTCCCCAGAATGTCCCCTATTGGCTGGAGCCCTTGTTCATGGAGCTCATGCAGAAGATTGTACTAGGGAGTCTGCCAGCTCTACCAGCAGCCAGAAGGTCACAGAAAACTTTCATTTCATCTAAAGAGATAAGCAGAAAGGATTCCTCTTCCTGTTCAATTTTAGATTATTTTATATTCAGAAGGTATTGACCATTATCTCTAAAAATAAATGAACAGAAGCCTAAGCCTGTGGTCTGCAAAGTCCGTGCTGCTGTCAAAACACCAGCACCACATCACACTGCTAGCCTCTCAGCCAGTCTCATCCCACTCTTTTACCAGGCTGAAAGTGTAAGTAGCTCCCAAAGCCCACGGTTGCACAGAAGATTTTGGCCTAAGTTCTACGGAAGGTGAAATTACATTACATCAGCTTTTCCTCTAACAGAGTTTAGAGCACAAAAATCTGTTTAAGGTACCACTCTGTTGGTCTTCCCCTACAATGCTCTCAGATGAGGTGTGCAAGTGATTCTTGATCTCCAACACCAACTTCCTTTGATGCCTGTGGATCTCAGTAGTCCGTACTGTCCACTACCCGCCATCCTCGTAATTAAAGACACCACCTACACTTTTTATTTTCAAAGTGTAGGAAGAATGTAAGAAATCAATACTAACAAGACAAATAGAAGATTAACATCCAATGCGGTCTCTTCAGATACACACCAAGGCCACTTTGCCTGGGCTTGCTGGCCTCAACATATATATCCCAAATCTTTCCCACAGGCAGGTTTCTAGATAAAGTAACTCACACACTACTATGATGCCTGTTTTACTCCAAAAGGACAATATACTAAAACACAATAAAACTACCACCACCAACAACACTCAGAGATTTAACTATAATATTAAGATGATGACTTACCAGTCTCTCATTATCTTCTGAGGTTCTCTGGTAATGTGCTGCTAAAGCAATGTAATCTTGTGCCTGCTTGTTACATTCAAGACACTTAAGTCCGTGACGGGTTAGTCTCAGTGGGTCCGTATACAGAGGCAAGGCTGGCTGAGTGTTAGAAGAAATTCCTATGCCGCTTCCTGAAGCGGCATTGGACTTACGTGAAGGAGAGGGGAAGTGCAAAGTCTGAGGAGCCAAAGCCACTGAAGAGCTCGTAGGGGATGGTGAAAACATTTGGTCTAAGGAAATTGGTTTCATTAGCAGTTGAGAACACTGCATAATAAATCCTTTGCTCTTATGATCTCTTGCATGTTTAAGCAAGCTACACTTATTAAAAAAAAGTAGCATAGTTGAACACTGAGTGCACATGACTTCAATATGAACACTTCGTCTACTATAGTGTTGCGTTAGGCTTTTCTCTAAGGCAAATGAATCCCCACATTCCAGGCAACAATACCCAGAAGCAGGTAAATTAATACTGGTGTCAGGTGGAGGGCTAAGGTTTGGAGTATATATTGGCACCGGATTGGCACTGTGTAGTACTTTATTAAATGCCTCCACAATTACAGGAGCAGCTTTCTTTACTTGATGTACCAGCGGCACAGACATTTGTGTCAACTGAGGTTGACTTCGCCTCTGTGTGGATGACTTTGCTGTAACAGAAGCAGCAACACTGTGTGGAACTAAATTGAGATTTGCCAAGTGCACAGCTTTAGGAAGAAGACTGGAGCTGGTTGCATTAGACGGCTGCACCACAATGCCCTGCTGCTGCCTCTTGTTCAGCTGCTGACCCACAATACCTACTTTTATGGCACCACTGCTGCAGTTTGGCAGTGGAGACAGAGACACAGCAGATGCGTTACTTGCAGCAAGATCTGTTTTCATACCATCTGCATAAGGACTTGCTACATTTGACAGCTGGATAGCCACAGCCGCCCCATTTTTGGTTGAATTCTTGCTAGCCTCATTTTCCATCACTGCACTAGTGTCAGGGGAAGGTAAAGACTTGATAAACTCTTCAGCAGATGAGGTTTCCACAGGTGATTCTTCTGAAGATTTGCACAACTCATCATTTTCTGGCAAAATTCTAGTTACAGTTCTTTTAATTTCACCAGATGATGTCTTGATAGTCTTTATCCTAACTTTGGGAATAGCTGGCGGAGAGCCCGCTGCCATGGAAGGAGAGCCTTTCCCACTACTGTCACTGCACACACTTCGAGGACTCTCAGGCTGCTTGCTGGCCTTCCTTACCACCTCTAAGGGGCTTCGCGGACTCTTTGGCGACTTAGGCATTTTTGGACTTCCCTTTGTTCCATCTTTAAAAGGACCAGAAGGTTCTTTTGTAAGACTTAGTTGATCACCTTTTGGAATACACGCAACTTTTTTGGCCTGAAGAGCTACTAACGCAGCCACGCAGGATGACAGCTTGGAATGAGTTGGCTTTAACCTCTGGCGAGGTGGTACCGATGAGGATATGTTCAGCTCAGGCACAGACCCTTTACTTTCTCCTAAACTACTGTTAGGGAGGTCTCCAAACACCAAGCCTTCTCCAAGAAAACTATTGGTATCTACCAAGTCCTTACTTGATTCCACAAATCTCTCTGTTGCTTTGTCTTGTTCTCTTCTGCTCATTTCCAGCCTACTTTCTGACTGGCAGTGGATTTCCATCTTTTGTTCCTTTTTACAATACTGATCAAACATGCTTAATTCTGGCTCTGGTACCTTCCTAAGGTGATCTAGTACTGAAGCTCCTGTTGGAATATACATTGACGGTGGTGGAAAGTATGGAGTTTGGACATGTTTTGGTTTATCACCAATACTGTTTTCTTTGAATGCATCTTCTGGTTCAGGGCTGGAAATAGGGCTAAACTGACTAAATGTTGGTAAAGGCTCCGACTTGGACTGGTCCAGTTTTTCAGAGTAACTTCTTGAGCTATCACCATTAATAAAAGCTGACTCAAATTTCCCATAATTATGTACTAAAGCGTGAGCCTCCGATGGCAGATCAGAGCTACGAAACCCATTGTGTAACAGACCAGTCCCGAGATGATTCCCTTCCTTTTCTGCTTCAAAGGACTCCTGACGACTTGTGTTCTTCACAATAACACTCACAACAGGAGCATCAGAGGGAGGCAAAGAATGTGATAAGGACACATTTTCATCTATGCAGATTCCTGATGATTTCAGGTGATTCTCATTCTCCTCTCCAGCTGATTGGATGGTCTCCTTGGCATCAAGGCTAGTCGGATCAGGGATGTCAAAAGCAGCCAAGAGGTCATCAAAGTCTGGGGTTTTCATGTCCCCCATGATGAAAGCTACAATTGAAAGCAAAACACTTCATCAGGTATATTTCCCCCAAGGACAAACTCTGAAAAATTCATTTGCATAAACATCTTATGTGACAAAAAAACACAGCTACCCAAAACGCTAATGCAATTGAGTACCAAAGCTAGAAACATCTGCTTCCAGTCACTTCAGCTTCCGTTTTAACTATTCTGAGACTGACTGTCTATACACAAAGATATTAGCTGGGCAAGGCCCAGCTTTTTCAACACCATCTGCTTGGTGGAAAAGTCTCAGGGCCAAAGCAAGCTCTCCAAGGGAGGGAAACACCACACTGCTCCAGGCCCACTGTGGCTGGCATCAGTCTGACCTGCTGCCAGGCTATTTTCACCTGACCTAAGGCTGAGAGTAGGAGATCTCTCAGGAGTTTTGGTTCTTAACTTGCATGTTCTCTTCTCTGCCTTCCGCTGCGCTGTTTCGTAGGACATCACAGGGAAGGAACTTCTGCTGCCCTAACCGCACCAGTAGGATCAGCATAAGCTTGATTCGCATCCTGCCTGGGCTGCTAGGGACAGGTGACAAGCGAAAGGAGCTGCTCGCCTCCTGTCTGGTGACACAACCTGCCACCTCCAGGCTGTCTGCAGTGGTCTCAGCTCACAGCAGAGCTGCTCCTGGTGCTGCAAGCAAAGTAGTGGGAAATAGCACCCCTTCTTCCAGCATCCTTTACAGCAGGGCTTGGTTCAAATGCATCCTTTTAAGTGTCACGTGCAGGGGGGCATGTTCTCAATCTATCAGATACGTTACTGCTCCAAAACCAACTGTTATTAATCTCCATAGACTCAAAAGTACATTACTATGCTATTTTTAAAGGAGCTAAATGACAATCACTGCTAATTTCTCAACAGATTGAGCTATCCGAAATATTCAGTCCCGCTTCAAGCAAAAAAACCCCAGAAGTAAACAGGTGGCCCACAAGAAACAGCCCTGAGAAGTGAGATGACTCTGCCCAGAGCATTTTAAATAACAGAAGTCTTCACTAAATATTTTAGTACAGCAGCTCAAAGCACTGTAAACCAAGTGGGGGTTATTTTAAACAGAGGGTCAGTTCTGTAGCTTTTAATTAGGTAGTGATATCACCAGGCAAAACTGCCCAAATACAGAACAGTGGATCGCATCTGAACCATATTAAAAAATGTCATTCCTAGCTAGTTCTCTTTATAAGCCCCCTAGAAGGGAAGTGGAGATCTAGACAGCAGGTACAGAGTCCTACTAAGGCAATGATCACGCTTTGATAAGATATATGATGAAAACTTTGACAGCACAGAGTTGTTGGAACATTTGTATTCACAACTGTAAGGGATTCTGTCGTCGTCCCCCCCACCATTTAACTGAAATGGTTTAAAGTTACTGCTACATATAGATTTTCTGAATATTTAATAAGTCATTCTTTTAAGATATTTCATCGAAACCTAAAGTTTATGTGAACTGAGGTATACAAGGAAAAAAAAAAGAAGAAAAAGAAACTCAAAGAGTGTCAACCAGGCTAAACAGAGTACCAGCTCCTACTTGGCAAAGAGAACCCACAGACAGGATAGATCCTGCCACACTTACTGATTCTGTCTACATCAGAGTTGCTTGAGCCAGCAGCAAGCACCCAAAAGGAGGAGGAAGAGTCAGGAGCAGAGGTGCAGGTGGAAAGGAGAGGAGGACCCTGGGACAAGGGGGAGAAGGGAGAAAGAAGCTATTTGATACCTTCCAAAAAAGCTGGGGGCCACTGACGTAAGATTGCTTTCATTATTTATGATGGGAGAGGAAAGTTTGTCATGTATCACATTAAAACAAAACAAAAAACTCTTCCTGCCAGATTGGTCAACAAAATTTCCAGAGCTGGTTCTGGAGAAATCACTTCAGCACCAAAAGAGAACGTGCTGCTCTTTGAGCTTTAGTTCGGCTCTGCCTGCAGACAAGCCCTGGAGGGGTTGCTTTGGTTAATCTACTGCAAAACACTTGGTGGAGATTTACTTGGCTTAAGGGTGGCTCACTGTGGTTCAGCTTAAACTTGCTCTTGTTCTTAAATTAAACCACAAATATGAATGTCCACAGAGGGCTCTGCAATAATTTACAATTAGTTCCCTCAGCAAGGTAGGGCAACTTTGCATTTAGTTAAGTCCCTGGATGCTCAGAAGATTATCCATATGCTTCAAATCACCAGCAGTTGATAATGAGTTTAGAAACACCCCAGATTATAGCAGTTGGCAAAGAATACGGGCTTGAAACTTCCCTTTCCTTTGGGTGGGAAAACGTGTGCCAGTTGGGAGCAAGAACTAGGCATCATTCAGCTCCTGAAATTTCTGGCACGCAAATCCTTATGCAAGGAAGACGTTTCATTCCATAGCTTGGAATGCCCAAGTACTACACACAGAAAAATAAGCTCGCCAATCACTTATAAAAAGCTTTTGACTTTTCCCTTCTCATCCCCACCCCCAAACACCTATCCACATCTTTGGGTGTTATAGTATTTCAAAAATCTAAAGGCAGAACAAATTTGAGGTATCTGGAACATTACAAAATAAGCTTTTCTTGGAAGAAATCCCTTGTTTTCAGAAGATTTTGCGTATGTCTTCAAGTCCTATAAAAGACTAGTTTATGCTCCTTTCTTAAACAAGAGAGAACATTTAAGTCTCTGCTCAAGTATTTCTTCACAAAATTCCTTCTTAAATTTGTTATATGCAAAGCTTCAATTTCTCAAAATAAAGCAAATTGGACTCGGGTTCTGGAAGAGACCAACTAAAAATCTCTTCTGTCGACAAGATGTTTAAGTGACATAAATTTAAAATTTTGCCTAAGCACCAAACATTTATTTCTGTTCTCAGATATCAAAGAGAAAGTTATACAAGTATATAAAAGAAATGCTACCAAGGCCTTCCACAAACTAGCTGGTGGAGGAAAGCAGAGCATCCATCCTTATATAATGCAAGTCCTTAGCACTGGAGCTACTTAAAATCAAAGTTATGAAGACAATTTGCTCTGCTTTCATAGGCAAATCTGGAGGTTGAGATTTGCAAAGCAATAGGTGAAAGCCAGGTCAACAAAATAAAAGAACGAGGACTTATGGAGTAAGACGCATAGATTTAAGCGCACAAAAATGGCATCTTTTTGAAGGAGGCCAGGAACCTAGAACTCTCCACTCCTTTCAAAGAAACTGAATTTATTCTAGGTAGTCTGATAACCCCCAGGGCCTTCAGCGCTGGCTAAGTTTCAAGCTTGCTCATCCAACTAGAGGTAGGACAAGACCAGCTTCCCATATGCGCATTAGACAAACCTTTTATTGGCAGTGTAATTCCTGTGGACCTTCCGAGATCTGCAATAGCTCCTCTGCAGGTTTTAAAACACTGTGTGACATGCTGTTCAAGGAAGAAGTTCAAGATTGCTGCCTCATATTAAAGTGTGAAAATACAATTATACCAAGGTAGGCATCCTAAAAAAAAATAAAAAATAAGTATTTCTAAGCCTACAAAACAACAGCGATGCACCACAGAAAAATACATGCTAACGGCAGCTCTCCGTGCCGCTCCTGGGTGCGGAGAAGCCAGGCTTTTTCTGGAGGGGGTGTGGGAGGGAGGCAGACAGGGCCTGTTTGCCAGTGCAGTACTTTGGGAAGGCTGGGATGGCAGGAGCACTGACTGAGGAAGCACAGGGAGCATACGCCAACTGGCAGCGGGGGAAGAAACCAAGTCGCTTCAGGAAAGCAGCAGCCCAGGGACTGCCAGCAGGCAGAGAGCTTGGGGAGGTTAAAGGAACAGAAAACTTAGCCATCGGGGGAGGATCAAACCGGAGGTTTCACAAACGCAAACAAGACCGAGGGCTGTATCTAATATTTTAACACGCGTTCAAGTTTTCGAGCACTGTGGAGGAATGTGGCACATTCCTGAGCAGCTGCAGCAAGGGGGTGAGCGGGGCCCTGCGGACCCGGGGGGGGGGGGGGGGGGAGCGAGGAGGCAGCCAGGCCGCAGCCCCCCCGGGGTGCCGGCCCTGCTCTGCAGCCTCCTGCCATGCACGACCGAGGGGCGGAAAGCGGGCAGGAGCGGACGGACCCATCCTTCAGCACCCTCAGGCGCTGCAATTTTATTTCCCTCACTCCCTCCTCCTGCTCCCCCCCAACCCTCCAGCAAAGGGGCTGGGGCCTCTCGGCACCGCACTGCAAAGGCCCCGGTGACAACGCGGGCGCCACGGCTGGCCGGACACCGCCCGCCGCCCCCGGGACGGCACCTGACGGCGGCAGCGGCGGCTGCCCGGGCGCGGCTCCCGCCGCCCGCCCCGCGCTGTCAGCGCGCCCCCCTCCCCCCCGCCCGGCGCGGCTCGGCGCGGCGCAGCTCCCCGCGGCCGCACGTGGGCGAGCCCCGCTGAAGTTAGTTTGTCCCGGGCGGAGCGGAACGGAGCGGAGCGGCGGCAGCACGGCGCCGCTAGGCCGGGCCGCCCCACGCCCGGCAGCAGCCTTGAGGCTCGCTCGCCGCCGCCACCGCCGCGAGAGCCGCCTGCCCGGCCCGGCGAGGAGAAGCGGCGGCGCCGCGGCCGGGCGTGCAGCGCTAGGGGCAGCAGGGCAGGAAGAGCCAGTGCTCGCGGGCGGGCGGCCGGGCGGGCGCGCAGGACTCCGGCTGCCGGCGGCGGCGGCGGCGGCGGCGGCGGCGGGGCCGCCCGCCCTGCCCGCGGGGCGGCAGCACCCGCCCGGCCGGGAGGGACGGCGGAGGGCGGAAGGGAGGGCGAGCGGGAGGGGCGGATCCGCGCCCGGCCGAGCGGCACTCACCCACGCAGGCGGCTCCTCCGCGGGCCCCGCCGCCGCCAGGGCCCCGCGCAGGCCTCACCCCGCACCGGGCAGCAACGGCCGCAACATGGCGGCGGCGGGCGGGGCCGGGGACGGGGCGGGGCGGGGCCGGGCCGGGGCACGGCGGCCCGCCTCCCCCGCCGCTCCGGGGCCGGCGGCCGCGGGGCCGCCTCCGGCCGAGCCGCCCTTGTGCGGCTCGGGGCCGGCGCCGGGAGCCGCCCCAGCGACGAGGCCGCCTGAGCCGCGGCCTCGCTTTCGGGGGGGGGGGGTGATGGAAAGAGGCAATGGCGGCGGCTACCAGAAGCCGGGCAGGGCTCGGGCCCGTCCCCCCCCCCCCCCGCAGCCCTCCCGCGCGGGAAAGCGCGACCACGGCCTCGTGCGCCCTCGGCCTCGCCGCCTCCACATGCCGTGTGGCGTGGGCGGCCGGCAGCCTGCCTCGCCCCGCCGCCCTGGGCCTTCTCCTGTGCTCGAAATATACCTTGCGCCGCCTTCCACACCCAACCCGGTATTTTTTGGTGATTCGTTTTTTTTTGTTTGTTTGTTTGTTTTTTTGTTTTTTTTTTTTTTTGCTTGCTACACGGACAGAGCATTGGGCTTCTTGGAGCCGGGCGTGCACGCTGGTGCACCGGGTTGGTCATGCTTGTCTGACCCTGCGACACTGTTACAGGCTTTGGAACGCTCCAGAAATTTCTTGGACCAAATAAATCCGCTCAGGCATCGGGAAACACCCGCCCCACCTTATTCACCCCTTGGGCAGTACTTCTCCAAGTGCAATTCCCCTGTCACTCTTCTTAAAAAAGGATAAAAAATCACCTGGCCTTCTGTTGAGAGCAGATCCTTGCCGGGCATTGCTTGATACGTCCCGTATGGGTGGTTCTTGATTTTAATTTTTGTGATGCCTCATTTATGTGTTTTTAACTTTTGCTTGTCAAGGCCTATTTTCTAGCAAGTCATGCTGGCTGGCATCAAATCTGGTAATTAATCCTGATTAATTAATTAACTGTCTCTTAATTCTTTCCCTATTGTATCCCATATCCACATGTATGTAATTTTATTTATGACTCTCTTGATTAGACTGATTGGCTTGGGCTTAGTTGTCCTGCTCCTTTCGCTTCTAAATGCGAGCACAGCTTTAAATGGGTTTTCTTGGTCCTGTGGAACTTCTGTAGGCTGTTAGGATTTACTGACTGTCCTTTTTAATTGCTCAGGGACTTCCTTAGCTGAAAAAATTGCTGGGTATATGTTATCAATCCTGCAATTTTAAAAAAAATCTTAACTGCAGTGGCTTCTTGTCTTTCACAGGTACTGATAGATGAGGAAGCATTTCACATTAAGGTACAAATATGTCATCCTCCTTCCGTCGTAATGAAAGACAGAAATACTTAACTGCGTTTTCTTTCCTGTGACGTGACAGTTTTACCGTTTATACATGGGAGTGGACTCAGAGCACTGTTCTCATGGCATTTGTTTCTGATCTAGTTAAGTAATGCCTTCTCCTTATCCTCAGCCCTGTGGGCAATTTTTTTTTTTCTTTTTTAACACTTAGCTTCATTTCCTTCAACGCTGAATTGCTGTTTTCACCTTTCTCCTTTTGCAGGTAATGCCCAGTTCCTCAAGACTAACAAAGGCCAAAGGAAGTCATGCAGAGAAAATACTTTGAATATCACAATTGTTACCTATATTTTTAGCCTATCTCTATGAAAAGCTATTTCTGAGTTGGATGCTGGATCTTATAAAATAACTGGTGTTTCTTGCACAATTTATAAAGAACTGCCACAGACCTAAACGTGTTATGGCTCGCAGGAAAGCCACTGTAATTTGAAGGAATGTGCTAATTAAGAAATATAATGCAAATGTGAATTCAGAGATGCACCGTCCCAGATGGTCAAGGAGGAAAAGACAGCCCTAGAGTGGCAGGTTGGGAAGCTAAATCCCCCTCCACAAGGTAGCAGAGGCACAAAAAAGACTAAGGGCAATCTTTATTCTTATGTATGATCTAAAATTTGCATTTCTTTTCTTCTTCTTTTTTTTTTTTTATTTTTTTTTTTAATTTTTAGCCCTGTGTGATAACTGACAAATTAGGAAGAAAAAAAAATCTTCATGCTTTCTTTAGGAGATTTGAATTTGTCACTTTGGGTTCGTTTCATGATCAAAAATAAACCATTTAACTTGGTAGTCGTGAATGACTCTAAAGAACATGTGGTTGATTACAAAGCAACTCTCTGGGCTTCAGTAGGGCTGGTTTTTTTCACTTTTTTCCAGTACATCCATTTGGTCAGGATGGGCTTGTGAGTCAAGCAGCCTTTTGTCACAGATTTTGGACATGTAATACAGTCGTAAGCGATGCCCAGTTGCATCTGAGATTTTCACTTCTAATTTTTCCTCCTGCTTAGTGTTGTTTGTGATTGCTTTTTAGCTGGGGGAGACTAATTCTTTTTGGTGATAGTTGTGTCAGAGGGTGTGTATGTGTGAGTATGTATGTAGGCCGGCTGGCTGGCAAATATTCTGAGATGCATTTTATTTATACATAACAAATGTAATAAAGTCCTGAGCACGCACACCTAGGCAACTGTCAGTTTTCAAATCCCTGATTAATTTGTTTCTGTCAGAATGAGGTGTTACAGAGAATTACCTTGAGCTGATTGCAAAACTTTTGTGTTACAAAACTGTAATTAATGTTTTAGAAACTCCAGGGAAGGTTTATTATTGGCAGGGTGAGAATGAATCCCCAGACACAAACATTCCTCTAAGATAACGGCATAGCCTTCAGCGTTATCTACACACAAAAAAATTGGTGTAACTTAAATCAGTGTAATTAATTATACAGATGTCATCTGTACATTGAAAACCATTTACACATTTCACTCGGGCTTCTAAAGCAAGAAGTTCTCCCTAACTGTGAGGACGTGTCCTGTGCATTTCCCCCAAATGTTTTTTCCCTCTTTTGTTTCTGGACCAGTGCTCTGTATGACCTCCGAGCCACCACAAATATAGAAAAAACGTGCAGTTATTCCATATCCATGTCCAAAGTAGCTAATAGCTGGGGTTCTGGTGCTTGCGATAAGGGAGCTCTCACCTCAAATTCCTACATGAAATCAAACAGACCAAAGTTGCTATGTCCCTGCAAGTAGGGGAATAGGAATAAGATTCTTAATTTGGCAAATACTTATTAGAGAAGAACTCTTTCTTGCTCTGCTGTACTTAAGATTTCCATTTATTGGAGTTGGAAATGTGATAAATTTTACTGATTTCTGAGGGGGAAGTTGTAACCAAAGGGTACCAGAATGGCAAGAGAGGGGCTTCCCCTATCAGCTTTTGCCAGTGCAATAGCAAACTTCTTGTATAACTTGACTAGAAAACTGAGGAAATAACTTCCAGACAGACAGTTTTCTTCATCCATGAGGACTGCAGACATGCTAAAAACGCAACGCCTCTGATGGAGTATGGGCACGTTCTAAGGCCTGGGCCAGTAAGGCCCATTGCACAATCCTCTGTGCTAACAGCAAAGGCCATGCAAAGCCTTGCACTTTGTTTCGTTTCTCCCAAATAGCACTGATGCCACTGCTTGGAGATGCATCTGCCCATGGCGTGCTGAAAAGGGCTAAAAAGAACCTGTTTCTTGTTGAACTGTGTCTACGCAAACTCACTTCCACGCTTTGGATTCTGGCACAGCCAGAGGTAAGTGAACTGCATCACACAGCTGCAACAGGAGGAACTTCCCAGGCTGGTTCTGCTGCTGAAGCAACTGTTTCATGTGATTGCAGCCCTGGGCCCAGCCTTGGGGCTGGGGTGGCCTGGAGACACTGTGGTTTTCCCATACATTTCCCAGGGTGGCAGTGCTGGCTTAAGTTACTCTTGCCTCTGTGCCCTCGGTTGCACTGTGCAGCTGCAGCAGGACCACTCTGTGAACCAGAGTGAACTGATCCCGACTTTAAAAACATCCATGGGGAATGAATTAAGTGTCACTGGTTCCCTCATCTGCTCACACATGGTCCTACAAAGACTGGTGTATGCAAAACTGAGGAACAGGGTAGGAGGAGGGGGTGCTGCTGGGGTAGGAATGCTAGCGACAACCTGTCGCCAAACCAAGGTCCACATCACTCCTGGAAACCTTCCTGAACTCTTCCTAGAAAGTTTAATCAAAGCTTGTGAAAACAGCGAGCCGAATAACACTGGGAGGGCTCTCTTTCCTAAATTGCCCATTGCGATAGGTTTTTTTTTTAAAAAAAAAAAAAAAAAAAAAAAAAAGAGAGAGAGATGGTGATGTACCTGTAAGGTCAGTCTGTTTTGTAAGCAAAGCCAACTGGTCTGCCTATAGACAGAAGAGCAGAAAGGAGATGTTTGATAATAGCCATTATTTAGTACCGTGGCTTGGCCAATGCCTTAAACTGCAATATGGCAGTCCAGTGTGGGCAGACTGGGCCAACCTGGTCTGCCTCCCAGCCTGGGGTTCCTGCACGAAGACGTTTCTTCAATTAGTTTCTCCAATGAAATGGAATAGTGAAAAGCTTGCATCAAACAGATACCCCAGAAACTGTAATAATCCGTGCTCTCGCTCCGTCCTTACCCTCTTGAGATGCCTGGAGAAATGGATCTGTTGTGGAAGAACAGCTTGCTTCCACATTACCATAGCCTTCTGTTGTACTAACCTCTATTTTTTTTCCCCTATAGGACACTTGTATGAAAAGGGTAATGAATATGGCCGGGTTTGAAGTCAGGCAAGAAAGACGATATGAGCAGATAAGAAACTCACGTTGCCTGAAAATTATCTTGTGTACCTAGCAGATGCGTTTAGGAGAATGTATGACTTCATGTTTCCAGGTGTCAAACAAGGATTATGTGCAATGTAGCCACAAATATGTGCACTGGATTTTTCATTTCTCTGCAAATGCATTGATAATCCTAGTATTGTGAGTCTGGCACTTTTGGCATCATCCAACAGCTGGAAGTTGTTCATATTAAACAAAAAAAAAAAAAAAAAAAAAAAAGCTAAAATCATGTGCAGAACCTAATTGCAAAACTACAGTAAGAATAAAAAGCATCTTAAATCAGGCTATTCTTAGCACTGAAAGCAAACCAGCCACACACTGCCCCCCTGGGCACATTCTTTTAAAACAAGACCGTATCTGTGAGGGGCAAGCAACTGATATTCTGGCTTTGTTTAGCTTGGAAAAGAGGCGTTCAGGTGCACAGCCCCACTGAAACTGCCATTTCTGCCCTTGCCTGCTTGTACTTGGGAGCACGTCCCATGCTTATTTGTGTTGAAATGCACCTCGGTTCTTTCCCAGGTGCTTGCAGGAGCCTTGCCTCTGCTCCCTGGCGTGGGATGGGAAGGTCACTGGGGGACTGCTTGGCACCTGAGCAATTTAATCTACGATTGCAGTGCACGCTCGGTGATTGCAGCCCTTGGCAGAGCAGCCCGTGTCAAGGCTTTATCCCACAGCCTGCACTGAGAAACACAACTGGATTTTAAACTGTAGCCAGAGTGGGGCAGAGGCTTTTCTTTATAGCTAGGGACCAAATCAAGCAAGAGGATTTTTAATGGTGCTACGTAACCCTCACCGCCTCTTCTTACTTTTCAGACGTTGCCATTTCCCAAGAACCCCACAGCTGAGACAGAAGTTTTCCATGTTTAATCTCCACCCTGTGATAGGTCTTTCTTTTTGTTTTTCCTCTGGAAACTATTAGCAAAATTCAGTGGATTTTTGTTTTTAAAATCATATGTTACTGTTTCTTCTTTCAGGATAATAGTAAGAAAACACAGGTAAACCTTTAAATTGCAAAAGTATAGGTACGAATTCTGTTTATCACAGCATCAGCTTCCAAGTATTTGTTATTATGCTGTTATGGAGGTTCACAATCGTATTGAAGTGGACTATTTGCTTTGCCAGCATGTTCTTGACGTAATTTTCATTATACTATGAAGTGTTAAATCACCATAATTTTCGTCAGACTTTGAAGCATCAAATTGCCACGCAGCTGAACTGATTCACTTAAGCTCTCCCAGGAAAGCCCGCAACTTTACCGCTAAGTCACGCTGACTCTCAAGGTAATGCAGCCAAAACTTGGTGCTCGACTGTGCTTTCTGGGAACTAGGCCAGCTCCATGTCACCCTTTCACAACACCAGAACGGCTGCAAAGTCCCATGGAATTGCAGAATGCAGTTTGGCTTGTGTATTTACATTACAAGCTGGTTTTTGACTACGTGATGACCCGATGTGCCTCTCCTGGCCCCCATCTCCACGCTCCCTGAAGGTATGCTTGAAGGGGCTCTGCTGTATCTCATTTCCACTTGCCTGTTAGTCTAAGGAAACATCAGCGTATCAAAAAAACTGTTAGATTTTCACTCTGTTTTGGATTTAGATAACAATGAATATCTTGCCTTCATATGTGGGGCTCACATTATTTCACGGACGAGGGAAGAGCCTCCTCACATCTCGCTTACCCCGGGTTTATTCTGTGGTGGGTAGGCGGAGGCAGGTCGCTGCAGCTGCAGCATCTCCTGCCTTCCTCCTCACACCTCCGCTCATGCCTCCTGGCACGTTGCCTGTCTCCGGCTTTGGCTTTGGCATCATCTGCCCTCAGATGTGGGCTCGACAAGAGCCACTTCAGCATGGGACAGCCCGTACCTATGTCATGGAGCACATCTATTCAACACCACTTCGCAGGCCTTTTTGAGGAAAAGCTGGAGGAGCAAATGGGTACTAAGCAGCAATATTTACGCCCGTGGAGAGGTCACAGCTTTTAGCAACACCTCTCTGCTATGGCTCCTGAGAAGCAGTCTTGGATGCAAAATCTATTTCCTAGAAGTTAATCTTTACTTGCTAATAAATTTCTCTCCTTTCTTCTCCAGACCTTTGGCTTTGTTATCCCTAGAGAAAGAGAGAGAGAGGAACCTTGGGAATTTATACACCGTATCTTGCCTTTCTCTCTCACCTTGTTTTGTCCTTGAATTCAAACCCAGCTTTAGCTGAGACAACTGGTGATGTGGTCCCTGAGGCTTTGGCTGTCTTAATGGATAGACTGAGTGGGCAGAATTGCTCTCTGTTCTGCCTTCGATAATAAGTTGTCTTCACACTCGTATTTCCCTGGGAAAAAGAGCTAGAGCCTGAATGCACAGTCAGGATCGAAACAAGAAACTGCAGCCTGCATGCTAGCATGGGAACTGCAGTTCGTTCAGCAGTGAGTGTGTCTGTTTGACTCTCAAACTTTATTTTGCTGGGAAGGGGCTGTGAAACGGTGGGATTTGGGGCTTGCACCCACTGGCAAACTTAGCCTACTAGTCGGCAAAATATGGGAGGGTTCTGGCACCAAAAGGCATTAACTTCCTTTTTGTTTTGTTTTGTTTAGCAGTAGAAACCGTCTTGTTTGATTATTAATTGATAAAGATGATCAGAGTGTAGAGAAGAGAAATAATAGCATAGAGAATTAGGACATAGGGTTCTTATAAAAGAAGTACGAGGCAATATCTTTTGTTCAGAACAAGCTTTAGGAGTAAAATGAGGAAAGACAGGAAATTATAAAGTGTGATGACAAACAGTTTTTTCAGAAAAGAAAAAAATGTAGGATTTTTTATGGAGAAATTTCTTTTTATCTCTTAAAACTTTAAGGACTGTGATGATAAGAAAGCACTGTACTAGCACAGTCAAAAGCCTTCTGGAAATGAAGTTTTCCACCATAGGCCTCCTTTGACCCTATTAAATGTGAACATTTTTATCCTGTTAGACATTCATTGGGCCATCAGTTATGCTGTGCTGTCATTCAGGATGCTAAGCGATGTGGTTGCTGTGATTGGGATGCTGTGGTTGCTCTGACGTGCCAGTGAAAGACATTTAAGTATAGGACAAACAAATGTCTCTGGCCTTCAAGAAACAATTTTCCAAAGGTTGAACTCCTATTGACTCATGCCAGCACAGCAGAGCAATGTGCTAAGCACACTGCAGCCTACCTGGGAGCACAAGTGTTGCCTGCAAGAGAGAATCACGGAGAGGAGCCAGGAATGAATGACTGCCCTTGGACTGCTGTATTAAAAATCCTCCTCCAACAAAAGCACTGAGTAGGGCTAGCTAAAGCACTGTTGAAGCTAATGAATTACAATTAAAGAGAATAAAATTATGAACCTGCAGTTTTGGGATGGGACTGAAACAAGCAATAAAGGAATTTGCCTTTTTGAGAGGCGTCAGATTTCTGAAACATCTTGCCACATCACATTGCTAGAAGTAATGTATTGGGCTATAGGGGTTTCTGGTGAACATCTCTTCCATTCCTGCATGCTCTTTTCACAGGGCAACACCTCCCAAGCTGGACAGCCCTTTCTGAGCATCATCATGTTGCTCTCTAACACCACTGCTATCTCCGTTGCTACCTACAGTACCCCAACTTCAAGGCCCTTCTCAGACAGAGGATTTGAGCAAATAGATCCCATGTTCATGATTAGTGCTCTGGTGGCAATATTAGAGGTGATTTTTAGCCAGTCTTCATGGATAGCTTTTTCTTCAGCTGGGTCACCAGAAGGGAAAGGCCATAGGGCCAGAGTCCCTCCTGCTTAGGGACCCAGGAGAGAATGCTACTGTGGTGTCCCACCGACGACTTCTATGTCAAGTGGATCCTCAAATGAGTGAGGTACTGTGCAAAAGGAGGCTGCTGTTCCCTCTCATCATGTCAGAAATACACAGTGGTGTGGATGGTGGTCTCTCTTCAGACCTAGCTATCTGTATTTCTCTTAAGCCATCACCAGCCTTTCCAGGGCAGGGAGCAGGAGCAATGCATTGCTCTACAGCCAGGCTGAGACTCTGATTTTGGAGCCAGGCTCTGCAGAATTGAGGTCAGCAAAGAGGGATGCACATCCTACAAGTACTTGAGGATCGTCTGCAGTACTCTGTCTGCTGACCTTGTACATCTGAGATAGGCCTTTTGATCCAGCCACCTAAACTGCCTTAAGGAAACCTCTGTAATTTGCAGGCATGCTGAGGGTTTGTGATGCATTTGCTAATTTCCAGATGAAGGAGCTGAGGTGGCTTAACTGGGCTGATGTTAAAGGGAAGAGTAAAAAATAGGCTCTTGCATTGCCTCGCCAAGTGATAAGTATCCGCCACTTGTGGTACTTCAGAGTCTGACAGACAAAGTATGCAGATCACTTTGAGGAATCAATCTCATCATGCCTTTCAAGAATCTTCCCTTCTGGCTGAACAATCCAGTTCCTTCTGTTCTTCCTCCCAGGTCATACTTTTTAGCGTGCTGCTCATTCTTTGTGTTCTCCATTGCACCATCAGCAGGACAGTCCCAGCTCAGTGGCAAGACTGGACCCTCCAGATGAAATCTCATCTGTCATGCTAGGTTGTTAGCTTTGACTTTGCTATTTCACAAGCAACAGACACTTCATTCAAAGCCTAGATGCACAAAAGAGCTGAAGATACGTGTGCATGCAAAGTTCACTGAAGTTCAGAGGAAGCTGAAGCCCAGGCTACCCTCTGCCTACAGTACTGCTCCAGGGAGCTGGCTGAGACCTTGTCCCTGGGGATGACTGCAGATCATCTTGTTGCTTCTTGTGATTTTGTTCATTCAGGATGTCTGACTGGTTTGCAGAAGAGGGAGGCTGTAGACATCTGGCCTAGTACAGCTGGCGTCAAGGGAGGGGGAGGGGGTCCCACCAGTAATGCAGACAAGGCAGGCAACTGCAGGCAGGCACATGGACAGACTGCGTTAGGTCTCAGCAGTATTGGAGGTGAATTCAGTGGCTCTGTCTGGGTGGCTCCTGGTGGTGTCCTGGAAAAGATGATGCCAAAACTGAACACACTGTTTTAGTAATTAAATTTCAGGTTTTCTCTAATTAACACAGATGGCAGGAAGGCTCTTTAGAAAGTGAAAGCATGAGATTAACTCGGCAGCAGCAGGACTTTGGGGAACAGCATAATGAATGATGGTATCAATTTAGTAGTAGCCGTGGTGGTCTAAGGATATAGCTTGGCAAGAGCTGTAGAGAGAACTTATGTATTTCAATAGACCAGCTGATGCTTTGGGGGAGCAGGGAGACAAGCTCCTCTGTTGAACCTGTGCTGTTTGTCCCATACCATTGGAACTGGGACCTCTCCAGAGAAAATATTAAACAAATACCACAAATATTGGAAAAAGAACTCACTGAAACTAGGTGAGGAAACCAAACCTACTAAATGAATTTACATGGCCAATGTGCAACAGAAAGCCCTGGTCAGCAGTGAAAGGACTGGCCTCATAAAGCAGCTGATCATCAGCTGCCGTCTCTGACCTCTCAGATGCGATTCTCCAGGGACACCTACAAAATAACTTCAAAAGACAGCATTACAACTTTTAGCCAGAGGAACTGAGTTTGTACCTCTGCTGAACACCAGAGATATGCCAGCTTTCTCTGTCCGTGCTCTTTGCATTTAGTGTTCAGCAGGCAGTAATAACCATCTTTTCTTTTTCTCTTTGTCCTTTAGGTATTAAAGACATAATCCCAATTGTCCTAGCTCATGTGCCCTTTGGCTTTCCAGGAACCTCCTCTTCTTCTCAAATTATTAAATTTATTAACACAGTCAAGCTATACTTAGTACAACCATTCCCAACATACCTGCCCTCCTCCCTCCAGTTATGCCAGTTGAGATAATAAAGGAAATTTGGAGGGAAAGACATGAATCCCCACCCTGCTGCTCTGGGCAGCCCCCCAGTGTATCTGCCCACACCCTCCTCTGATGCGAATGGTGTGAATGACCCGGAGCAATGTGAAACTTTAGCCAGTGTGGGCAGGGAAGAGTGTCCTTGTGTTTACCATATTTCTGGTTTTAGCTCTTCTGCAAGAGAAACAAACTCCCAGGAGAGCATAAAAAGGCATGAGACTGTAGCTAAACAACAAATCACAGCTATTTTTTTATAGAATCCTAGAAAGACTTTTAGAACAGAAGTACCCTCTGGAATGTCCCTAGTCCGACCACTTCCTCAGAGCAAGGCTGCTCTCAATGTTAGGTCAACTTGCCCAGAGCCTGATGCCCAGTACATCTGTGACCCTAACCCTTGTGGCAGTGACAGTTTAAGGAAATACATCTATCAGGCTGTGCAGAGGCAGAGATGCGGGGGGGTCTGCAGCGACAACCAACGCGTTTCTGGTGTTACAAATTATTACAGTCTATTTTGGTCTGGTACTTCTCTCTGAAAAGCAACAAGATTTTTCAGGCTGTCACAATGCCCTCTGCCCCACACTCAGTGCCTAGGACTGTTTTGTGATGCTAAGGAAGAACTTGGTAAAAATCAAGGGTTGTCTGACTGCAGGGAGCCTGGAAGAAGAACAAGAACTTTTAGACAAAAACAATCATTTGGAAGTGTCTTTTCAGTGAACAGGGCAAATGGGGCTCCACAGTTATTTCTCTAGCTGCCTCTGGCTCACAGACTATGCTTCTTACTCAGCCTGTCACTTCTGCATGGTGCAGTGAAGGCCAGTCTAGACTGAAGGTTGCAGACAGGGATGGCACCACGCAACTTGCTCATCACAAGACCTACATGCGCTCATGCGTGCATCCTGGGACAGGCTCACAGACACATGCCTTGAAGAAGGAAAACCAGACCAGTGAGCCCCAGAGGTGTGCATACAGCCGCTGGTATGCAGACATGGCACAGGAGCAGGTTGGACACATATGCACCCAGATATGTTCATACTGCAAAACACAGAAGGGTGCATACCCAGATGTATCTAGATATGCATGCCAAATCCTTGCCAGAGCCCCAGAGCTTTCCACCACACCATCTCTCCTCCAGATCTCTAATGTGACAGCACGGATGTATCTATTTTCCCCAGGAAGAATCCCCCCACTAAGCAGCCCCAGGATCCTGCATGTGAGTATCTGAGAAGAGGCCTCAGATACCTGGAGATAAAAGTAGTCATTAAAAAGGCATAAACAAAGGGCATTGCAATTGTTTTGCCACGTCTCCAGACTTGAGAGGAGGCTGAAATAACCTTTATATAATCCCATTAGCATTTCCAGTGAAAACAACGGCATTTTAGGAGGCAGGAAAATGTATTTTCTTATCATCCAGAAAGGCCAAAGGTATTTATCTGATTTAATATTTTATAATTGATATTAAGCAACACAGAAGAATAAGGCAGGCAATCTGGAGATGGTTGTAGACCTGCAGTGATATGGCAAGAACTGTCCTCTGCTCTCCCAGTAATGTATCATATGGGGGCCTGAGCAGGAGCCAGCTCTGGGTGCAACAGCCATTCTCTATTGGCTCTACAGAAAAAAGGGCTCCACTGTGGCAGCACCCGGGATGCAAAGGCAGGCTCCTTCATGCTCACAAACATTGCCACTTAACGCTATTTCAGCATCACATCTCTGCGGGAGCAGACATTTGAGCTGTTGCAATCCCAGGGGCTGAAATTCATCCTCAGCCTACATGTGATCTTCTGTTCTTCCCTTGGCGGGCAGGGTGCCAGCACAGCCCTGACTGAACTGCCATGTCCTTCTGTGACGGGAAGGGCTAGATGAAAAGGAAAGCTGGGGAGAAGAGACAGCTATGGATTGGGGAGGAGTGAGTGAGAACAGGGAAAGAGCGTAGAGGTTGGAGGCTCAGAAGTGGACTGCGATGCCCAGCAGGAATATAGGCAGCCAACAGACGTGAACATTCATCAGTGCTCTTCATGATGATGACTTTGCACCCAGAGTAGCAGCAGATCAGGACCAGCACCCCTTCTAGAGGTCCATGAACTGCCCCATCGTGTGGGCCCTGCACTCAGGTAGTGACGAGATGTCGGCTAGCTAGCTAGCTGCAGTCTCAGCCAGTGGGGCCACCCTCACTCAGTGTTGTGCTAGGAGCACATGGACTGCAGTCGGTGCAGTGAAGCCCCACTAGTGCGAAACAGCTGTGACTGTGCAACGCTTGGGTAAAAGTACCTCATATTTTTCATCTCCAGTAGGGAATGGAAATTAGGAGGTTATTCTTTGTGAAACATTCTGGAAAGTCATAGCTGAAATCTCTCACTTGCCTCTTCCATCTGTTTATTTTTACCACTTAATAACATGTCTGTCTCGTCAACTATTCCTGACATCATGGCAAGAAAATCCAACTCAGCAGACAGCTTTATCAAAGAGACATTAGCTCTTCGTTACTATGTGACACCACATCAGTGCTTTTTCGTTTTTATGAAGTCTAGTCTCTAATATCAAAGTGTGTCTTCATCTCTTTGAGGAGGTGATATGACCAATATATTTGAGATTGTTGATTATTATGCAAAAGGTTATCCAAACTGTGAAGATAAGATGCAACTTCAAGCCCTTCAAGAAGTCTCATTTCTTTGGTGATGTGCTTCTCTTTTCACTGCCACAGGATGTCACGGACCTAATTTCAAGTGATTAGTAACAATGGCAAAACAGCTATCGAAATAACCTTTGATAGAGGAACAGAATTCTGGGACCATACTGAAGCTGTACTATCAATAATTTTCATCATGAATGCAGTATTAGTCTGTAGGCTTCACGATGGCACAAAATCCGCTTCTGTCTTTGCTTTCTGAAGAGGCAGTCAGCAAGCTGCGGAGGGGTAGCTGGCCTGAAGGTAGATCAGCACTGTTTAGCCACTTTTTAATTTGAGCAATCTTGTGTTTATTGCCTTCACAGGGAGTGACTTCACTCACCCTTTTTATTTACAGCTATCCTCCTGGCTTCATCACTGAGCAATCTGCTTGTTGGGGAAGCCTGGAAGAACTGAATTTGAACTGCCTTACATTTTCAGATGGACTGTTTCACCATTTTTCCCTTATTTTCTAGATCTGCTGTAAGTTTTTGTTTTTAAAATTTTCAGAACCAGTGGAGCTAAATCAATGTCTTTGTTTGCTTTTTGGACAGGGAATAGGAATATTTCCCTGAAAACACAGTCTTGCATCCTCCAATCTGTTTGCTGTTTGGAACCATTCAGAATATGTAGTCTTTTGGGCATATATATTCTGGTAGCAGAATCACAAAAATGTCAGCTGGAAGGGACCTAGTCCAATCTCCTGCTTGACACACGATGACTGCCAATGCTAGAACATCCATGGGTGTCAGCATGTGCAAAGCATGATGGATGAAGGCCATCTGTGACACTCAGTCTTTGATAGCATGGCCTGCATTTAATGATTCAAGAGCTCCTGGGCTAGTCCTGAGTCCACCAGAGTCCACCTGAGTCTGCCAGTATCTTCAATTATCATCTTGTGTGTGGTCCTGTTATGCCTATAGGAGGTAAACTGCCACTTCCTTATATTTCAGTATGGTAGGAAGTGAGCTAATGACTACATAAAAAAAAAAAAAAAGAGAGAGAGAGAGAGAGAGAGAGAAATTCTTCTGTTAGATCAGTTCAAGAGATCATCTTATTCATTTGTTTCTACAGGGGAGACTGCTCAGAACATTATAACCTGCCCAATGGGAAGTTCCTTCCTCCCCTAGGAAGGAATGGCCAGCTAATGCCTTCAGGACCTTTTCTGCCTATATATTAACCTGCTTCCAAAAACTAGAGAAAGAGGACCGGAAAGACATTCCTGAGTCTTGCAGTTTCTGAGTCTTGGAGTTCCTCCCTCCTACGTATATTCCACTGTATTGCATGCATCCTTCTATAAAGAGCCATCCTGGCCCAGATTAGGCTGTGTGTGTATCAGGAAGCTGCTGCTCTGGAACAAAAGAAAGAAAACTCACAAGGTTGCAATTCAAATGCTCACACGATATAAAAGACCAGAAAACAGCATGAGATCAGCCCATCACATGGAAAAATTCAGTTCAAACTCTTACAGTTTGACAGCTCTAAGCAACTGCAAACAGCGTCTGTAGTGGGAGGTGGCAAGCAAGCATATCTAGAAGACAACATGACTACCTCTGCCCTTTAATGTGAAGCAGGGAATGATCTGCAGACTCTGTGTTAGCTGTTAAGGAAAATCTCTAGCAAGTGGAAAATAAAGAGAATCTACCAGTTTCTGAAGAGTAAATTCAAATTCACTCTTGCATAAAAGAAGTTTTTTTTTTTTTTCCAAACTGAAAAGAGATAAATAATCTGGCAAGTGAAATAGCTCAATATTACTCCATCTAGACATTCTTCTCCTTAGAAACAGCTCTTTAGATCACAGCTCTTCAGATCACATTGTGTTTTACCTGGTGTGCCAAGCATCCTGACACACTGCTGCATCACTGACATTTGGTGACCCGGTCCGGGATCTCCATAAGCTCACTCAAAGAGGTGAAACACCTCTAGGCTGCTCCTTCAGTGCCCCAATAGCAACCAGACCTACCTGGCAGGCAGCGTAACCTTGAGAAAGCAAACAAAGAGCAGCTGCTTTGCATGGAGGAGACATTTTCTACCATGTTGAGGACACTTCAGTAAAACCATGCAGCAGTCCAATGGTCTTACCTGCACACTTATAAATACAACTATATAAGATATCCTTATTATCTTTACTTTCTTGCTTGACAGTATATGTACCATCCATTTTTCTGCATCCTACCCAAATTACAGCAGTTTGCAGTCATCTGGGTCAACTGGACTAAGCTGGTTATAAGCATGTCTCCAACCATCTAAAGATCACTGTTCCTTGTCCAATAGCCTGCAGAACTCGGATGATGTGCTAACACGGCTAGGATGCAACTTTTTTGTCTCTGGACTTACTAATATGACTACGATGAGAGATGATCCAGGAACTGGTGGAGGTATTTCTGTTCCTCTGTTGCACACTCCAGATTTGACAAGGGAAAAAACATGTTTGTGCACTACAGAGAATGAAAATGTTCATAGGCACCAATCAGTGGGTCCCAGTCCTTCTGTAGCTGCAGCTCTGATGAGTCTGATAGGAGAGAGCTCTTGCACAGTGCCAGCAGTAATGGCTAAGTATCCAGAGAGGGGGCTGTGTGAACCAAGAAAAGCCCTGCTTTCATGCTGCTGCTGCATACATGGGAACAACACATGGCAGTAACGCCCCAATGGTGTTTGAAACACCCACAATGACTTGCTGATGTCTCAGCTGCCCAAAGGTGCCAGAAAGATCTTCTGGACACATGAGCACCTGTAGAGCACGTGCTATGAAAAGCTCAGAATCACTGCACATGCTACATTTGCCTAGATGGAGAAAGCTGGTGATCAGTAGGGAACCTACACATCTCTTTCAGCAACAGCTCCAGGTGGCCAACACGTGGCAGCAACAGCCAGTGCCACTAGGCTAGACAAACTATTGTCATCTGCCTCCATATGGTCATGTGAACCCACTGCTCCTGCTTATCCCTGACTTACTGGTTTACTCATGTTACTAGCGCTTCAGGTGTAGGACTGCCTTACATTTCTAACTTTCTGTTCCTGGTTGAGTTTGGAGGGTGACTGATCCAGGACATATCCACTGTTACATTGCTTCATCTACAAGATAGCCAGCTGAGAACAAACCTTCAGGAATCTGCCAACACAAGTATGCCAGGTTTGGGCATGTATGCCATATATAAGACACCTCTATACTGTGCCAGTGATTTTTTAGTAACTAAGTAAAACAGGCAGAAATGGCAGTTCCTTGATTTTTGCTGACCCTTTTTTCTCACTCCTTTTGGGAGCATTTGCCTTGTTTTGTCAGGAACTGCCAAGCATCTGCAAAAATACTGAGAACTACATCTCATACAAACTCCATCCTTAACACAAGAAAAGCATAAACAGGCTGTTGACCAGGGTCCTTACCTTCAACACATCTCCATTGGCAAAGAGAAACAAGGGAATCTGTTTAAAAAGAAAACTATTGAACATTTATATGTGGCTCCTTTTTTCCCAGAAATTAATGAATGCTTTAAAATTTCAGTTAGTTTGCTGCCCGTCAAAGCAAACACAGCAGCCTTGGGAAAAGGGAAGCAACTGTATTAGCTAAAATATGGTTCAAAGTGCTGTAGTAGCTAATTGTAGCCCCTCTGCACAGACTGGCCCAAGGACAGTGGGACGAGGATGGCAATGGCCATGGTTATGAATGTATAAGTGAAGGTACAGCGGCACAGAGGGAATGTAAACTGGACATGATTTTTCGGTCCCACCTAACCTGCAGTTGTGCAACTAATAAAGGAGCCTCAGCCTTCAATGGGTCTTGTATTCCTTCTTGAAGAATCAAACTAATAGACTGGTTTCTTACTAAGGGTAGCTAGAAGACTGTAAGTGTATGAGTGTACCTGTACTGTCCATCCACAGGATCTGTCTAGGATACGACCCTGTAAAGAAATGCAATAGGATAACACCAGATTTCCAGATTTTTTTAAGTCTGGAGATACTACCCACAACTTTAGAAAATGTAACAAAAGGCATGGAGGTCTACTTGAAATTGTTTAGGATGGAGAGAAAACTGGAAAAGACACAGAAAGATGGCTGGGATATATGCTGCCAAGTGAGAAAGGGAAGCGGATAGGGAGAATGGATGTCTGCTGTGGGAACTGTGGGGTTAGTGCCATGGGCAAGCCAGAGAGAGACAGTAACAAGAGGTGAGGTAAAATCTCAGAGAAAAAGAGAAAAAAGGGGGGGGGGGGGAAGGAAGCAGTGTTGTTCAGGCAACTGACCTTTCTACTACACATTATGGAGAGAGGCAATCAGATCAGGGACCAGAGGGATGTGGTGCTGGAAGAAATGGTTGATTTGGGAGCTCAGTCACTGCAGTGCTCAGCTGGGGAGGAGAGGACTGTGGGCTGCTCTGCAGCCTATCTATGTTGTACTCACCTTTGGGCTCTGGGTTAGAATAAGGATAAGCACAGGAGGATGGCCGCAGAAGCACCTGTGTTCACTGCCGTTCATAAAGAGCCAAGGAGGATTACAGTGGTGGTAATGACATGAGAAATTAAGGGTTGAGTGGAAGGAGACTGTTGGGACTGCTTCGCCTTTCCTATGCTGAGAGCAGAATACGAAATGCTAGCACATTGCACAGAGGGGCACCTCTTCCTTCCTACACCTCAGGGTGACCGCAGGGAGCTGATGGAGACCAAAGACTGCTGCTGCAAATCAGGAAGCATGTGAACCTGCTGTTCAGGGTCAGAAGATCTGCCATACAGAAATGCTCGATGTGCCTTCACTAGGGCTGAGTGGGTGGCAGCGGGATCATCTCCCTCAACCTGCTGGCAACACTCTTCCTAATGCACCTCAGGATACCATTGCCCTTTCTGGCCGCAAGGGCACATTGCTGGCTCACAGTCACCTTGTTGTCCACCAGCTTTCCCAGGTTCTTCCCTGCAGAGCTGCTTTCCAGCAGGTCAGCCCCCAGCCTGTCCTAGTGCATGGGGTTATTTCTCCCTAGGTACAGGACTCTGCACTTGCCCTTGTTGAACTTCATGAGGTTCCTTTTCACCCAATTCTCCAGCCTGTCCAGATCTCCCTGAATGGCAGCACAGCCCTCTGGTGTATCAGCTATTCCTTGCAGCTTCATATCAGCAAACCTGCTGAGGGTGCACTCTGTCCCAGGTCACTGATGAGTAAGTTGAACAGGACTGGATCCTGTACTGACCCCTTGGGGGCACCGCTAGCTACAGGCCTCCAACTAGACTGTGCTAC
The DNA here is from genome assembly GCF_028389875.1 of Rhea pennata. Classification (NCBI taxonomy): domain Eukaryota; kingdom Metazoa; phylum Chordata; class Aves; order Rheiformes; family Rheidae; genus Rhea; species Rhea pennata. The sequence continues at coordinate 24,392,673 of NC_084672.1, forward strand.
TGACAACAAGCCTCTGAGCTCTGCCTTTCAGCTAGTTCTCAATCCACCTCACTGTCCACTCATCTAATCCACTCTTCCTGAGCTTGCCTAGGAGGTTGTTATGGGAGACAGTGTCAAAAGCCTTGCTGAAGTCAAGGGAGACAAAATCCACTGTTCTCCCCTCGTCTAATCAGCCACTCATGCCGTCATAGAAGGCTGATAGATTGGTTAAGCATGCTTTGCTCTTGGTGAATCCATGCTGACTACTCCTGATCACCTTTTTTTCTTTCATGTGCTTAGAGATGACATCCAGGATCAGCTGCTCCATCACCTTTCCAGGGATGGAGGTGAGGCTGACTGGCTTGTAGTTTCCTTGGTCCTTTTTGCCTTTTTTGAAGACTGGAGTGACACTGGCTTTCTTCCAGTCCTCAGGCACCTCTCCAGTTTTCCAGGATCTTTCAAAGATGATGGAGAGTGGCCTAGCAACAACATCCACCAGCTCCCTCAGTACCCGTGGGTGCATCCCATCAGGACCCACAGATTTGTGGATGTCAGTTTGCCTAAATGATCTCTAGCCTGATCCTCCTCAACCAAAGGAAAGTCTTCCTTTCTCCAGACTTTCTCCCTTGCCTCCAGGCTCTGCAATTCTTCAGGGCTGCCCTTAGCAGTGAAGACTGAAGCAAAGGAGGCATTCAGTAACTCTGCCTTCTCTGTATCCTCCATCACCAGGGCACCCACACCATTCAGCAGTGGGCCCACATTTTCCCTAGTCTTCCTTTTGTTACTGATGTATTTGAAGAAGTCCTTCTTGTTGTCCTTGACATCCCTTGCCAGATTAAATTCCAGATGAGCCTTGGACTTCCTAGCCTCATCCCTGCATACTTGGACAATGTCCCTATATTCCTCCAGGGTTACCTGTCCCCTTTTCACACATTCTGTGTAATTCCTTCTTCTGTTTGAGTTTTGCCAGGAGCTCCTTGCTCATCTGTGCAAGTCTCCTGCCCTCCTTGCTTGACTTCTTACTCACAGAGATGCACCACTCTTGAGCTTAGAGGAGGTGATGGTTGAATATTAACCAGCTCTCTTGGAAAACTCCCCCCACCCCCACCTTCCTTCTAGGGCTCTAACCATGGGATTCCTCCAAGTAGGTCCCTGAAGAGGCCAAAGTTTGCTCTCTTGAAGTCCAGAGTTGCAATCTAGTTTTTGTCCTGCTTCCTCCTCACAGGATCCCGAACTCCCCAAGGCTACCTTCAGTCTTCACATCTCCAACCAGTCCTTCTTTGTTAGTAAGCGCAATACAATTCAAAACCAATAGTGTTTTATTCAGAAAAAATCAACAGATTTGGGTAAGCTCAACATTCACAAGAGGTGCCACTGGCCATGATTACACCAAGTCAGAGATGCATTTTGCCCCAACAGATATAGAGAGGAGCATATAGTCCCTCCTCTAAAATGCTGTTCTCAGAGGCAGTAAGCAACGAGATTCTCAGCACCTCCCAACTGCCTGCACGGCAACTCCCACTGAACTTCTACCACTGCTGATTTGATCTTTGGTTTTCCCCTCAATTAGATTGTTTTCCTCTGGTTTACTCTAAGGTACATTTGGTGGGGATGGGGGGGGAGGGCTTTGCTTTTTCCTAGGTGACTTTCTAGCCTTCAGCCAGAGGGGGCCTCTCTTCTCAACACATTGAAAAGAATAAAAGCCTCCTCCATTCACTTTGGACAGGTTTCCAACACTTGTAGAGTGGTTTACCTGGAAGAAGCATTTCATATTTTTCCATGCTGGAATAGACAGTCCCCACTGCATACTGAGATACAAGTATCTTTGCTGCTGACAGAGGACCATAACATAGAAAATGCTCTATTCATCCCTCTTTTAGACCAAGACAGGAGACATCAGGTGGTCTCCCCACCCTGTCATCCTTGACCTCACAAGAATCTCTTGATCTCCAAGTTCCTCCTTTTGTAAAATCACAACTGGAAGAGACCTCTAGAGGTCTCTGGTCTAACATCCTGCTCCAAGAAGGGCCAAATTAAATCAGTTCATCTGCATCTTCACCAGTCCAGAGTGGCCTGTCTCCAAGGACAGAGATCCCACACCTCACTAGGATTAATGGTCCCTCTGCTACTAGTTGACGCCCTCCCATGCCCTTGAAGAGCAATCAGCTGGTGCTATGCCAAAATTTTAAACAAGTATTACAGAAGCAGGAATGGGTACTGCACCTACTTAGGCTGTCTTTTGGTCCTTGCTCACTTGTGGTTCTCTCCGACTAGCTGGTTCTGCATGAAGGGTAGGACTTGAGGTTGCCGAGGGTGAATGCACACAGAGAGAGACAGCACTTTGAAAAAATTTGTAGTAATAAAAACTTTGAGGTTCTTCCTCCTCCATCTTGTCCTCTCCATCTCCCAGACTTAGGGGGCTCTATATCTGAGAGCAACCACAGAGGATTTAACACCCTTTTATGTCTGTGTGTAGCATACTAGAAGCGGCAGGGGGAAGCATGAACCTGTAGCTGCTACTGATGGAAAACCAGCCTCTGTTGTAAACATGCATTTGACAGGACATCTCAACCTCCTTTTCCTGGTAAGCAGGAAAATACAAATGCACTCTTTAGAAGTATATAAACACATAATTTATCATCTGCTTTTCCATAGGCAGGATTTGAAAGGAAAGGAAACCACACTGTAACCCTGGGGGAAAGCTTATGCATAAATACAGCTTTATCTTGGTCACTCATTAATTCCTTGCGTCACCTGCACAAGTGTGATGAGAGCTAGCAGTTGTGTTTGGGTTTTTAGACTGTGTCCCTGCTGTAGTACAGGCCTGTAGTGTGTATGGGTATCCCACCTCATCATGTTTAGTGCTGTAATGCTTTCAGGCACTTGCTTAGCAAAGGCTAATTCTCAGAAAACATCAGCCAGTGCCCTTGATTATAAGCAATATTAGGTTTTGCCTGGAAATGTTATGACTTGTAGGATGGCCCTGTCTTCCACTAGACATGACAATTACTCCTCGCTGTTCCCAACAACACAGAACATTTTGTAGGACAGAGGTTATTTCCAGCGGGCTTCAGCCGGGCATGTTGCAGGGGGCAGACAGGAGAGGCCTTTCCAAAAGCAGCCTCAGCCACATGCAGCCTGATTTGGCCAGAGTGATTACTGAGGCTGAAGGCAGCCGATGACTTCCGTCGTGTTTATCACTGGAGTAACTGTTGCCTTTTCAAAAATATGGTTCCCAGGCATGGTCACAACAGTCCGCAGGTCAAGGACAGTCCTGCCCTGGGCCAGCCCGGAGCAGCGCTGAGCAGAGCTCACTCAAGTTGTTCTCATCGTTCTCTTCTGGCTCACTGCATGAGTTGGAGGGGGTGCTGTTCGGCAAACTATGTCCTGAGCCCATCCTCAGAGATGTCTGTGCCTTTGGGCCTGTGCTCAGCGTGGATGTGTCCCTGAGGCACAGGCTGCCTGCAGATGCTGGAGCTTGCTGGTAGTATGGCTGGGTAGAATTTCTGTGGCTGAACAACTGCGCTACCAGAGATTTCTGGAGGATTTTCTGTAGGCTTTCACAAGTCCTCTGCTTTGTGCTTAGCTGGGTGTAATGCAAATCCAACTGCAGGAGCACATCTGTCTGGAGGAGGATAGCAAAGGACACAAAGTGAATCACAGACTAAGACTTAAAGCAGAACTTTTTTGTTTTTTCTATAACCACTATCAAGAAATTACAGGTTTGGCTGGCTGTTCTTCAGGCTCACAGCCCCATACTGTGGTGTGCTAGAGCAATGCTACTGCCAGAGTAAACGAGCTCTAATAGATGTTCATGATTGTTGTGGGCCTGAGGCACAGTTTCTGGATTTCATGACTCTGGAAATGCCTCGTCAGGGCACTGTCACTGAGAGCATTACTTCCCCAATATATTGCTGCAGGGGAGCAGGAGTGGAGAGGATTGTGCCTAGGAAAATTGCATCCATGCAAGGAGTGCTGTGATGTCCATCCTAGCCTAAGTACACATAAGAGAGAGGCATGCAAGAGGAGGAATATGAACCACTTAAATAAAACATGCATCACATAGTAAAGCTAGCAGTTTAAAACAGCAGTGTTCTGCAGGGATCCATTCTCAGTCTAGTACTATTTTAGATCTTCACAAAGATGGCGAAGAAATTGGAAAGTAACATATTAATGGCAGCCAAATTCCTGAACATGAACCCCTAGCACAGGGCTGTGCCTAAGACACCTGGCTGTACAGAGCAGGGAGATGGATAATGGAGCAGAAGGGAGATTTTCCCTATGTGTCTGGCAGGCCCACAGTCCAGGTCCCATGTCTGCACTTTAAAAGCAACACTGAATGCCTGGAAAGGGTTCAGAAAAGAGCTCCAGGAACAATTAAGGACTGGAAGAAATGCCATACACTGAGGCATTTAAGGTATTCAGCAAACAGCTTGTTTCAAGCAGATCCAGACAGCAACTTGATTGCATTTGGTGCATGACAATGCAGAGCAGAGGCTTTACTCATGCGGATAAGCGCCTTGCAAGATCCTCATAAGACAGGAAAAAAAATCAAGTAAGAAACAAGGTACACACTGCTGCTTGGGGAGAGATAATCATTTGGAAGAGAGAAGCCATGGAACTAGCAATCCTGCCTCTCCTGCAGACTTTAAATATAGTCCAAGTGTCTTTTGAAGTCTTCCTTGCTCTTGGTTCAAGCAAGGAGTACCACTCCGAAGGCAGAGGATAATTCCTCCCACTGCTCGAGTCCCTGGCCAGCCCATGAGCCCAGCTCCCTGAGAAGCACACAAGCCTAGTTAGACATCCTTCTTCACCTGAAACATATCACACAATCGATAAGGTTGGAAGGGACTCTGGAGATCATCTAGTCCACCCTCTCTGCTCAAGCAGGGTCATCTACAGCATGTTAGACAGGGTTGCGTCCAGGTGGGCTTTGAATATCTCCAGAGAAGGAGACTCCACAACCTCTCTGGACAACCTGTTCCAGTGCTCTGTCAGTCTCACAGTAAAGAAATTCCTCCTCATATTCAGGCAGAACTTCCTGAGTTTCAGTTTGTGCCTGTTGCCTATTGTCCTGTCACATGGCACTACTGAAAGGAGTTTGCCCCATCCCCTTGACACCCTCCCTTCAGATACTTATCCACATTGCTAAGATCCCCTCCCAGTCTTCTCTTCCCCAGGCTAAAGCGGCCCAGCTCTCACAGCCGTTCCTCGTAGGGCAGATGCTCCAGTCTTCTAATCATCTTTGTAGCCCTACGCTGGACTCTCTCCATCTCTCTCTAACATTCCAGTTACTTTGATCTCTGCTAGGACCAAAGCACCAGCCTGAAAAAGGCACAGGAAAAAAACAGCCTCTCTGGCCACGCAGTGTGGTAGGGCAGGGTGAACCAGCAGAAAGAGGCAGGCTTTTGTACCTCAGAGATGCCTGGGCTCGTAGAGCACCCACCTGGGTGTTACCCTGCAATACAGAACTGCTGCATGCAGTCCAGGGATACCTGAGGGGCACACAAGGCTTGAGCAGGCAAAGATAGAGAGTACCAGTTACATTAGAGTGTGGGAGAACTGCAGAGATTCCCACAGAGCAGCTTTTCACCTGAATTTTCTGCAGTCCACTGAGCTGGAATGCACAGTCCTGTTCCTCCTGCTTGTAAACAGAGGCAAGTAGAGACTCCACCTGGTCTGGGCAGCTGTCCTTCAGGGTTGCCTCATCTTGCCTTTCCTGGGTTAGGAAAACAAGAGGAAACACATCAAGTTTTCAGCATCAGCCCATCAAACATACTGTATCTTGTTTCGAATTTGAGCCCTCTAGGATGGGTGACAACCTATGACCCATTATCCACCAGCCTCTTGTATACAATAGTGGTATTCTCTATCAGATGGCTCTGGTAGCTGCTACAGCTCGCTCCTGCTTGCCTGGATTCACCAGTGCAAGGATGTCCTGGCCTGCCCTTGGCCACAGGAGTCAAGTGGCCCAGGCATGCTCACTGCAGACCTGCATAAAGCTGGTAGAGTCCAAGGAGGGGCCAACCCTTGCAAAGCTTTCTCATCGTTGGTGTCAGATGCCGCACTGAGCATGCTGATGCAGGAGGCTGTCTGAGACCTTGCAGGGACACAGAGGTTAGAGAAGCCCTGAGGGCTATCATAGTCCAAGGGGGGCTGTAAACAGCGGTTCACGATGGGGATGTTCATGCTAGTTTTTACACAGCTCCTAATTGCTGGGTGCAAGTGGATAAAGCAATTTGTTTCAGGCTGGGACACAGAAGAGAAGGTTGGGGTTGAAAGCTCAAATGGTTGACCCCAAGTGCTGGCTGGAATCTGCAGATGTCTGTGTCACCCCTGACTGCTAGGCTGGTAGAACAGGAGTAAACACTACATCATCCCTCTATAGCTGGTCCAGTGGGTCCATTGGAAGCAGACTGCAGAAATAGCATTATCTCTACACAAAACAAAACCAGATCCTTTCTTTGCACTCAGCCACTTGTTACCAGAAAGATAACAAGAAACTGCAGGGAATTTTAGGGAAGATCAAGGCAGCAAATAGACTTGTCAGAAAGGGAAGTAGCTGTGCCTGCAAGGGGAAGACACAGCTCTTAGGGGGTGGAGTTGCCCTTCTGCTGTGTTACTTAGGGTGGCCTCATCCTGGTTTCTTTGACAGGTCTGAACCGTGAAATGGGAGGAGATAGACTGCAATGCAGACCACTTTGTGCTGACGAATAGTGCCCTCTCCTGCTTGCTCCTTCCTATGCCAGCCAGACTCTCTGCAGCCCTGCTCCAGGCTCTCCTCAGCATTTTGCATCAGATAATCTGCTCAATGACTTCAGAAAAATCAGTGACTTCTGGAACCAGAGATGGTACCTGTTCTTGCAGTAGCCTTTGGTGGACTCTTATGAAGACGTTCAGTTTCGTTTTAAACCTTGCTAGATTTGCAATACCCACAATGCCCTACTTGCTAGGAGGAAAAAAATCTGTCCGGTCCATGGTCAGAAGTCACCTACATGGTAACCCTGTCACTGGTTCCCTCCCTGTCCACATCTGCTCTCTAACGCTATATTGCTCTCCAGAGGTGAGGCCTCTCCTCTGACATTCTCCTTAGCCTCCCCATTGCTCTTTCCACATCTGGCTTTTGACTTCTGCAGCTCTGCCTTCTGCTGTTGCATCCCCACATCTGTGACCTCTCTAATTGTCTCCCCTCTAGGGATTCACTGGCCTGTAGTAGCAGGGGTTGGGCCATATTCTATTTTTTTTTCTTCTTGCAAACATAAATGGGGTCTGGATCAGGTAACTTCTAAGTGCCTGGTTTTGCAGTTGTGTTACCATCCTTGCAGACACCAGGAGTCTTCAATGACTAACATCACAGTTCAGTTTTTAGAAGAAAGGCAGGAGTGCTTGTATTTGTGCTATTTCGGTGGACTCTTCTCCCTAATGCCTGTTTATTGAACTACAATTTCAAGCCCCTTACAGCTGGGCCACTTTTTTTTTTTCCAACCTATCTAAAAATGCTCAGCATACTTCAAACATGACAAGCGTGGATGTAATAATATTCCATCACAAATGAAAATATGGCTTATGAAAAGCCAGGCAGCACTGGGATGTTTGGATGGGGTGAACCACCCTGCATCCCCGAGCAACTGGGACAAAGCAAGCCCGAAGCACTGAATGTCCAAATCGGATGCACTGTTTTTCTCTGCCACAGGCCTGGTACCATTCCCACAGCACCTATTCCCGGAAGAAGCAAATAATCAGTGCTACAGTGAAAGGACCAAAATCCCTTCAGCATCCATGTAGGAAGGATCTGCTATCCAGCAGATCCCCTTCTGACCAGGACTAGAGGATTAACAGATTAAATGACTGTGTGATTAAATGATTTTGGATTCACCAGCCAGCCGCACAGTGCCAGTCTGCTTTTGCACAGGGCGCTGAGCCTGCGTCCTGTTCCTGAGGTGGGCGCCCTCACCCCCGGATAGCCTAAAGCAGAAAAGACCAAAGGTGTCCTGTGGCCCAGATCCTGCCACAAGGCAGATCCAGTGACACACATCATACCTCACAGATGCATTTTCAGCTGCTCTTAGAGACCTACATGGATGGTGACTCTGCGACACCTTTAAGCAAAACCTCTCCCAGACCTTCACGCTCTTTACCATGAAAATGTCACAGCCACCTAGATCTTCCATAGTGCTATTTAAACCATTATTTTCTTTCATCATCACAACAACCTTTCATGTATTTAAGGGTCCCCCTTCTGCCAATTTTTGCTTCTCTTGTCTAAATCACAGTTCTTTCAATCTTTCATTATTTGGGATGTGTTTTAGTTGGTACACTTCTCTCATGAAACGTGAATCCAAAACTGTACCCAGCGTTCCAGCCTCAGCAACAGCGAAGGGAGCTGGAGAGGATCTCCTCTAAGTCTTGGAGCCCTTGTTTATATCCTCAGCACAGTTTTCCGACCTGCTTCCATTTCTGCAACCAGTGTGGACTCCAAATAGAACTGTTACCGAGTCATTCCCCATCCTGTGTATACACGACTGCTTATCCCTGCCTGTAAGTAGCACCTTGTATCACAGACTCTCTCACCAGGTTACTAAAAATGTTTCTGAAACCTAATCCTGTCTTTTAGCACCTTGTGCTGCCAAGTGTTAGAGCATGCACCTGCACATTTAATAAGAGCACACTATAGCACATTAATGAGGTCATTAATGAAAATATAAAACTCTATTATAGCCCTGATCTTTCAGAAAAAAAACTCCTAAACCTTTTTAATAATAATATTTGCATCTTCTGAACTATCCCACCAAAGTCCTGACATACTCATTCAGTCACAGTCTTGCTTGTGTATGAAGGCTTTGAGGTCTTCTTGGCCATTTTTCATTCTTCCACTAGTATTCAGAAGTCTGAAATGCTCATTAGACCAAATCACCAGCCTCTTTCTACTTTACTGTAAATACGCACATTCCTCTTGTTTTAGGCCTCTGCCCATGGCACCACTGCTTCTATGTGCTGCAGGGTTTGGACGTTTGTCCACCTTGATCCTAGTTGGAAGCCTTCCCCATTAATCTTGCAAGTAAATTTGCAAATACACTCTTTCCTCTTCCCACTACTTCCTGAAACAGAAAGACCTCATCACACAGAGAAGCATCTCCTCCTGCCAGACTCAGGTCCTTTCTGCCTTCCGCTCCCATTCCTATGGCCTTGTAGCCCCCTACTAAAGGTGGCTCTGTGGGGCCACATTAGGGCCTATCACGGGTTTAGCACAGAATCCTGGTTGGCTGGCAGAAAAAGCCTTGGCAGCCCTTAGGTATCATCTTGGATTTGGGCTCCTGGGGACAGCATCTCTTGGGATGTCTCCTTCAGGCAACAGCAGGTCTCTCCATCTCCTATCAATCACCCATAGAAAGAGTCATCAAATATTATTAATAATTTTATGTTAACTTAAAAAAGAAGAAAAATCACCAAAATCACCAAGTCCTTATTCCAATCCCTAATCCTGAGGGATCAGTTAAAGCCCTGAAATACGCAATTCAATACCCCTTGGCTGACAGCAGCTTGCTATTCACGCAAGTATCTGCACTCTGCTAAATTCCCAGCCTCAACAGCCTCCTGTTCCAGTGACTACCACAATCTAATTATAGTGGATACAGGCAAGTATTTCCTTCTATTAGTCTCCTTCATCATTTCTTGCTGTGTAGGACTTAGGAAACGGAGGAAAGGATTTTCTATATTAACTTTTCTATCCCATTCATAATTGTTTATAAACGTTTCTATGGTAAAATCCCCACAGTGGGAATTTTGGTATTTTTTAATGAAGATGATATTCAGGAACTGGCAAGTCTACAGTTTTGGCTTGCCCAGAGTTTCAGATATTCTGAACGGGGAAGAGGTGACTAGAAATGTCGTTAGGTCAAACAGCTCCAGATCAAGTAACTTAACTGAAAAACAAGAGGATCCAGCACAAAAGTTAAAAATAGGCATTTAAGCAGAACATAGCAAAAAATGGAACTGTCTAACTCTCAGCATCATTCTTTTCGGCAGAAAAGACTATTTCCTAAAATAGTCTTTTTCTCTGAAGACAGTCTTTATCAAGTAAAAATACAAGCCAGGCAAGACACGAGATGGGAGAGAATGCTACCACTAGATAACGAAAGAAAATGGATCTGTGCTGCAAGAGACAATTGTAATTATCTCTTGAAATCCTACAGTGAGCCCAGAATCTCTGGGCTCAAGTCTCTTTGATTGGCAAAACATGGCAAACTGTGGAAAAACTATTACTTCGTTGACCAAATGAATCCATGGGTTAATTCCCCAGGGACTTAAACATGCAGCATGCCTACGTTTGTCTGGCTTCAGCTTCCAGCTCTAGGGTGTTAGCAATACGAGTACAGCTCAGAGGGCCATCCAGGCTCCCCTCAGCATCCCTGAGGAGGTTTGTCACAGGACAAAGCCCACTTGCCCGGATCCCCAAAGGAGCCAGGTGCCCTCCTGCAGACATCCTTGCATCTCTCTGTTGATGGAAAAGTGTGCTTGGTCCCAAATACCAGTGTGGGTGGCCTCACTGCAGCTGTCTAATGTGGGGCAGATGAATTGCACACCACTGCCAAGATCTGCTGCTGTGTCAGCAAACACCGCTGGAGGTCAGTGTGTGCTAGCTCTGCCATGGAGCCAAATAGGAACAGGGGATCCTAGAGCCCTAGCTATACAGGTGTCCCTTTCTGGTCTCCTCAGTCCCTCTTGCACCAGCTGTGGAAGCAAGAGCAAGTAGATGGACCCCTTTTTCCCCACAAGCACTAATGTGGGGCAGACACACGCAAACACCTGCACGCAGACACAGACACCCACAAACAATTTTCATGCGTGGTAAGGGAGCTCACAAGAGGAAATGATGCTCCGGCTTGGTACTGAGTAACAGGCAGGATCAGGCTCCAAACCTCCCACTGGATGCACTGCTCTGCATCAGTGACTACAAGATACTTAGGGTCAGCATCCCTCCAGGAGCAATAAGGGTCAAAAAATCCACCACAGTCGTGCTACGCTTCAGCAAGCAAGCTACAGAAAATGAGTAAGACTGTTAACAAAAAGGAGCAGCAAAGAGAATTAAATTCTTAATAGTGGCATGCAGACCACTGGAAAAGACCATGCTGAGAGCATGGTGCCTTCCTGTTAGGAGAGGTGTGAGAAAGGGTACAAGGAAGCTGGTATGGCTGAAGAGCAAACAAGTACATTAGGATATATTGTTATGTTAGGATACATTAGCACAGCATATTAAGAAAGCATAATTCAAAAAGCTAGAGCTGTTTCCAAACAAAGAACAAAGATCAACTCCAGCAGATTAAATACACAGATTTAATCAGGCAGGTTAAAAAAAAACAGTTTGAGGAGTAACTAGCTAAAGGTATCAAAACTAGTGTTAAATCCTTTTTCCAATGCATTAGGAGCAAGGAACATGGCAGGCAGTTTGTGGAATACTAATGCATGCAAGGAGCACTCAAACAGTACAAGGCTTTTGAAGAGAGGCCAAACGGATTATCTGGGTCAATGTTATCAGAAAAGGGGATCCTCACACAGAACCAGGCACTATAATAGCAAGTTATGTGAAAATGTAACTCTCAGTGCTCAGCAGAAATTGCAACTTCTGTTAAGAAATGTTAGGAAATGGACAAATAATAAATTTGAGAGTGCCATTACACCTCTATGTAAAATCCCTGGCTACACACACTTGAGGGCTGTTCTGGTCCCCCTCATCCCAAGGGTACAAGAGACCTGCTGCACTGACAGCTTAGGAGACGGAGACAAAGACTGAACACAAGTGCTCATAGAGCCTGCGGTTGTTGAAGGAAGAGCTCACATTAATGGGGATGTCTGTCTTCATCCCATCAACTCCTGCAGGCACTCCGTCTGAAGTGGGGAGGAAAGAGGAGTCCAGACCTGGTGCTGGGCTGGAGAGAGGAGGAGCACAGTGATCTCCAGTGCAGGTAGAACAGGCATATGAGTGTGCACAAGAACTGTCATATGATGAGAAAAATCACTTCCTTTTTCCTCCAGTCACTGTACAGGGCTGGTGCCACAGCTCCTGTTGGAATCCTCTCTCTGAGCAAGGAGCAACCAGACCCAACAGAACTCTTACTTTTGAAGAGGAAAGCTAGGCTAGACACCCCAGCAATGAGCCTAGCAAGCAATAAATGTGATTCCCTCTTTTAGCTCAGTGTCTGCCTTTGCATATGGGTTCAGCCTTTTCCACCCCTCAGGATTCTTCTGCCTGTGTAACACGTGCCACATCTCCCATTCTGCACCTATTTTCCTCTCCTCTTCCTCTGCTGGATGCATTTTCCTCCAAACTCACCCTGAAGCATGCACCCCACCTCCCCGCTGAGCTTGCAATAAACTCTCCTGTGTATGCTTTGGGGAAAGGAGCCAAGAAGAAATTGGAAACGGGAATTGGAATCCAGCTCCTCCCTGCAAAGGACTCACAGTTGGACGGCAGAGCAGGAGGCGGACATCAGCGATGTGGGACGGCGGTGCCTGCAGCTTGGCGCACACATATATCACATTGGAGAAAACCTGGTGGAAACGGAGCTCCACCCGTGCCCCACATGGGAACATCACTATTTCATTAAGCAGCTCTGAAAGAGAAAGTCAAGTGGGATGAGCGCTAAGCGCAGCACTGATCTCCTCGAGGGATCTCTCCATCAGCCCCAGCTGCTCCCTGTAGGCCAATGTCACCCAACCTCTTCCCAAATAGCTGTGAGAGCTCTCCCACCATCCAGCACTCATGGAGGCTGTGTGTGCGCAGCAGCCCAGCTGCTGTAGTGCCAGGCCTACGTCTCAAAGTAAAGCGCTCCTGTGCTGTGCTTCCATTACTGCTGTGCTGCTGCCTGTCTCCTTGCTGTGTTGTGACCCCCCAACTAGAGGCAGAGCAAGGACGAGAACAGTTTTTTTTTTTCCCCTACACATTACACAGTGCTCACCCAGCCACCAGCACTGTCAGAGTCTCACACTTGGTATCTTCTCACCTTTCGTCCTGTCCAGCCTGGATACTCCCCTCTTCACCCCTATCACTGAGGAGCACAGAGGCTCCTTGGTCCTCTCAGCCCCACTGTGCTCTTTTGGCAAGTCTCTTTTGAATTTGTCCCTCAGTGCTCCTCCTTCCCTGCCTGTTAGCTCTGCCTACTACTTGCATGCTTACCATGGCTGCGTCCCCAGCGTAGCGTGGCTGCTCCCAAGGGGCAGATAGGGTCTGTCAGGGCCCGTGCTTCCTTCAATGTGTGCTTGATCTCCATCACCTGCTTCCCAGTGACCAAAGGATCCCGGCCAATATCTGAGAGAGAATTTTAGAGGCACTAAGGGCGCTGCAGCACCCAGAGGCATCCAGGTCCCTTATTTTCTCATCTTGACTTTAAGTTCTTATATGAACATCCTGGTGGTGTTGCCGCCAGGCTACTAAAAGCTTTCACAATCATGTCCTTCTGTGACTCTATTGCATTTCTGGCATGGCTGGACTCTCCCTGGTTGTGTTAAATGAGATAGACTCACCTATGCTGCAGGGTGTTTAAGGAATGGATAACCAATGATTTAGATAAAAGCCTTACTCTACTTTAACGATCTTACTGTATCTGCTCCTGATCTCCCTCTTTGACTGCCAGGGTTCCCTGCTTTCCAGATCACAAACATACGCATTTTCTATTTTTAAGGAGAGGGGAGTGTGGGTGCTGATCTTCATTCTCACCCTTGCTGGGAAGGCCAGGCTGCAAAAATGTTGAACAGTCATCACTCGCTTTCTGCTGATATCTCTTATTACAACTGCTACTGAAATAAGTTGTTTCTAGCTTAAAAACACTCCCTTACCTTCTAACACATCCTCCAGCATGTGCGTAACTTTTTTCTCCTGCAGAATATGTTTCTTCAGATATTTCATGAAGATCCCAGAGCTGAATTCCCCATCCTGCAACTCATAGGCTTCTGCATCTTCACTTCTGCAAAAATAATGACTTGTCTTCACCTTTCTGCGATTGGCATGAAACTGGTATATTTAGGGCTTGCTGACATCCAGTCTATGTTGGCTGAGTCTAGCTTTGTTTAGTTTCTCGTGCAACTGCACAAGTGAGGGTGGGAAAAGCTTGGGGTGGGAACAAGTAGAAGGGAACAGATGGAAGAGGAGAGCAGTCTCCTTTGCCAGCCCTGGTGGGCGACAGCAGCTGAAAAGCCTGTGGAACTTGTGTTAGAGCAGTAAATAGTGCTCTTGCCCATCTTAGGAGGCTTCAGGTAACCTGCTTGTAGCACATGTGCCTTGGGATTCAGGCTCAGGCCTAGAAGGACAGATGACAGAAGATGATGCCACCTTCACACATAACTTACGATTAACGAGCTGTGTGCCTGGCTTTACAGTCCTGTAGTTCAGGAGAGGCATACACTGTGTTTTGGGGAAAGACTTCATTCACAGTGCCTTGGAAAGAGGTAAGACTGAATGGTGGGTCAGCTCCAGCCACTGGCAACGCAGGGAAGGAGGAAAGAAGCACTTGAAGAGCTGACACTGAAGGTGAAGGGTAAGAGCCAGAAGAAATATAACAAAGACTCTCTCAAGCCACCAAGGATGAAGGGATGTTAGGAATTACGGCTATGCCAGCCCCTGCCACCATGAGCAGGTGCCTGCTTTGGGCTGTGCTGGAGTCTTGTGTCATGGTGTGGGCATGGCAAAGTATACTTACGTGGCATAACCATAAACAGTATTGCCCCAGGGCTCCAGTGGCTGCACCTGGGACAGGGCACACTCTGGGTTGTACCTGGAAAAGGAGATGAAGGTATGAATTAGTGTCAAGGCCACTGACCAGCGGCCATGCGCCTGGAGGGGACAGAGCTAGAGTGCTTCACAAAACCTGTCTCCTATGGGTAGCAACGGGATCACCCCTCACATCAAGTATAACACTCCTGTTATTTGGGCAGCAGCAGAGACTACAGCCAGGTGTCCTACGAGGAACCTAAACCACAGGGCAATAAGTAGATAGGGCCAGGTCTGGCCTGTCTGTGCTGCTGAACTGCTCCCCAACCTGCAAGCAGGCCTAGAGCTGCAGGTACAACTGTGCCTCTGTCTCCCCAGAGTTAGTTTTTCCACAGATTCAGACAGAACATATAGCGGTTCATTTCCAAGAGCAGTTAGATCTGTCTGGGGTGACTGGTTCCCACCAAAAAAGCTGTCAGGATAGCATTCAATGGCAAGCCTTGCTAAGGAGCTCATCTGACTGGAGTCAGATTGGACAGCAAAGGACTGGTTGCTTCCGAGGTTTGAGGTTTACACCAGTGACTTGGAGCTGTTCCCAACAGCACAGGGACAAGAGCTGAGAACACAGGTGGTGTTATTCAGGCACAGGGTAGTTTGCTGGGGTTGAAGCTGTCAAGCTGAAGAGAACAGAAGGGGCTGTTATACGGCCAGCAGCCAGCAAGTTACCTACTGCTGGTGGTAAAGTCTGGAGAAGCTGTTGAATGGTGAATATTCATCTGGCTTGTATAAATTTTCTAAAGATGCTCACAAGAGAAATGTTGGAAAAGAGATGATTCTAAATACAAACATTGAATGGGGAGATTTATCTGCCTCCAGCTTCTCACAAACAAATGGAGATAGCTAGGATTCCAGGCCTGAGGAGATAAGACATCAGATCCAAAATAAGTTGAGATCCCTGCTGTCCTCACGATGGGTGCTTCTCACCCAAGGCTGCACAGATACAAGTTGGTGCCTGCCTTTCATGACTGCACCAGCAGGCACACATTGCTACAGCTGCATATTTTCAGCAGTGGCATTTCTAGACCATGATCGAACACAGTGAGAGGCCTGACAACTGCTCACTCCTGCATAAGCTGCCATTAAAGTCTCATTTATACAGCACATCTCATGCAACTCAGTTATAGAGAATGTAATTCTTAATCTGCATTCCAGATAGGAGATGGTGTCTTCCTTCTGTCCTAAGCAGCAGGTGCTAGAAACCCTCCTAAATCAGTGCCTAGGAAGGCAGTGTGCTGAAATTCCTGGAAAAAGTAATTGCACTCACCCAAAATTAGCACTGGTCTACACATAAATGTACTATGTTATGCACAGACTCCACATTCCAGGTTCCTCCTGCACTGACACTGAATATCTGCTACCATTTGGCCAAAGGGGATGTATTTCTTATTGACTCAGCATTCCTGATAGCAGCACATGGGGTGAAGAGATACTCCAAGTTAAACCCTTCTTTGTTAGCGCACATGCAGCTCCTCTTGGTTCAGGTGGGGCTGAGCAAACAGTCAGAAGATTGCAACTATCTGCAATTCTCAACATTAGTCTAATCAAAAGAGCACTGGGAAAGAGTACTGTTTTAAGGAGTGGTGTAAACAAGCACAACTATGAAATCCAGATGCTTTGCTGAGCTGAAACACTGACTTCTGTTTCTCATGAAAAATAAACCCAGGAGAGAGTCTTCTACGGCAATCCATTGTGAGCCCAGGGATAACACCTACTGCACTGAAGTGCTGTGTTTGCTGTGAGAAAGGGTAGGAAAGAAGTGTTAGATTGGTGGGGGAGAAGAGGAAAATAGCCACGTAACCACATCTAAATGTCAGAGCAGATTTCACATCGCATCCTTATCCCAACACACCCTAAGAATTCACTAAGCACAGAAACTGCTGGTGATGCCAAGAAAGGAAACAACAACCCAAAAGCTATTACACAGATTGTTGTCTTTCATGTTAGAAATCCCAGTGCAGCCTTCACACAGCAAAGCTACATATTGCCATGCTATATTCAGGCAGCGCATTTGACATCTGGATGAATTCCTGGCTTAACCTTTGCCCCCAGATCTGGCATGGGCTGCAGTGATGATTCAGCAGCTCCACTCAGCAAAGCTTATCTCAGAATTACGGAAACACAGAATGACTGAGGTTGGAAGGGATGTCTGAAAATCATCTAGTCTACCCCCCCTGCTCAAGCAGGGGCCCATGACATTGTCCAGGACCCTGTCTAGATGATTTCTGAATATCTTCAAAGATGGAGACTCCACAACCACTCTGGGCAACCTGTTCCAGTGCTTCAGTCACCTTCACAGTAAAAAAAACCTTTTCCTCATGTTCAGATGAAACTTCCTGCATTTCAGTTTTTGCCTGTTGCCTGTTTGTGCCTGTGCCCTATCACTGGGCACCACTGATAAGAATCTGATCCCATCCTCTTGACACCTTCCCTTCAAATATTTATATACATTGATAAGATCCCTCCTCAGTCTTCTCTTCTCTGAATATTTCCAGCTCTCATAGCCTTTCCTCAGAGGAGAGATGCTCCAGTCCCTTAATCATCTTAGTGGCCCTTTGCTGGGCTCAGTCCAGTAGCTCTATATCTCTCTTATACTGGGGAGCCCAGAACAGGACAGAGTACTCTTGGTATGGTCTTACCAGGCTTGAGTAAAGGGGGGAGGATCATCTCCCTCAACCTGCTGGCAAAACTCTTCCTAAGGCACCCCAGGATACCATTGGCCTTCTTGGCCACAAGGGCATATTGCTGGTTCATGGTTAACTTGCTATCCACCAGCAATGCTAGGTTCTTCTCTGCAGAGTTGCTTTCCAGCAGGTCAGCCTCCAGCCTGTACTGGTACATAAGGTTATACCTCCTATGGGCAGGACTCTGCACTTGCCTTTATTGAACTTCATGAGGTTCCCTTCTGCCCATCTCTCCAGCCTGTTCAGGTCTCTCCGAATTACAGCACAGCCCTCTGAGTTATCAGCCACTCTTTCAAATTTTGTATCATCAGCAAGCTTGCTGAGGGTGCACTCTGTACCTTCATCCAAGTCATTGATGAATAAATTGAACAGAATTAGATCCAGGATTGACCTTGTGGGGTACACTGCTGATTACTGACCTCCAATTAGCCTTGCTTCCAACTAGACTTTGTGGCATTGATCACAACCCTCTGAACTCTACCATTCAGCCAGTTTTCAATCCACCTCACCGTCTGCTCATCTAGCCCACACTTCATCAGCGTGCTTATGATAATGTTATGGGGGACAGCATCAAAAGCCTTCCTGAAGTCACAGTAGACAACAGCCATTGCTCTCCCCTCATCTACCCAGTCAGTCATTACATCGTAGAAGGCTATCGGGTTCGTTAAGCATGATTTCCCATTTGTGAATCCATGCTGATTACTCCTGATCACCTTCTTATTTTCCAAACACCTTTCTTGTGCTTGGAAAACAATTAGCTGCTCCACTGCTCCATCACCTTTCCAGGGATCGAGGTGAGGCTGACTGGCCTATAGTTTTCCAGATCTTCCTTCTTGCTCTTTTTGAAGGTTGGAGCAACATTTGCTCTCTTCCAGTCCTCAGGCATCTCTCTGATTGTGATGACCTTTCAAAGGTTGCTGAATGTGGCCTTGTAATGACATCAGTCAGCTTCCTCAATCCTCGTGGGTGCATTCCATCAGGCCCCATGGACTTGTATATGTCCAGTTTGCTTAAGTGATCCCTAAAATCTGAACCTGCTCCACCAAGAGAAAGTTTTCCTTTCTCCAGATTTTCTCCCTGGTTTCCAGGGCCTGGGATTCCTGAGAGCTGGTCTCACCAGCAAAGACTAAGGTGTAGAAGGCATTCACTACCCCTGTCTTTTGTGTCCTTTGTCACCACGGACCCTGCCTTATTCAATAGTGGGCCCACATTTCCCCCACTCTTTAGTTACTGATGTATTTCTGGAAGTTCTTCTTGCCAATCTTGACATCCCTTGCCAGATTAAATTCCAGATGGGCCTTGGCCTTCCTAGCCTCGTACCTGCATACATCCCTATATTCCTCCCAGGTTGCCTGTGCCCGCTTCCACCTTCTGTATACTTCCTTCTTCTGTTGGAGTTTTTCCACTAGCTCCTTGTTCATCCATGCAGGTCTCCTGCCCCCTTTGCTTGACTTCTTGCACATTGGGATGGACTATTCTTGTGCTTAGAGGAGGTAGTCTTTGAATATCAACCAGCCTTCTTGGATTCCTTTTCCTTTTACGAACCTATCCCATGTGATTCTTCTTGTGAAGCAGGAATTCTGCTTCATCTGCAGACCAGGGGGACACTCATACATCCCCAAAATATATCCCTATCAGTGTATCCTCTAGAACCCCATGCTCCTGCTCATTTGCAAGCAGTCCCCTGCCTGGTGTCACACTGGGGAGAACAGCAAGGTGCTGCCACATGTGCTGAGAAGGCAGAGAGCTACTTGGTGCAGAGATGGGGCATGCAGTGTGCTTAGGGCAGAGGGGAGCAAGAGGGAGGACAGGGAAACTGGAGATGCCTCACTATGAAAGTACCAAGGACAGAAACTTCCAGCACCACTAGCAACTTAAAGCTGTGAAAGGCAGGATAAGTATCAGCTTGTAAACCTACTCAAAACAACTATTTCAAGCTCTGTCCCTGCATCTAAAGGGCACAAAAGATTTAACATCTTTCCAGGGTCTGGTGGTTCTTTCAGCGCAGAAGAGTAAGATGCCTGTAGTATCAAGATCTCCATCATCCAGTGAGTTCCCAGTTCTCAGTCCAGGACCACAGGAAGAAAGGCGAGACTCTACTGCTTTTGCCCTCCAGGTCTTTACTGACCTGTAAGTCTACCACAGGAGTCCCAAATAAATGAAATGATGACAGCTTTTACTGGAGAAGTCTAACTAACCCTACTGAAAATGGGCAAATAGTAATGTTCTGCAGCTGAAAAATGAAGGGGTTTTCCACAGAGAGGGAAAAAGCTGATCTCCACCCTCAGCATCAGCCTCAATCCTACTTCAAGGCATGAAGTCTTAAAGGAAATGTCCAGTAAAACCAAGTAGCACAGTTTAAGAAACAGGATGGGGAAAATATTTTATATTGTCCTCTTTTCACTGAGACATTAACAAAAACACAGCCAAGAGAAAACAGTCCAGCCTAAGCATGCAGGGCAACACGTACAGTGAAAGCACAAAGCCAGTGAGCAAGTAATCATAGTGGGCCAGCTGGCACATCAACCACACGTGTCCCACAGAGTGCCAGAAAAGAGCCAAACTTGCACGGCGGGCCTCAGTGGCCTTCCTGCATTAGCAGGGCCAAATAGCATGAGGCAGGGAAACAGCAGAGGGATGTTGTGGGATGTTGTTATAGCCTACCAGGCTGGGCGGTTCAGTGCAGGGGGAAATCATTTGGAGATGAAGCAGAGAATGGGGCCACTGTGATGGAGCTGAAATGCAAAAAGACAAATCTGTACTGTCTTCGCACTTAGCAGCAGTGAATGCTTCATGCTACAGCAGAGCTGGCCTTGCACAGACTTGCTCTAATAGCCTCAAGTCTGTCAGGCTTCCTCATTGCGGAAAAATCAAGGAAAGGTCTCCAGCCCCTTCTCTGCAGCAGATCTCAGGCAGGATCTGACACTTACAAGGCTGAACATAATGTGTGACTGACAAGGCTGCCCAGGAGAACCTGCAAGACCCAGTAATCTTGGAGACTTCATGACACAGTCTAATAACCTGTGACAAAGGCCTCGGCTCAAGAGAGAGACAGAGCACATGCCCCTGGCAACCCATGAGAACATCTCTGAACAGTGACATTGCTGATGAGGGCTGAGGCTGGCAGCTGCTTTCCTTACCCCTCTAAATGCCATGTTCTGCCCATCCCTAAAGAAGAAAGGTGAAAAGCACCCTACCATTTCCTGCAGGTATCCAGAAGAATGAGATTCAGGGCTGTCTGCCGCTGCTGCATCTTCTGGAGGATCCTCTGCACGCTGATGCAGTTCTCAGGGGCGTAGGGCTGTGGGGCATCAATAGGGACCATGTAGTTCCTCCCCGAATGTTCATATCCATGGCCGGCATAGTAAAATATAGCTGGGAATGTGATGAGGAAAGGATAAGTCACAGTGCAAACCTGCAGACTCCTAGCTCCCCATGACCATGTCCCATATTCCACCCTGAAGGGATACTGGCACGGGACAGACCCGGGCCTGTAGCAACTTTAGGCAGGAAACTGGAACTGAATTGACCTCACAATTTTGCCTTTCTTCAAAATTTCCTCCTTTCAGACCTGAGAGGCTCTCCTCTACTTACGCCTTCCACCACTGTCCTTCAGGAGACCCCAATGTCACGAGGTTTGGGTATTTGCCAAACAGTAACAACCTGCACTGCAACATCCAGGCTCAGTATCTGAAAGGCTGAGTTCCATTTTTGTACAAAGTTTTGATTAAAAGAGGTTTGGCTCTTAGTGAGAATGAGACAATGGACAAAGAAGTGTTTCACCCTGATCAAAATATACTAACAATCTTTTAAATGCGAAGCTCTACAGCTTTCTAGTTTTGGAGCAGACACTGGCAATGCATTAGGTGATGGAAAACACCCTTCAGCTTTCAAAAGTCTGCTTGTACTTTATTAATCAGTGAAAATCAAGACAGAGACCTGACCATGCGTACCACATGCTTCAATGATCTCAAACCAGCTACCAGCCCTGTAAGGTGGGAGTCAGACTCTTAGAGGAGTTGGTGAGAAGGGACCTCTGGAGTCCAACATCCAACAGGGATTTTGGTTTGGAGTTTTACTCTTAAGCATGTAAACCATAATAATAGTTTCTGCCTTCATGAGAGAAGGCAATATGGGAACCTCCAGCTTGGAAAGCCCAGCACAGAGGAGGCCAAATGTGGTGCTTCTCTCTGACTCCCATTTAGCTCCCCACATACGCATTTGCAGAAGGGCTTTCTTTCCATGAAGGGATCCTCATGTGAGCTGTAGCCTTCTGAAAGAAAGCTGCGCAGAAGCTTGCTAGCCCTTCCCAGCCCCAGTACAACTGTTTGTGGGATTTTGTTGAAAGACAGCTCAGGGAACTGAAAGGCATTGAAAATAGCTCGACAAAATGACGCAAACAGTTGTGTTGCTGCAATTACGGGACAGTGGAGAACCAGGGTTCAGAAATAGGAACAAGCAGCTAAGAGCAAAAGCAGGGGAACTTCTTAAGTCAGATTTGCTGCCACAGCCCTTGCTTCATTGAATAACCACCTCCTCTACTTTCCCACACTGCTCCTGCCTCTGTAGTTTGCAAGACATCCATTTGATTTTTAATGCTGGAAGGGATGTAGCAAATGGAGCAGGAACTGAAAGAGTGAGAGTATGATCTCATAGTAAAGACAATCTAAAATTATCTTTGGTTTCTATTCTCAAGGGATGAAAGTTACTCAAATGGCTGTTTTCACAGGTGCCTGAAAGGTTTGGGTTCCTCTTCTTCTGGAACCCCAGTCAGAAGCAGTTGGCTTTGACTTGCAGAAGTTTTAAACTTTCATAACTGGCAAATCAAAGCCACAAAATCCTGCTTTGAGACTCTAAGAGTATCAGATGGGAAGTATTCTGAAAAAATCAGATGCAGGATTTTGGTTTTGGCCTCTAAAGTAGTAAAGCACTTCTGGCTCTCATCTGTCTAGTTCTGGTTTCTGTGCATAAAATTAAGATAATGAGATCCCTTACCAGACCAAGGCACTGGTCTGATAGCATCACTGACACTTGGGAAGAACTTGGAAAGAACTGAAACATAGAAAAGCCCCCCAAAAGTGATTAAATCGGTAGTCATTGCAGGCTTTCCATGATGAAAGTGAATCACATGCAGGGATCATCTCTAACTGAGGAGAGTAAAATAATATAGGAAAGAAAAATATTAAATAATAACATATAAACATACAAACATATAAAAAATAACACAGTGAGTGCCAAATATCATCTGCCCCAAGTATGGCATGGTCCTTGTCTATGAAAATACAATGCAAATGTGTCAATAGATACAGCATCAAAATGCACAGACGCAGAAGGGCTCAGGTTAAGACAACACAAACAGCTCCGGACAGCACTTTCTAACCTTTGGGGGCTTGTTTTGCAACCTGAATAAACCATTGGGTGATCCCTGCACTACACAAACCACAAAATAAAAATGACTCTAGTTCCATTCAAGAGAGAGGAAACATCAGGATTCATGCTGGCTGAACAACTTTGCTGGAAATCTGTTCTAAACGTAATCTCTCACTTTAAACAACCCCCTCAACATTTTGAGTAAAAGAAGATTTTTTTTTTAATTAAGCATTTAATTTCATTGTCTTCCCACGTTTTGCAAAACTGCTGATCCAAGACTGGCTTCTGAGTACCAAAATATAAAAGGGAAGTTCCAGAGACTGGTTATAATACAGGAAATGTCAGCATACAGCTTAAATAACATATGACGATATATTCCTAGTATTTCACTTGCAACTTTTTCCTCTGTTGCATTTCTGACATTAGTTTTTGACTAGGGACTTTTTAGGATGGTTGAAATAACATCTAGGGAGAGTCCTTCCTGCC
Organism: Rhea pennata; assembly: GCF_028389875.1. Classification (NCBI taxonomy): domain Eukaryota; kingdom Metazoa; phylum Chordata; class Aves; order Rheiformes; family Rheidae; genus Rhea; species Rhea pennata. The sequence goes on from NC_084672.1 coordinate 24,415,953, forward strand.
TGAGGGTTACATATTCAGCATGGGTTTGGAGCCTGCCCTTCTAAGAGATCTAGAGAGAGAGCAGGGAGAAAGATAAGCCACCATCTCTGGAAGGTGAATTAAAAAGCTAGCTAGATCACTTCAAACATGTAGTCACACAACAGCTCTGTGTCTCAAAAGGAAGCCTGTGTTGGCTCAGGTCTTGAGAAATCTCAGATAAGGTTCAATAATAAACCATGCAAAGTCCTGCATCGGGGCAGATAACCCCAGGCATCGTTTTGGCTGGGGAGCTACTGCTTGACCAGCAGCCCTGGAGACAAGGGCCTGGGATCATGACGACCACCAGGCTGAAGGTGAGCCAGCAGTGGGGCTCTAACGGGGGTAAAGCGAAACACACAGGAGGCTACACTAGGAGACGCAGGACCAGCAGGGCGAGGAAAGCTGTCACACCCTCTTCTTGGCCATGAAGAGGCCCCACTTGGATCCTGTGTCCAGTTTTAGGGCCATCAGTTCAAGAAGGAGATGGAGAAACTTGCAAAAGGCCAGCAAAGGCTGTTGAGAAGGTGGGGTCCAGGGTTAGTCTGGTAAAGTAAAGGTAAAGCCAAGGTCTAACAGCAGCCTAGAGCTCCTGTACAGGCTGTTACAGAGACAACTCTTAGCAGTGGCAGGTGTAACATGGGGAAATGGGCACAGACTATACCTGAGAAGGGTCAGGCTGGACAGGAAAAAAGACTTATCCCTGGAGGGTGGTGCAGCTCTGAGACAGGCAGGTGGAAAAGTGAGGAGCTTCATGCTTGGAGGTCCTCAAGACCTGATAAAGCAAGCCACAACCAGCCGGATCTTGTGTGGATGACAATCTTGCTGTGAGCAGGATTTGCAGTCTCCTGCTCCCCTGCAAAAGTCCCTTTGCACCAACCCCTGTATAGGTCACACATGGCTTTGTAAGTACATACAATGGAGGCCTGGTCATGCAGAGAATCCCTGAATTAAAAGAGGCCTAAGGTGGTAAGGTACTACTTTTTTCAGCTCTTAGCAACATCCTGAAGCTTCTGCATCTGAGCTATCTGAATTCTTAATCTATCAACTGGTTCTGGGCCTTTATTCTGAAGCTAGTGCTTTGAAAGGCACACACAACATTTAGGATAAATTGTTGGCTTGTTCTAAACATGCACTTTTATCAACATGACAAGTTCATTTCAATGACTTGCTGTTCACCAGTTTCTTTTAATGTTATGCAAGACAAACATCTGAAGAAACACTGGAAGATGCATCACAGCGAGGAGCTGTTCTGACCTAGAAACCCTGGGGCAATCAGCAGACAAACTGACCAAAGTCCTCACTGCAAGTCTGGATGCCACCCAAATATGACAAGTCTTCAACTTGATCACTGTACTGGGGCTAGCCTGATGTTTCCTGTCTCGATACATTAGCAGGCCACTCAGCATAGAAAGCTGTGAAGAAAAATCACTATTCAGTGCAGGCTATGCCTGCAAACACCTAGAGCTTATTAAGGTTCAGTACCTCAGCTGTTAATATTTTCCTTGACAGTGCACAAAATCAATTTTGCCATAAAGAATCAATGGCCAAGAATGCAGAAAAGCACTGGCAATTTTAAAAAAGGCATGATAGCATGATAGGTTTGTCATTTAAAATATTTTTTCTCTACAATGCTTACGAAAATAAGGGAATCTCAGTGTAAAGAAAATGTTGTCTGGTTGCCATATGCTACGGATAAAGATTTGCTGGGTAGGATCTGCAGCTGCATCCATGGAAGAAGCAGGGGAGATACCCCACGGGAGCCCAGGGAAGCAGAGGACTCTGGTGAGGGAGAGAGGAGGTAACGCCTGAGATGGAAGAGGATTTCAAAGAGAAACCACAAAAGGAAGTTTACAAGTGAAATCACAGGAATAAGTTGTCATCAGATGATGCACTCAGCCCAAGCAGTGACAATTGTGTGTTCCCTTTCCACACCAGCTGAACCTCCCAGAGTGAGTCAGAGATTCCCAGAAGGAGGTAGCTTTGCTGTATTTCTTCATATTAACATTTCATTTGTGGCCTTGTCCTTATCCTTTGCACAACATCCAAATCTCACACTGATCACCAAACTGGCATTGGCCTGCACTTATGTCTTCTGTCAGAATATCCTAGAACGTTACTAAGACTAGAGGACTGGGGGAAAAAAAAAGCATCATACAAAGCAGGCTGTGCCTCTCTGAGGTTTGGAAGAAGAAACCATCTACCAGGTGTTTCCAGGGTATTTTGTCATGTTGAGAGGGCCTCACAGTCCCCAAAGAAGCTACTTCCACCAACGACTGAATGCTTGCTTTAAGATCCACAGTATCTATTCTTCGATTTCATTTTTAAGGGATGCTTCCCACTGAGGACAGTCTGTGATAAGCTCAAAGCCCAGCAACTCCAAACTAAGGTACCTAAATGCTCTACATTTCTGCAAAAAAAGCTGCTAGTGCCTCAAATTTGACCACCAGGAAAGAGAAACAAGGAAATTGTGGCCAGCTGCAACAATCAAAATGGGTTCTTACCCTTGCAAAGGAACTCTGTGGAGCCACCAATATTCACTTTAAAAACAATCTCCTAGATTTTATCTTTTCTTAGAAGAAATTAAAACAGCTTCTCCCGTACACTGGCTCCCCAAAACCACAGCACTGCAGCACAAAACTATGCTATTTGAGTTAAGAGCTAGACACGCGACAGAGAAACACCTGTTATGACTATCTGTAACCTGACCAAAACTGAGCAGCATTTATCTGGATGCTCCTGCCAAGTCTGATACTCCTACAGACTGTGGTGTAGGGCTCCCCTTCCTCACATAAAGAAAAGTTCATAAGAGCTGTTACATTAAAAGAAAGAAATTGAAAAGTTATTGCTGAATCCCTCCTCCTCCCTTGCATCAACCACTGTTAAGCTAGCATTGGCTATTGCCTACTCAGCCTCAGTGGATGGCCAGTCTGACTTTGCCTTACCGTAGACCCCTTTCCCCAGGAGCTGCAGGAATCGACTGACCGCTGTCATCATCTCAGCCTTGTTCAGGTCCAGAAGAGACACAACCTGGAACCCCAGTTGCTTTAGAAGAAGACTCAATTCAAATACATCTGTGACAGGAGCCATCAGGTTTGGATGATGCTGGTAATGGTTGTTGCCCACTAAAAGCGCTATCTTGTCTGTAGCTAACAAACGACAAAGCCGTAAATGCTCAGCTGGGATCAAGGTATCATTTCATTCAATTAGACTGATGATACATGAAATCTTTTCTTACATTTAGTCAGGATATATATACTCTACACTGCCACAATCCTTGAGTTGTCGTTCCCCACCGCCCCCACCCCAGGGTATAGTATTTCAGTGAACAAATCCAGTTTTTAACCTTAAGTTTTGTTTGACTTGTCCAGAGAGCTAGCAGCTTCACATTATGCCCTTCTGCTTGGAACCAGAGCATTGTTTTGGGGGCTGGGAGGGCTGTCAGCAGACAAATCAAAAGGATATTTTCATTTCATTTTCAGGCATTTTGGGGTCTTTTAAACATTTTGACAAAATACGGTCTTATAACCATCATACTGAAAGCAACACTTGAGAAGTTTTACTTGGAAAGTAAAATCCCAGCAGCGCAGGAGAATCTGTGGTACTGAAGGTATTCAGCATCCACTCTGTTGTGTCCGAGTCCTGCATGCCAGCAGTGCCTTGGAAGCAGGAGCACGGAGCCAGGTGTAAGAGCTCCTTTCCCCCATGAGTTTGAAGGCCAGAAGTCCCAGATTCTTGTTTCATTTTAGCCCACAGCTTCCACTGTGGGAAAACCAGCCACAGGAGAAAAGAACTTTGTCCTCATCCAAGTACCTCTTTCAAAGAAGGCAAAAAGGTGTCATGCAAACAGGACTTTACGAAGTCATTTGACAGGCAGAGACTGCGACTGAGTGACTCATTAGGAATAGTCTTACTGCATTTGCTGAGACTGACTAGTTCTTGGCAGGGGATGAGACTCACTCTGTGCTTTGCAACTTTGATCCCAAAAGAACAGTGTCAGCAGAGCCCGTGACAATGTGGACATAAAGGCTCAAAATGGTCTCCACAGGAAAAACACTCCTATGTCATGTCCTCACATCCACTCTAGAGCTTTACTTTTAAAGAGGGGAATAATTGCTCAGGAAAAGTACTCACAGTACTCACCAAAAAACTTTTCAGAGTGACATGTACCTGGAAAAGAAAGAAGGAAAATGATAAGCCCATGCTCAGCACCCAGCTTCCCAATGCCAACTCCCATCACAGATGGGTCTCAAACCCATCCCCACGGCCCCTGGCGATGCAAAGCTGGATCAAACACCACAGCAGTGCAGCTCAGTGAACAACACAGGCTATTCCTCAAATGAGTTTTTCACTACCCACTTAAAGATACTAGTCTAGTGACTAGTCTAGACAAAGCAAAGCTCACAGAAGGGGCAGGCTGGGGGAAGGAGGGCTAGTGTGGAAAAGTCACTGCTGCCTGTCAGGAAGCCTGTACTGCTTATATCAGCCCTGCCTGGGCTGCTGCTCTTCCCAGGAGGACCTGCCTGCTCCCTCATTGAGGGCAAAGCAAAGGAAACAGAAGGACTCAGGGAAGAAACTCAGTCAACATAAGTTTCAAAACAAATATCATCTCCCCATGAATGGTCAGCACTTAGGAAGTAGATTGTTTGCTTTAGATTCTGATAAGATTTCCAGAGCATTTCAACACCTTGGGTTGCCCTTCTCTGCCTCTTACCAATTCTGGCTCAGAAGTGCCACCCCAAACATGAGTCATTTTCATGAGCTCCATAACCTTCCCTGCCTGACTAGGAGCGCAGCATGGTACTTCATTGGTGCAAGCACGTCCAGTGGGCATCAGCACAGGCATCCCATCCCCTGAGCTCTCCCAGTTTAAAGTTATCATTACCCTAACAGCTTCAACTTTTTTTATATAATAATAATAAGGCCCAGGAGAAAGCCCTGAAACCCTAAAGGCTCTAAATGAAGAAAGTAAGGGAATATTTTTTAATTGCATAAATTTCATGAGTTTGAAAGACTTTTATGACCTGGATACGCAGTGCTGACAGTGCTGCTAATGCTCCATGGATGCCTGGAAAGCCATCAGAACAAGCCCATTTGTCCTCTTCTGCCTCTGGCAGAGCTGCCTGTTGCATGTTAAAACTATAGAGTCTTCACATTTTCAACCCAACCCAGTCTGATACTCCTTTCCCACTACTCATTTATCCTGAACACTATTTTGCTAGCTGCAAGGAGTGAGGGACAGTAGACAAGGCTCCCTAGTCAGACAGGAGCAATTTGCAATTTAGAGAGTTTACAGCCAGTCTGAACAGTCAGATAAGAAACTTACGGCATAGAAAAATCTCTAGATGGAGTCAAGAGCCAGCAATGCCATCCTGTGCTATTTCTGTCTCATGGCCTAGCAAAGGCACAGGACCAAAGCAGCCATCATACTTTGTATGTATGAGGCCCTGGAAAGCCATCTTTTCACCAGAATCCCTCAGATCACACAGGAAGCACAGAATCAGGCCTGACCTACTAGCAGGAGCAGCCTGAACCTTCCTGAAATAAACACCATCCTTCCAGCTCTGTAAATCTGAGCACGTAATACTTTCACTCAGTAAGACAGTAAATTAGTTTCAGCAAAGGACCTCAGTACAATTTGAGATGAAACCTATTAAACCAGCACCTCAGCAGGGCAAGAATACCTGAGTGAGCATCGAAGAGCACAGTCTAATATGGCAGGTTTCTTATGAGCTGATCAGAGGTGCTTTAAAAGCCACATTCAAATGCGCACAACCAAAAATTAAAGCAGATGGAGAGTGAGCAGCCAAATACCCAGGATTCAGCTATGCCCAGCTGCCTGCATGCTGATCTGCCTGCCTGGCAACCTATCAGCTCTGACACAGGTCACCAGTTCTCCTCTCTACTCTCAGGAATCAGAAAGACCTCATCCGAACCCCCTGTGTAGCTCCATGTCCCACAAGACACTTCACAGAATGCAAAAGCCTTTTCAAGTTCAGTCATGCCAAAGGATACAGCAGCATCCCTGTGGTCAAGTAGCTGTACAAACATGCGGGAAGATCACTGAGTTTTTTATTTTACAGACACCACTTCCCTAGCTAATTTTGAGCTCTGTTATCAAGGAATTCCATTTATCACTGCTCTGGCCTGTCAGCAGGGACTAACAGACACCCATGTCTTCAGCTAGGGAGAGCTTGTGTAGCTCCACTGAGATCATCGCTTCAAGTATATCCAAGGTGTGAAATTGTGCTTTGCAGGCTGTTTCAGTGACAGCTGCCACAGGACTGCCAGGACTCTCCAATTTCTCTGTAGAGCCCCATGTTGTCTTTTCACAAGTTGCTATGGCTACAAATGGTTTCTAGCTTCAGCAGCACTGAGTCTCTCCAAAAGCCCCATATGCACCACCTCTGCCTAGCATCCCCCTCCACATTTTAGTGCCCAGCACATTATTGCTCAGGGTTTGGCATGCAGCATTCACACAAATGCACACAAATTTTTCTAGACAGGAATCAAGGCTGAAAAGTAAACAACCCACTGTTTAACATGGCTATTTTTTTAATGACATTCTAAAAAAGAAATAATAATAATAAGAAAGGCACTTGGAAGCATTTTGTGCTGTGCTCTGCTGAGAAGTGGTATCTCAAACCAGTGACCTTTTTTTGTTACTAACAGTGTACAAGATGGAGGAAAGGTGTAAGTACCAGAGCTGCACGTCCTACTTCTTCTCATCTAACAGCCCATAGCCCAATTTCCCCTGCACAGAGTGAGCCCCAGGATAACATTGTCGCACTGGGCTCCTTGTTCACCAGCACAGCCTTTCCAGGCGAGAGCACTAAAATCTTCCCTGCCTCACTTCTCACGCTAAAAGATGATTTGTAACAAACCAGATGTTAGTTGGCTCTGCTCACCCACGTGAATATCCACTGCATTGGTCCAGTGCTCTCCACGGCTATTAGAAGCGCAGCAGAGGTATGTGCCGGAGTCGCTGACCTTTGCATGGCTGATCTAGACAGATTGAAAGTTAAATCGCATTATTTATGATGAATGCTTGCGTTCTCCTGACAGTATCTGCCAAACATCCGTGTTCCTGGAACTCAATGTTTCTTTTGTTGCTGTTCACCAAGACCTTGTTCTTTGCCTGAGAAAACTCAGCCTAATAAGCTTTTCCATGACTTTTCTAAGAAGCTCAGTAAGCTCATACAGAGTTTACTGCAGACCTCAGCTTCTAGAGCACAAGGATCTTCTGCCAAACCCTCCCTTCTTTCTCCAGCAGCCCTGAAACACTGTGCCACAGCCATACCCTGTCCCTGGAAGCCATGCTGGGAGAACAGTGCATGACTATAATTGGGTTGCCAACTTTTCCTCATTTTCTAGATCTCTGTTCTCACACAGATCAACGCACGCCTGGGCCTTTAAGAGCCAGGCATATGGAGGGTGACAATAACATATTTTAGCAGTCTTTCCAAGCCTTCTGAGGTTCCCCCATGCTTGTGACCCAGCAGTGAGCTTCTCTCATCATCCACAGCTTATGAACCACCCAGAGGCAACATTACCCAGAGTTTTTTTTTCTTCTGGTGTTCCAGCACATTCCCGTTACAGTACCACTGGAAGCTTGGGGCTGGGACCCCCATGGCAGCACACTGCAGTTGTAGTGGCTTCCCTACTTCTACCTTCTGCTCAGTGGGGTTGAGGATGATGACTGGTTCTCCTCGCCAAAGCTGAGGGAGTAGACCTGTGAAGCAACAAACAGAGTTGATCCTCTCTGCCAGGATAGGAAATAAAGGCATTTTTTCCCCTGTAAAAGAGTCTGGGCAGACTGCTAGAAAAATGAATTGTCTCCACTTGCATACAGAGATACTGTCCCGCAGTAAGGCTGCTATTCTGGAGGTGCCTCTGTATCTCCTGCTCTTGGAGCAGGGAGTCCTCAAGAGCAACATCTGTAGCAGTAAGATCACTCACTGACAAACAATAGCGATACCTTTTGCTTTCCAGTCCCAAATGTGCCCTGATGCCTGAAGAGGCTCAACATCTCCTGCCAAGGGTGCAGTCAACATGCTGAGGTCAGACACACCCAGAGTTATTTTGCTCAGCTTTGAAATAGCCAGACTGCTGTTCTGAGTTTCTTCCTTGAGTCCATCTGCCAAATGCAAACTGGTAAATACCCAGCATAACATCTGTTTGGGAAATCTCTGGTGAGTTATCAGCAGGAGGCACAGGTAAAAACAGCCTGCGTTATTGCTATCCTGACAGGATCTGACATATCCAGAGCAGAGACAAAGTCGTCCAGCTTGGACCTGTACAGTCATTTCACTAGAACAATCTTTCTGTATGATGATTTTAGAGCTGGGAGGACACACTCACCCTAGAACTGCAAAGAGTGACTGTTGCAAGGGGCTGCAACATTTCATCCATGGATGATATTTGTGCAAAACATAAAATAGAGAAAAGTGTGAAGACATGCTCATACCTCTGGCAACACACTGATGGACCTCCACTTTCACCCAGTTAGAGAAGACAGCATTTTTATAGAGGTCATTGACTCTGCAGGTGTAGAGTTGGGTCTGCTGTGCAGTGATGAGCAAGTCTTGTTCAGTGGCACCAGGAATCTGGCAGCAGACAGACTAAAAAGAAAACACAGGCCAGGGGCAGCACACACCATTTTCATCACTGGTAGCAGAAAGCACTAGGAGGACCTTGTTAAGAGCAGGAAGAGTGGAAAGTCCCTGGTTTTGTCCTCTCTTCCAGTCAGAAGGATACAGGAAGGAGGAGCCTAGTACCCCCACGTAGCATCTACTGAAGCTCTAGGCAAGCACAATCATGCAAACATATCCTATTTCCTTCTGCTCTTTGTTCTTTTCCCTTCTACCTTCCCAGTTCCCATCAGATTTGTCCATAGAAAGTCATCTCCATTATGCTGCAGTGCATTCCACTAGCCTGTGACTGCATGGGCTATCTCCAAATAAAAGCATTACCTGGTGCTGACAAAACCATTGGTACTGCAGAGATGTGCAGGCTTCAGCTCTGCATCGCAGAGCAAAGGAGTATCCAACAGGGACAGAGACGGAGACTGGCTGCTCGGTGATCACAATGGCTACAGAGAAACAGATGCTGGTTTGTAACACAACCAAGGAGACAGAAACAACAAGGCAGGCGTGCAGGATCCTCACCCACACAAGTCCCTCTTCCTCCTTCAGAGGAGAACGGATCCAGCACAACTCAGGCTCTGCTTTGGTTAGACCAAGGCTGCTTACTTCTGTTTGGTGCTTTCTCATAAGGCAGCTGGGCGCACAGCACTGCAAGACCTGTTGTGCACTTTCTTCTGGAAGGGAGTAAATCCCTCAGATCCTTTAGGAGTGGGCTACCTGCACAGATGGGCCTCATCCACAAAGGAAGGACATTTAGGAAAATGAGGTAGCCCCACTTCCAACACACAGGGATGCCACTGTTTTTTAAAGAGTCTTATTCACAGCTTAAACATACAAGTCGCAGCAATTTGAGGCATATGCTTTGTGCTGTCCCAGACAAAACACAACACAGGCATTTCTTTGGTACAGATTACCTATAGGGACTACTCAGTTTGCTTAACTGACAATTTACAATCCCTAGCAGCACCTAATCCAGGACACCAGCTGCAGCTCCCCAGCTGACTCCGTGCCTGAACACAGTCAGGGACCTGCTCACCTTTCTGCATTGCTTTAACAGCAGCTTGTCCTCCCAAGCCTGCATGCACGCAGCTGGCCTCAACAGCAGTCAGTCTTGCACTCGGATTTTTCCCAGTTAAGAAGCAGCATCTGCCTAGGGAAGGGAACAGCAGAGATGGTAAGGAAGCTCCAGGTTCCCCGTGGAGTATATCAGAGCCTGGAGCCACCAGGACTCCCCCTCTCCATCCTCAAACCCCATAGCAGGCTGCCGGGTGGGGGGGGGAGAGAAAAGAAAAGAGCAGGAGAAGGAACACAGGGCTGTCTGCCGTTCCCATCACCTTCCACATTCCCCTCCCGGCCTCCCGGGCCTGGAACAGCCCCGGCTCTCTGCGCTCCCGGGGGTAGAGCTGCGAACGGCAGCCTTTAACCCTCCCCACGCTGGTTCCGCTCTCCTGCCAGCCTGGACTGCGCGGCAGGCAGCGGCGCGCACCGGGCCGGGCTCTGCCCCCGCCGCCGCCGCCGGGCCGGAGCGGCCGGGCGAGCCGAGGCCGCGCCGCCGCCGCGGCTCTCACCTGGCGGAGCGGCGCGGCGGAGGCTGCGGGCCGCCACGGTCGCCCGGGACGTCGCCTCCTCCTGGGAAGAGCCGGGCTCAGTGTCTCGGCCGCTGCAGGGGCCCAGCGGGGGTGGCAGACAGGCTCCCTGGCGGCGGCCGCTCGCATACGCGGGCGCGAAGGAAGCGGGTCCCTGGGGCCGCTCCGGCCAGCCCGCGGCACCCACTCGCTCGAGGGGCCGCGACGGGCGCCCGCGGAGCCGGGGCTTGGGGGAGGCGGCGTCGCTGCTACCGGCGGGAGCGGCGCGGCCACGCACTCACCTGCCGCTGCCGCCGCCGCGGCCGAGCGCGGCACTTCCGCGCCGCCGGGCCCGCCCCGAAAGCGAAACCGCCGCCGCGCCGCCCGCCGCCCTCGGGGCGGTGCCTCTCGGGGCTGCCCCGGCCCGGCCCGGCCCGGCGGCTGCCGGGGGCCCCGGGCCCCGCCGCAGCCGCAGCCGCGGGGGCCGCTCGCCCGCGCTCACGGCCGCCCTCGCGCCCGGCCTCGCCTCTCCACAGCCACCCTCCTCGCCCTCTCCAAGGCCACCCCCACCCCTGTCCCCACGGCCACTCTCGTCCCCGCCCCACAAAACGCCCTCACCCCTGCACCGCCCGCCCCGGTGTCATCCTCACCCCCATCTCCACAGCCAGCCCCACCTTATCCCCACAGCCAGCCTCATCCCCGCAGCCGCCCCCATCCTCACAGCCAACCTTACCCTTATTCCCACAACTGTCCTTGTCCCTGCCCCCACTGCCAACCTCATCCTCATCCCTATGGCCACCCCCACCCTCAATCCCACATCCGGCCTCACCACTGTCCCGACATCCCTCATCCTCACCTTGCCCCATGGCCTCCCTCATCCCTGCCTGTCTCCACAGTTCTTATCTCCACAGCTACCTTCACTCTCATCTTCAACCCTGTGGCCACCCTCACCACCATCCCTATGGCCACCTTAATCTTCAGCCCCACAATCGCTGTCACCACCATCCCTACATCCACCCTCATCCACATGGCCACCTTCATCCTTGTCCCCAGTTACCCTCACCCCCATCTGTCCCCAAGGCCACTCTGTTGTGTCCACAGCCTCCCTCGTCCACTTCTGTAGGGCTGCATCCCAAAGGCTCATGCTGAAGCCACAGCTGCACTGCCACCTGCTCCCTCAGCTGGGAGAAGGTGAGCAAGGATACAGCCTGTGCTAGTGAAAATCTGCCAGACCGCTTCCTCCAAAAAATCTGCAGCCATCCCTGCTGGTCATCACAAGGGCCTCACAGGGAGCTAAGCTCAGCCAGCCAGCCCAGGGGTTACACAAGTCTCTCTGGGACTGGCCAGAAAGGAGACGGATCAGATCCAGGGGTTTGTTCTCCTCCTGAAGCCCAGCCTCTCAGATCCAAACTTATAAGTTCTAGAACCTGTATTGCAAACTGGCTCTACTTGTGGCCTCAGAGTCATTCACCGGTTTGACTTTGTACTTAACACCCATATTTAGTCTTGGTACAAGGGAAAAATATGAAATCTCTTCCCTAGGTCCCTCTTTGGCTACTGAAATAAGTTTGAGGATTCATTAATAAAGCAGCCAATTGACTTAGAAGTTAATTTTTAAGGAGGCCTCTGGGAACAGAGCACTTGTGCCTGTCTAATTTTTATCTTAAACAGTCTTTTATAGCAGAATGAGAGATCCTTCAAGCCCTTCTGAAGTTATAACTTAATGAAATGAATTACATTTGTATGCAGGTTGTACTTGGAGAAACTAGATGGCAGTGACTGTAAGGATTCATTATTCCTGTGCCATACGGTCATGATTTTCATTTACACATTTAGGACAACAGGCAGACTCCTCTCTACCAACAGCATCTCAGGTAGGGCAGCAAACGAGTTCAGACCCCTTCCTAATATGAGCGATGAAATAAAAAGAATTCACTATAGTTACATTTAATTTTGCTATATGGCTTCATGGCATATCCATATCTGGTTTTGTTTCAGTCCCTTATGAATAGGATGTGATAGCATCAGAGAGGGCACACAAAGGATCTTAAAGATGATCAGAGGTCTGGAATGGCCTCCCTTTAAGAACAGACTCATTAAACCAGAACTCTTCATCTTTCAAAAGACATCAAGAAGTGGAAAGGTAACACAAAAAATAATGGAAGATGGGCTGATCTGCTGGGCTTTGGACAAGTGTAACAGTTTGGATGTCTCCAAATAATCCTCAAGAAGAAGTTCTGGAAGAGGGGCTGCTTCTTGGTAAGCTTGCTGTATGTGTGTGGCAGCTGCCCTTCACTGGGGGAGATCTGAGAACTGTACTACAAACATGCCTGAGCTCTCAAGTGAAGTAAACGCAGGAAAAAGATTTCACTCTCTCTGGGTGACATGAGCTCTGCAGAGCCAAAGATGAGAGGGGGACAGGGGCTGCACTGCTCAGGACCTATTAGAGTTCAGAGGTGTTTTGGGTTGGAGGACAGCCCTGATATTATGAGCTTGATCTGGTCGGATCACATTCCCAGTGCAGACAAACTGTGACCAGAATGGTTTCTTCTACAACCCTACAGATGGTGGCAGACAGTGGTCTTGGGCAGTAGTTCCCCGTGGGGTAGAATGAGGGGAACCACAGACCATGTGGAGGAGAAGCTGCAAGAGAGACTGCTGATCCCTTGCCCATGTTGTATATCTCTGCAGTGGTGAAAATGGGGGCTGACAAAGGAAAAGCAAGACTTGCACCGTTAGGAACGTCTCTCCTTTGGCCTCTATCCTGAGTACCTTCACCGGCAGCCTAAGAGGGCAGGACAGGCCTCCAGAACTGTCCATTAAGGCACCTCTAACGAGAGAGGCAGTCATGGCTGAGAGAGGAAAAGACTGAAATAGGGTGTGCAGGAGTGAAGACTGTGGGAGAGGTGGAATTGCACACATGTGCTTCCCCAGCAGCAGAAGGGACAGAGCTAAGCCATGCCATAGGGTCAGAGGGACTAAGCAAGGATGAGGGATGTGCCACTGCGCAGTGCTCTTTTCTTTAAAAGGATGGGGAAGAAGATGCTAGGAAAAAGCAGAAAACAACACAAGTGTTGCATGGAGGAAGGATTCTCTCCGTCCAAGTCCTTTCCTCCACAGGGAATGGAGGGAGGAACATCCGTGTGCAACGGGTGCTGCTTATTGCAACTGGACTTGAGCCACATAGCCCAGAAGGGGGATTGAGTGCAGCCATGGCCCAGTTAGTGCTTCACTATGTGAATCTGCTGGTGGTTAAGCCGGACTGGTATGGCCTCGCTTTGTGCTTTCCTCCCCAGTTGTCTCTGAAAGGCCATAGATACAGTGTATTGGCATAATGAATCTCCCTTTTCTTAATTTCTACTACAGAGGGGGCCTGGTCAAGCATTTGGAAATGTACCTGTTATACACTTAGAATAAACGTATCAATGGATTGCAAATTAAGGTCCTGACTGAATATGTTCCGGCAGCTTCATGTCGTTCCTGTGATGCAGAGGTATTATCACAGAATCACAGAATGGGTAAGGTTGGAAGGGACCTCTGGAGATCATCTAGTCCAACCCCCTTGCTCAAGAGTAGAGGGGCAGGATCACCTCCCTCGAATCTGCTGGCAACACTCTTCCTAATACACCCAAGGATATCATTGGCCTTCTTGGCCACAAGGGCACACTGCTGGCTCATAGCCAACTTGTCGTCCACTAGCACTCTCAGGTCCTTCTCTGCAGAGCTGCTTTCCAGCAGGTCAGCCCCCAGCCTGTACTGGTGCATAGGGGTTATTTCTCCCTAGGTACAGGACTCTGCACTTGCTCTTGTTGAACCTCATGAGATTCCTCTCTACACAACTCTCCAGCCTGTCCAGGTCTCTCTGAATGGCAGCACAGCCCTCTGGTGTATCAGCCACTCCTCCCAACTTGGTATCATCAGCAAATTTGCTGAGGAGGCACTCTGGCCCTTCATCCAGGTCATTGATGAAAACGTTGAACAGGATGGGAGTCAGTACTGAGCCCTGGGGGACTCCACTAGCCACAGGCCTCCAACTACAATCCGTGCCACTGATGACAGCCCTCTGAGCTCTGCCATTCATCCAGTTCTCAATCCACCTGACAGTTCACTCATCTAACCCACATTTCCTGAGCTTGCCTATGAGGATGTTATTGGAGACAGTGTCAAAAGCCTTGCTGAAGTCAAGGCTATTATTATAAATACAGCTCAGGTAACTAGCAAAAGTTAAGTTAACCCCAACACTTTCAGAGAGCTAAAGATGAAACTTCTGGTTGATACAGCATCTTTTCAAACTACTGGAGATGTTGCACTGCTGCCTTCCAGAGGGACTGCTTCTTTGGGCTTCATCCTTTATCATATGCCTAGTCAAAAATTGTATTCCACCTGTCCTCTGGATTTAGGAAGAGTCCTGTCCAGGCACAGTCTGCAGGAATATCTGATAAAGAATATGTTTTTGTCTGTGTGCTGGCAGTAGAGTTTGTTGATGTCATGTTGGAGAGCAGGAACAAGTCTGTGTGATTTTAGAAAGGGAGGAACACATGCATATCTGTGCTGGATAGGAAAGGGAAGAATTTATTGTGTAAGAGGAATATGAAACTATCCGTGTGTCTCAGCTACCGTGATTCAGTGATGGATTTGCAGGCAGAGGAAAATGCTTTGCTAACAAGAATGCAGGACTGAAGCCTTTGACTGACTGGTTAAACTTCAAAAATTGCATGTTGAGAAAGTGAGTTTCAAAACGGAGACAAGAGCAGAGGGCAGTCTCACTCTCTGCAAACAAAATGACTAGAGACCAGATGTTGCAATAGAAAGCTCTGTCTCAGCAGTGTAACTGGCACAAAAATCATTCAGAGTTCAAAAGGGCAGAAAAAAAACACCATGCGTCTGGATGAGAGATCAATCACTAGAACAGGATTCATCTCAGCTAACTTGAGCTGGTAGGTGTTAAGCCTGTGCTTGCTATCCAGGCTTCCCTTTGTTAATAGGGTGAGTCACAGAAGCAGACTATAATTGAGGGACTTCTGGAGGTCTCTGGTCCAACACCCCATTACAAGCAGGGCCATCTTAGATCAGCTGCTCAGCATCCCATCCAGTCTAGAGTTTACTATCTCCTAGGATGGAGATTGCATATTTCTCTGGACCCCTCTTAAACTGTTTGATCCTCCTTGCAGAATAATTTTTTGCCCTAACATCAAATCAGGTTTTCCCTTGTTGCAACTTGTGTTTGTTGCCTCTCATTTGATCACTCTGCACCTCAGAGAAGAGTCTGGCTCCATCTTGTCTACACCCTCCTATGACATAGCTGAAAACAGCAATAAGATCTCCCTTTAGCCTTCTCTTCTGAAGACTTAACTAACCTAGGTCTCAGCCTCTCCTCATATGTCATGTGCCTGACCTCCCCTAATCCACTTGGTGGCCTTCACTGGACTCAATCCAGGATGTCAGTGTCTTTCCTGTACTTGGGAACTTGAAACTGGACACAGTTGCTAACAGAGCAACACAGAGCCCCTACAGTTCTAGGCACCCTTCTCAAGATGGTCTGAACTGTCTCTTTGGTCAGACTAACACCCCAAGGGATAGGACTGAATGATGACAGGATGGTAAAATAACATGTAATTAATATCCTGGGACTTGAATTCAGATTTCTGGAGTCAATGGACCTAAAGATCCTCCTTCTCTCAGGAAAAGAAATGTTAAGTACCAGAATGGCACATTGGGCCTCTCAGACTAGCATTCTGCCTCCCACATTGGGCAATTGTGGGGGTGCACAGAGAGTGTGAGACTGGGGCATGCACAGAAGAAATCTTCTCTAGGATACTTTAGGACTAAGTCACTCAGAGACTTCTTGATTAGAAGTGAGTACCCTTCTACTGAACCAACCTCCAGAGATTTTCCTTCCGCATGTCCTGTTATTTTTTTTAATTCCTATTGACATTCAGCAGCCACAATATTGCGCAGCAAGCAGCACCATAGCTTAATAACAATATGCATGAGGAAGCACCTCTATTTTACTGATTTTACCACTTGCTAATTTCACTTGGTGCCTCCAGACTTGTTTTGAAACACAGTCTCTCCCCGTCACTCAGGATTGTGTGGACCTCTGTCATATGCACCTTTGTCATTCTTCCAGGCTGAGGAGACCACATCTATGCAGTTGTTCTTCATGTGGCAGCAGCCATTCCAGGTCTTTGATCATCCTTACTGCCTTCTGCAAGGTTCTTTTTCTTCTCAGTTCTATTATATTCTGTTTGAGATGGATAAGCCCATGCAGAGCCCACTGCTACCTATAGAAAGTAAGTGCTGTTTTTTCCCTATATGGATCATGCTATATTTGTTGTTGTGGAATTTCACCTCTATTTTACTCCCTGGTCTGGCAAGATCTTCAGTCAGCCCACTGGGACCACAAGTCCCCAGGACATTTTCCCCCATATTTCCTAGGATCACATCCAAATGTCTTATGAGGTCCATCACTTGCATTGGCCAGGACTGAGTATCCTCTTTGGTGTCACAAATCTAGCTATTTACATGCTTTATAATACAATCACCTGCAAAAAGCAGGTGCAAAACTCCAATACCTATATCTGAAGCAATAAAGGCCTCTTTCCAAAATACTGGTCAAATGCAAGCTTGTCCTGAGATCAGAACTGAGAAAAGTATTTCACTGGAACTTGAATGGAAGTGCAGCAAATCTAGTCCTGATGGGTAGACCTGAATGAGTGAGAGAGTCATGCACAAGAAGTTCTCAAATACTGGCTATGTGTCAAGTGAAAAGAGAATAATATTACTGAGCATGTTCAGTGAATTGTAGCCATCTTTATAGAGCTCACTAGAAAGCCAGAGGAACATATTGGGTCAGACCACAGTCAGGCAATTGGATAAATCCAGATTTAGCTTGTTTAAGACGGGATCAGAACTGCTGCAACCACAAAAAACCAAATTGTTGACTGTATGTAAACTAATTCTGGCAGGTCAATAGGATCCAAGAAACCTTACATGAGAGCAAAATTCACTTGGTGGGCTTGCCAGTGGACCCTGATGCTGTCTGCATGTTCTGCTCTACTGGGCTGCATGGCTGAATCACACACAGACAGCTCACACTCTCTCCACTCCCTTCTCTCCAAACACCTGGTCCACAGACGTTACTGCCCTCCTACATGCATAGCGTTGGGCATCTGCTGGACTTGGTAATTCCCTTGGTTGGCACAAGCTCAGATCAGGCTCAAATTGTAATCTCCCTCTCCACTTGGACCAGGGCTTGATATATCTGTGACAAAGGCAGCTTAGGTTCAGGCTGAGTTATGTCAAACTGCTGTTGCTCCACATCTCTGTTGTGGCCTGGTGTCACCCAGCATGTGTCCATCCTTTGCTGTTTTATGTGTTCTTTTCCAGGGTTTCATGGCTGGTCTTCTCACTTTCACACTCCACACTTTGGTGCTGTGTTCCCATCACAAACCTCCATAAGGGTAACATGTCCATGGTATTCTGCTGTAGGACCCAGGCTCCTCAGCTGGTAGCTTCTGGGTTCTGGAGCCCTAGCAGAGGTCACCTTCAAATCAGTGTTTGGTTAGGACAACAGTAGTGAGGGATGTCCCATTTTCACATGACTGCTATGACCATCCTCTCCCTTACTGCTTGCTACCTCATGTGTTTGTATGTCTCGCCAAGTGAGCGATAAGCTCAAAATTGATTGTTTTCTCATTGTGGAGTCCTCTCTTTACAATTATATTTTCACTTTTACAGCAATACTTGTTGCTGCCACTCTTATGTTCTTCCTACTCAAAGATATATTGAATAGGAGATGGCAGTTCTTTAGCCTCAACTCTGAGCTTCTTCAGTACCAGGAAAGTTCTAGGAATATGGTCAGCTCTGTATTACTTGTCACATGCACCCATTCTGCCTTAGAATATGTAGAAAGTAAATGGTACTCCTGGGGCAAAGGAAGTTTGCATTAATTTCCATTGTCCACTTCTGTTGAAAAACTCTTAGCAAGCTGCTTGAATGTTGTAGCACAACGTGTACTGCAAAGGGCCTTGGAGAAGCAGAGGGGGAGTACTGTGATGGTCTGGTGGTGGTAAGGTACAAAGGAGACATGGTGCTTTCTATCTCCCAGGCTGAGGCTGATAATGGGAACATGAGTGTTCTTCCCTAAGCAAGGCAGTTACAAGCACCCTACAATTCAGTGGGGCTGGTGCCCCACAGTGCTATGGGAGAGAGAGAATGTATTGATACAGGACATCCATTACAACAGACAGCCTAAATACCACATCACACTGATTAGCTCAGCAGAAACATACAGCTGGGCAGTCATGGCCAGACAACTGATCTGGACCAAATTTGCTCTATCAGTCAATGCTGTGATGGAGAGATCTGGTTTTAACACTTATATGCCTTTGGCATACAATACAACAGCTTGACAAGCAAGATGAAAGTGGAACAAAAGCAACTTCAGTTCTATTATGGATTGTGTTTTCATTCGGTATTAAATCAGTCTCAGTAATCTTCTGTGACATGTAGCCACCTTTTACAGCCCTCCTTTGTGCTGTCCTCTTCAGGGAGACAGAATAAATATCAGCACAGAACTTCTCATTGGGTGCCCAGGAGGAAAAAGCAGGCAGACAAGACATAAAATGTTCCTGAGACTAACAAGACGACGTGACTACAATGATTATGTTGAATAATACTGCCTGTGAGGGCAGAAATATTCTACTGCTAACATAATGGGAAATTTTATAACAGATCCCAAGTTGTCTTTGAGATGTCAGAACCCCAAGGCTGACCAATGCATATGTAGGGGGAGGTAACTGTGAGAAGCCACTTGAAATGCCAGATTATATATTCTCTCCTCTAAAATGAACTTGGGCTGGAAAAGATGAATTTGAAATGATTTGTGGTCAGTGGCTATTTTTACAAGATAAAATTTCAAAAACTACCGCAAATCTCAAAAAGGTTGTGATCTGCAGAAAAGCTGTAGTAAATCCAGTCATTAAATAGTAAAATAGGATTTAAATTAAGTGATGCCCTTAGGGAGAAGGAAGAAACTCAACTCCAAAGAACAAGGGAAGAAATAGTTATCCTGGCCTGGATATATCATAGGATCAGTAAGGTTGGAAGGGACCTCTGGAGATCATCTAGTCCACCCCCCCTGCTCAAGCAGGGTCACCTACAGCATGTTAGACAGCGTTGCATCCAGGCAGGCTTTGAATATCTCCAGAGAAGGAGACTCCACAACCTCTCTGGGCAACCTGTTCCAGTGCTCCGTCACTCTCACAGTGAAGAAATTCCTCCTCACGTTCAGGCAGAACTTTCTGTGGTTCAGTTTTTGCCCATTGCCTCTTGTCATATCACATGGGACAACTGAAAAGAGTTTGGCCCCATCCCCTTGACACTTTCCCTTCAGGTACTTATACACATTGATAAGATCCTCTTCCCCTTCCCCCCCTCGCTCAGTCTGCTCTTCTCCAGGCTCAATAAAGCCTTGAGACACACAGAGGAGAGACACAGAGGGGTCTAGCATGAAGATCAGAGCTTCAGATACCCCATGTCCTGTTGAACTCCCATTCAGCTGGTTGGCTCAGCCCTTCGTCTGGGAGAGGTCATCTCCGTGCTACAAGCCACATGAAGGAGGTGTTTGGTGCCATGGCCTTTATCTAGAAGAGTCTTGTTGATGCCACAGGCTGTGTGAAGGAGGCATGCGGCGCCATGGTCTTCGTCTAGGAGAGCCGTCCTGGTGCCCTGAGCTGCGTGAGGGAGGCGTATTGCACCATGGCCTTCGTCTAGGAGAGCTGTCCCAGTGCCCTGAGCTGTGTGAGGGAGGCATGTGGCACCATGGCCTTCATCTAGGAGAGCCGTCTTGGTGCTATGAGCTGCTTGAGGGAGGCGTGTGGCACCTTGGCCTTCGTCTAGGAGAGCCGTCCCGGTGCCCTGAGCTGCTTGAGGGAGGCGTGTGGCACCATGGCCTTCGTCTAGGAGAGCCGTCTTGGTGCTATGAGCTGCTTGAGGGAGGCGTGTGGCACCATGGCCTTCATCTAGGAGAGCCGTCTTGGTGCTATGAGCTGCTTGAGGGAGGCGTGTGGCACCATGGCCTTCATCTAGGAGAGCTGTCCCGGTGCCCTGAGCTGTGTGAGGGAGGCGTGCGGCACCATGGCTGGCGGCACCGTTCCAGCCCCGGCGTCCGTCCAGGAGAGGCTTTCCAGGTGCCGCCAGATGCGGGCGGCAGGCGCGCGGTACCACGCGCGGTAGAACCGCGGGAGGTGCCCGAGCAGCGCGGTGCCCCATGGGGGCCAGGGCGGCCGGGGCGATGGGGGCCGGGGCCGGGGCCGGCGCGTCACGGCCCCCGCCCCGCGGCCGCCGAGTGACAGCGGCATGTGCGGCGCGGCTATAAATGCCGGGCGGTGATTGACAGGCCGCCGGCGGCGGCAGCGGGGCAGAGGCAGCCCGGCCGCGGCCATGGGCTCGCCGCGCCGGGCCCTCGGCCAGTCGTACTCGGGCAACGGGCTGCTGTCGCCGCGCCGCCAGGGCAGCGCTGAGGGCGCCGAGGAGGCCGAGAACGCGGCCTGGGCCTCTCGGCCCGACCGGCGCAGCTACCTGCTCAGCATCCGGCCCGAGAACAGGTGAGGGCGGTGGCGGCGGCCCGCGGGCCCTGCCGGAGGCGGGCGGCGGCGGCCCCGCTGCGGCCCGGCCCGGCCCGGCCCGTGGCGCCTCCGCCCGGCGGGAGGGGCCGGCGCCGGGGCTTGAAGCGCCTGAAAGGGGATCCCGGCGGCTCTGCCGTGGTGCCCGGGCTCCAGGGGCTCGCAGACAGGAGGGGATAACTCCCTCGCCTCGGCATTTAGTCCTGGGAGCTCTTAGTTTTGAGTAAAAGTACTAGAAAAGAGGCTAAAACTGGAGAGCTGTGAGAGCTTGGGGGGCGGTGGGAGGCAGCTGGGGCGGCGGAGCAGGGTTTGAGGCCACTGCTGGCTACGGGAAGGAGGTGCTGACGGAGACTGGGATTTCAGAGAAAGGTAGAGAACTCTAACTACTGAGTAATTAAAAAAAGAAAATAAAAACACCTAAGAGATGGGAAATAAGGAAGAGTTGTTCAAAACTAATTCAGAGGTGAATTGGAAGTGGTAAGGCATATTTATGCTGCAGAATAGGAAAACATTGGCTCTGTTTCTTGATGTACTGTGCGAGGGGAGCAAGCTGGCGTGATCAGGGATTTCTCCCCCCCCACTCCCCAAACTGTGAGGCGATGCTTCAGTGTAAAACAAACTGATACGATGATTGAACTTGAAATTGTATCACAATCCAGACGTCTTTTCTTTCCGAAGCACTGCTGTCCCAGCACAAAGAACTAGAAATAGCGTGTCTGCAATCCGCTGGAGGCTTTTTCCAAGATTAAAAAAGCAGAAGAGGGGGGAGCTGTATTGATGTTGTGGGCTTGGGTTCTCAAAAACGATTTAGTGCTTGTTTGCTCTAGCCTAGAAGAAGAGGACTAGCTTGTCGCTTCCCAGAAAGGGGATGTATTTTTGTTTTTGTTGCTGGGGCAGAGATTGTCACTGTTGTGCATCTTTCTATAACAGGGCAGGTATGTAAAGTTGACTATCTTGCTGTAAAATCCTGATGGACACTAGCTTCTGTGTCTCTTCTTACTTTGGTAAATACTCAAGTTAAACTTGCGTACTGGATACTGCACTGACTTCCCTGGCTTCATTGTAGTGAAGCTGCTTGTGTGTTATCTATGCCAGACTCTAAGCAAGAGGCCTGGTGTGTGTGTGTGCCTTATCTTATTGCCAAAAAGGTATTTCTACAATGCAGATATGGACTAAGTAGTGATGGGAAGTATATTCCTGTGTTAGAAGTGGCCTTAGGCAGAAGGTCTGTGGTAAGAATAAAGTTCTTCTCTTATGGGAGAAATTGTGATAAATACATTCACAACTTAGGCTGAGGTTATTAAATACAAGGAAACGTGCCAGTGAAAACAAAGGCACTGCTAATCGATTAATCATGCGAAATAAAGCCTACAAACTACTTAGAATTCACTATTCCTCAACTTGTATGCTCTTAAAATGAGTGTGCCTTTTCCTGAATGATGTTTTGTGAGTGATTGGCTTACAGCATGCCAAGGATTTATGTCTGAAAGAATCAGAGATGTGAAAATAAATAGGACCAAAAAAGATAAAGATGCGAACTATGAAGTCGGATGTTCAAGCTGGAGCGATGCCAAAGTTAAGTTGCTTAATTCAGAACAGAATCACAGAATGGGTAAGGAACTTTTGTGCTTGTATCCTATTGTGCAAGCTAATTACATACCAAGACATTATCAGCACCAGCTAATGTTCGTAGAGTGTCCACAACTAATACGTGACCTCAGACTATACTTAATGCCAAAAGGAAATCTGTAATGGAGTACAATACCTTCCTTGTACAGATTTAAAAAGTCCCTAATAAATAAGCTGTTGAGGCCTTTTAGTAGCTTAAAGCTTGTCTCTCTTCCCCCCCCCCCCAACCAAGTATGTTCACATTGCAGCTTTAATGGATTTGCTCATAAAGGAGGGTTCATAGCTCCTTCAGGTAACATCTCCAGTGCTCTAAACTGGGTTCTCCAAATCCTGGAAAACTTGTTCATGGCCGCTGAGGGAAGTGCCAAGCAATGTGGAGCTCACGTGTTCTGGATGTGTTGGCTCTGCAGCTCAAGCACAGTAAATCCAGCCTGTGTCTGCAAGGCTCTGAGTCCTGAACATCTTGAACTTGTTATACTAGTACCGTATGGTAGGTGCACACCTATCTCCAAGTATGAGAGCCTTATGCTTTTGAAGACGAAGGTGTATTATGTTTAATCCACAGTAGATTAATTTTGCACAAGTTTGGCCAATCCCCTTTTCAAATTGTTTATGAATTTGGCCATCAAAGCCTACAGCAAGGCAGTTTCATTTTGCCTGGTAACTTCAGTGGCTGCCCCTTTTTGTTGTAAGCAGCAGTGATAGATAATCTCTAAATAGCAAAATTGACTTTTTTTTTTTCCTATTCATAACATGGCTTCCAGTTTCCCTGACAAAAACAGAAGGAGTAATGTAGAAAGGTCTCATTCCCTGGATGGTCCTGGATGTATCTGCAAGTGCTGAAGAGTGCTGTGGAAACTTTCAGTAAACTGTGTTGTTGTCTGTGATGCAGGATAAGGACTTGAATGAAATGGGGCTTTTTGTCATATAGTTAAATAATGCATCCTAATAATGCTGAAAAGCATTGTAACGAGTGGAATTGTATAGCAAGACTTTCAGAAAGCAATCTAGTTTAATGAAATGCAGAAACATCTGGAGAGCTTCCATGGGAGCATTTGAAAAGCAAGATGAGTGAAATGCAGATAACATTCAGCAGTTTTCTTTAATGCAGAATGTGTTTGAATTTGAGTTTGAAGCTAATAGAAGCAGAAGACATAAGATGCAGATGCAGAATTGGAGGCTGCTGTGGTGGTTGGAAAGCAAAGCGGGTATTCTGATCTGAAGAAAGTGTTTTTTCAGGCTTCTCTATTGCTGTCGTATATATTTATAGAGTATGTTTAACTGAAGTCTTTATGTCCACCCTCTTCCCCCTGTCTCAGAACAAAGCACTAGAAAGTGAATAGTGACATGGCAGAGGTACTTAAAGGCATGGAAATGCCTTTATGAACAGAAACTGAGATTAGAATTTCTTACTTCTGATGAGCCTCATGGGAAAGTTTCATTTATTCAGTTGTGTTAATGAACTGTGTAGAAAGTGTAGCCTGGATGATCTTACTTTGTCTCCTTCTGTAGGAGGAAATGGATATTATGTAGATAGATAGGATACTATCTTGAAAACCAGTACATGCTTTTCCTGATTTTTAACTTGTAGAAATTGGCCTTAGTACCGTGGAGGCCAAAAGATTAGGGGTGTTGAAAATTGTCATGTAGAGAGCATCATCCCTTATTACCAAGAGTATTGAGGATATTTACTTTTTGTGCCCTTGGGAGCTGCTATTTAAGAAGAACCTTTCCCTTGAAACAGGTAGAGGAAAGCCAGGAATTTACTGTCACTGAACTATCTTTAATATGCCTTACAATGGACAATGTAAGTGGCAGGTACTGGACTTGGTGACTTGCCTCTGCCATGGCAGTTGGCAGGTTTTTCAAAATTCTTCTATCTCAAAGCGTTCAGCTACAGTTACTTCAAAGCAAGAACAAAAGTTGCCAGTCCTGTCCAGAGTCTGCCTCAGCTGCATTTGTGGCCCACAATTTTAAGATAGCTCTTTTAGTACGCTTTCTGTAAGAACTCTGAGTTTAGAGAGTATCTAGTTCAGAGATGCAATTTTATGTGACAGAGGCTTCATCTGAGTCCTAGACAAATTACTCTGTTGTCCTAGTGTGAAACAATTTGCACCTCTCATCTAATGTAGGTATCTGCCCCAAGGTCCTGCTAAACCGTTGCCTCCCTGCTTGAACATTCTACTGCTTTCTTAGCTTCATCTATGTGGATATTTATAGAGTATAGTGACATTGCCTCTGATCTCTTCTAGGACAACTGGCTTTACTTGTGGCAGCTCAGCTCAGGAGAGTGCAATGATTGTTGTTATTTTTTTCTTAAGCATCTGGCTCTTCTGGCTAAGAACCATTCCTGATCTTGTATCTATTATGTTGCACGTAATATCAAATGAAGGTGAAAGATCTGTTGGTATAGTCAAGTGAGATCAAGTGAGCTGAAAACACAGTTGTCCTTAGTTCCTGAAAAGCGTGCTTAGCTTCTCGTTCAGGGGCAGTCTCTCTTCAGCAGCTTTACACCTGTAACTTCTTATGCAACCTTGCTTTTGCCAGTAAGAGGTAAAAATCTCTGATAGGAAAGCAACTGAGACATCCGAGGGAATTCAGTGTTTCTGTCTTGTCTGACCAAAGCATCTCAAACCCTGGAAGAAGGCACGCCTGGTACTTGTTCAAATGGCAGAAGTAAACGTATTAATGGGTCAGCCCCTGGTCTGTAGGCTGTCTAGGTATTGGTAGGCTATTGGTATAACTGCTTGCACAGTGGTGTCCTGTTTGAATGGGACTCCTTGGCAGCTTTATGTCATGAGTAATAATCCCAAGCTGCATTATCTGCTCCCTTTCTAAAGCTATCAGCTAGAACAAGTCAGATTGATCTGAGTATGGACTGATAGATCAAGGTGTGGAATTGGACAGAGTGCGCTTTGTGACTGCTTTTAAAATGCAAAAAATACATTGCAGGTGTGAATTTTGCTCTTTTCTGGAACCATCATAAATAGAGATGTCTTCCAGAGACTGGGATCCCTTGGTATTGCTTGGAAGGGAAGTGGCATGGTCTCATGTGAAATAGGTATCTCTTGTGCCACAGCAGAGGCTATTTCCAGGGGATGGGATTAAAATTTGCTCTTATCCTCACTCCATCTCAGCTAGAGAAGGGAGGTCTCAGATGAAGGGGGCTGCTGTAGTCTTGCGCTGATTCACACTTAATAGGCCAATCCAAGGAGTGCAAAGTAGAGCTGTTACAGAGACAACTATATTTTCACCTTGCTTATTTTCCAACCCAATAAGCACAGTGAGTTCAGTGAGATACTGGAAAGATGTCAATTTATCTGAGCATCTTATTGTATAATATTTGCTTTGCTTTCTGTTGTATTTCCTAATTCTTTGATTTCTTTCAGCTAGCTACCAGGCTAATTTGGACCACAGAACCAGTAATACCTTAGAGTTCAGTTACACGGATCTGCATCATCTTCAGCATGTTAGAGGTTGATACAAGAACATATAACTTTATTGTCTATCTTCTCTGTTAATGAAATCTAGCTCTAAATTGTTTATAGGTAAGTTGATGTTCATCTCAGCTCAAAGTGAATTACCTGCAGGAAAATGCCGTATTTTTCCAGCTGTAACATCAATTCATTCTGTGACCTTGACAAGTAAAGACTCAATACATCCTTTTTCCAGTCTGTAAAATAGCAATGTGTCTTGTACAACTCCATAGCACTCATAGCTACTCTGTCACAAGATTGCTGATAATTATTGCCGCAGTATATGAAATACGAACACATTTGCTCTGTGTGTGCATGAAGTGCTTGATAAGAAGTGAGGCACATGGCAGGAAAGAAGCCTTAGGTATAACCACACATACATGAAGGCTTCACTGTTGGTTTTTAAATTCTAAAATGGTTAGCTACTGACAGCTGAGAAAACATTCGAAGTGGCTTGTGTTTGTCTCAAGTAGTGTTAACCTTGGAGGTGGAGAAGTTCATGTGAAATCTTATCCCTAGAAGTCTGCATGTGCAGAGCATGCCCAATAATATCATGGATCAGAACGCTGGTAGTGGGGAGAGTTTGCAAAGGGCTGTCAGGGTGCGGCCTCTGTCCTGCTCTTAAGATGGAAACACTGCCCTGTTCTTGGCGAGTTCTTGATCTAAGGAGCTTTTGGCCAGTAATGCTTCTCTAAAAACATAATTTAGAGTTCTCAGTCTTGCTGTCATTGACACGTTTCTCTGTTCTACTTGCTGCCTTGGGCAGCTAGTGTGTCTCAATCAAATTTTTATACCATTAAGAGCTCTGAAATGTATTAATGTTTCTGCAGTTCAATCAGATCAAGCACATGTACTTGTACACGTGAGTAGGGAGTCGTCGCGAAGTGTATTTTAGTGTCTCCTAAGCCCCTGTAGACTTCCATATGAGGACATGAGTTGGAAGGAGAATGACTTCTTTATATGAAGGGGAAAAGAAACAAGAATTTCATGCAGCAATTGCATGAGAGGGCTTAGAAAAGCTACTGGGTTTAAAATCTGTATGTTTTTAAAGCAATTAACTTTTCAACATAAATGAGGTGATGTACTGGCAAAGGTCATCAACTTGAGCAATATTTTTAGTGATTAAAAAGAGAGTATGCATGACAGTTCTGCCTCCTACCTTTGCAGCAAGGCTGAAATTCAGCAAGTGCATGGAAAAATAGAGGAAAGATTGTCTTAATTTCAAAGGAAAATTATGAATAGTTGAAGAGTTAAAAGCTATAAGAAGATGATAAATGCCTGTAGAAGTTTGAAATTATCTGATGGAACAGAATTTAAAGAAGAGTTCAGGGAGGTAGAAGCTGTCCAGAAAAATAGTGGAGGGGTATAATTCTCATGGTCCAGTGAAACAGCAGTTAGTAACCAGATCAGTATTTTTATGGCTAGCTTTTGACAAGCTGCTGTTCACTTTCTAGATACCCAGGGTGGGTTTTCTTCCACTGATTTTAGGCATGCTAAGAGCAGACCTCACTGAGCTAACTAGCCAGAGCTCCCTTCCTCCAATGGAGGAAAAACTAGCACCTTTAGATCTTGATTTACCTGCTTTAGGTGCAACATTGAGGATGAGATGAGTTGCTATCTTGATCTGTTGATTATAACAGACCCCAAGCTTGCTCAGAAGAGATAAATCCTCTGCAGATGCTGCGCTTAATTAGCTGAATCCTATACTCTGTACAGTAACAAATCTCTATGGAGAATTGAAGGTACGCTTTGAGCTTGAACTGTTAGTATCCCAAACTAGGCACACTGTTGCTGGGGCATCTGGCATGCCTTGCTTGGAAGTCCCAGCTATCCAAATCAATATGTTGGTTTAGAGCCTGATGTAGATATGTTGGTGCAGCCCTACATGGGGATACTGTGAACTTAATTAAAAGGAGGTGAAACGCCAGCTGCTTGCAGGCAGGCCTGTTTCATTTAAAGCTTTTGGAACTTGATCTTCCTCTCTCTGGATGTAAGTCTCTAATCTGTAAAAATTCTGCTTGTCTCCTTAGAATATTGAGGTTAAATTTGAATTAGTACTTGGGCTCTTTGTTTCTGTTTTTGTGTATGATAACATCAGGGCACCTCAAGAGACGATCAGGCCAATATTCAGCATTGTGTTTCGGGATGTGCAGCGAATAAAGACTGGGTTGTGTGCTCAGCACGGAGAATTGAAAAAGTACTGAACAGTGTTTAATTACACGATCACTGAACAGTGTTTAATTACATGATCACATACACGAACACTAGGGAGTTGTGATACAGGCACCCTTTATTCAGGCTCTTGTCTTTTGAGTGATTTACTCTGCAACCAAGAAAAGAGTCCTTCTCATTTATCTTATGCAAGTAACCATCATTTTTAAAAAAAAAAAAAAAAAAAAAAAAAAAAAACCTACCTATGCTAGCATTCTCCAGCAAGTGTTTTAGGATATTCCTTCTTAGCTCTATGCTGATCAGTAAGGCAGGTAATGCAAGGAAAGCCTTGTAATTCTGGAAGAGACTTGGTGCTCAAAGGGATGCCCCAGATGCTGGGGCTCAGCTGGAAAGGTGAAGGCTGCAGGTTGTCTGTTACATTAATTCGACTTCTCCAGTGAGCCAGCACAGTGCATACTGAGTTGGATCAAGGAGCGGATTGCAAGTCTGTCAAGGTTAGTATTTTATTTTCCAGCCAGACAGCTACTGATCTGCTCATCCTCTGGCTGCCTGAACACCAGTATTGGCACTGGGGAGCGATCAAGATTGTGCACCTGGAGGTGGAGAGAGTAAAGCTGCTGCCAGAAGGGCAACTGCCACCCATCTTTGGGTTAAAGCAACTTCTGAGCAGCTAAGACTTCTGTATTCCCCTGTCTAAACTGTCTTAGTTTCTCTGATCTGAAGGAGGGGAGTTAGAGCTCTTCAGAGGTTTTTTTTGTGTGCAGTAAAAGTTTTTGTGTATGCAATTACTTATTTTAAAAAAAAATATCAACTTGAATACCTAGTACTTTTTCCTGCTTTTTTTAGTTCATCTAGTCATGTGGATTCTGCTTCCACAAGTGGAAGTGCTGCATATTTGACAGGAGCAGTTTTCAGAAACCCTCTGCAGTCGTTTTTAGGACAAGACTTTGAGTCTTGCTGATTTCTGGGCTCTGTGCAAGTCCCAGTCACACAGATCTGGTCATTTCATATCTGATTGTGGTTAGAAGACCTGGAGACGTGAACCTTTCTTGCTTCTTCATGCAGTCTGCTATAGCATTGTCATAAAGCACTAGAGAAGTTTGGTTGTTTCGTAGTAATCTAAAGTGAACAAGCTAAGATGTTTTGATCCATCTGCTCATACCAATGTGGGCGTTGGATTTCCTGCAGAGAATTCCCTAAGAATATGTCTACACCGTGGGTCACTTCTGAGGCTATATGGTGAGATTGTAGCATAGACACGACTAATGTATATCTCAGTGTGATTAAATCATTCAGCTTGGATACTACCGACTAGCTATTACCTGGTTAGTTTTATGCTTCTGATTGCAATGTAGGTGAGCTTGGCATAGTCTGCTGCAGATCTGTGCTGAGAGGTTATTTCCTACAGCCTGCCAAAGGCTGCTGCCATAGAATGGCAATGTGACTGCTTGGCTAGGGGCACGAACCATCCCTGGAGATGGTTCTCAGGGAGAACTGGCTGCCACTGGTAAGTAGCTCATCCGATGGGTGTCTCAGGTGTAAATCTTGGCATTTCATTTTATTTTCTGAATTGGTTAATATTGTGACATGTTCCTGCAAAGAGAACAAAAACTATAGATTCCTGTAAATCTTACTTTTTTTTTTTTTTTTCCTAACCTAAACTTTAATGATTTGATTGGCAGGCTGGAAAGCAGTATATAAAGACTGGGGTGTTTTCAGCTTCTCCAAAAGGCTGATACCTCTGAACCTCAAGTACAGGGTGTGACCAACTCAGGCCACCTGCTTGCCAGCAGAGAAATGAGTCTGTGGTGGTCTGCACTTCTGAGTGCCATTTAGTTGAACGTCTCCTGAGTGAAGTTGCCTGCTTTGTGCCCAGAGCTGCAGATGGTGCATGGAAGGCTCAGGTGCTGCTTGGAAACCTACTTGTATAAATGTCCTTGCATTTATTCTCGGTGGTTAACGACTGTTTCAATTTTACAGCCTTTGATTACCATTTACAATGCAGCTTGCTCGTCCTGGCAGTCAGCCTGAGTAAGGCAGCTGTACCTTATTTTAATAGGAAGTCTGACCTGTGCAAATCAACTCATCATTAATGCATCTCTATAATGGTTTATTTCTGCTCCTTTCCATGCTTTTCTGTCTAATGGTTTTGTATGCTGTTTTTTGCTTAGCTTATCAAGCAGCAGATTATCTCTCTCCAGTTTAGGAAGGTAAAACTACATTGCATTAAACTTCTCTGACCAAGCACTTTGCTGAATCTGACTGCATGTGATTAATCTGTAATGCTTTGGTACTAATTAAAAAGAGCACTGAAGTGATGTAATGGCCTTATTCTGCATGACTGAATCTCTAATACTTGCTTGAACTGCAGACAGTAAAATGAGTGTTTGTCATAAATCCTGTGTCAGGTGCAAGACATATTCATCTTTCTTAGCCAAAGGATGGGTATACAGTTTGATCAGCTATTTCTTGATATTAAAGTGAGACTTCCATACAGAGATGCATTAAAAATTAGAACATGCAACTGCACTGAGATGCATTCAGAGAAGAAATTTTCTCCTTTCCCCACCATCCTGTGCTTTATCATGAAGATTCTCCTTCCTCTGGACTCTGCACTGAACCACACGTGTGCAGTTGGACTTTGCCTCTGGCAAAATAGCACATCTGGAAGTCAGTTGGCATTACTGATTTGCTGCAGAAGCAGTTAGAGGATTGACTGTGGAGAGAAAGGCCTCTCCAGGATGCTCCTATAGTTCTAGAAGTGTTAACCCAAAGGTAAGGAAAAGAAAATGGTGATGAAGCTGACACTTCTCAAGTCTCATTCTCTTGAAGATTGCTTTTGTATGGAAATCCCTCTTTAACGTATTAAGGCTACTGAATTGCCAGCTGCCTCCTCCTAGGCTGCAGGGCTTTTTCTGCAACTGAGATGCAGTTTCAGGAAGGCTCAGAGGAACAGTGGCTGCCACCTTATATCAGTTTTCCTGAATGCTCTGAATTACTGATTTAGAAAGCAATTTGAATTGGACAGGTGGTCTTGCTGCTGGAAGAAGTCAACTAGGAGCTGCACAGTGCTGCAGTCTCTAAAACCTGCCTGTGATTAATACAATGGTTTCTTTGAAAGATTAAATTGACCTTCCAAGGTTTTCTGTCAAGTGCATGGAGTATATTGGGCAAGTTTTGTCTGATTCATCTGCTATGCCTGCGGAGTCCCCAGCCTCTGGTGACACTGCTTTCCAAAAACATTCAGTAGCCTTTGCTATATTTCACCCAACTCTGAGGTCTGCACTGAATAGACTAGACTTATTCCTGGTGCTGCCTGCTGATATCAGTGGCATGGCACTGAGGTTAAACTTGGTTCTGAGTGCAACTATGTGTGTGTATCACTTTTTTTTTGATAAGATGCTGATCATGCTACTCTCTTGCTGGGATATGAAATGTTAATTGATGCTTTGGAAGTGCTAACTTCACTATATGGATCTAAAAGGCATTTACTGGTCTGAGGCTCAGAATCTGTATTGATTGGGCCATCAAAACCTCACCAGTAACTGCCTTGACACCAGATTGTCTGCCTTGCTCTTTGGAAGTGGGAAGTTTTTTCTCCTTGTTGCAGTATGGAAAGGTTTCTTTGATTTGAAACACCTATTGGCTTCCACAGCCCTCTGCTGGCCCTGTGGTTGCATGGGGAGTTGCTTGGCAGGACCAGATTCCTGGGGACTGTTGACTTCTACAGAACAGTCTTCAAGCTGTGGCACCTGCTTTTTACCCTCTGCCCCATGCGTGCGTTTGTATTAGATGATGTTTATAACCCTTGTTCAGTAGCTGAGGCAAGTTTGCAACAGCCCTAGCTGCTATCCCTTTTCCTTTTCGTTACCCAACGAAAATGGTGCTGACGAGTTGGGTGAGGCTCACGCTGCATCCCAGTTGTTTGTCACCCAGGGAGTTCACCTCCCTGGATCTGTTACAAACTGAGGCTAGCAGGAAGCCAGAGTGAAAATCATAGCACCGCACCTTTCAGGTAAGTCTTCTGGGGGAGATGAAACAAGAAGCTTCTGTGCCTGAAGCGATCCTGGTGCTGTTCAGCCTTGTGTGCAGTTCAGTCCCTGCTGCAGTGCCTGTCAGTGCACCTGGCCTGGCTGCATTCATACTGAGAAGTGTGTTTTTTTTTCCTCCATCCTCCCTCCCCCCAAGACAAGTCTGCTTTTTGAGCAGGTACAGCATGAGTAATAGCAGTGCCAGCATCCTGCCTGTGAGTTGGGGGCTGCTTTGAGGCTGGGATCCTTCTTGCAAAGCACTCACTACATGCTAAGAGCTCTTCGTAGTGGAGCTGTGTCAGGAATGGTTTGGGGGTTTGTTCAATCTCTTGCATGTCTGTAGGAGCTGATCATTTGTTCAAGGAATATGTCTTTCATTGCTGATAATGGTGTAAGTAGAGCTGCCAGCTACCAATTCTATGGCAATTTTTGCTTTCTTTGAAGGTCTTAGCACATGAGACCTTGGGTTCATCTCCTAGTATAAACATATAGCTTTTTAATTGCAGAAAGAAACCTAAAGAGAACATGCCCTTCACTTCCAAGGGCTTCTGAGCACTATTCAAATGAAGACCCAACTGGGAGATAAATCCTTTTTCTTTCTCAAATAAAGTCAAGGTCTTCTGGGGCCTCTTGGTGACACTTTTCTGTCTACCAGGGTTGGCAAGTGCTGCATGAATACAGTGATTTAGTGCTATCCTTGAGTAGTACTTGGAAATCTAAGATCCATTTTATGAACTTCTGTCACAGTACTGGCTACTTGGATAGTTCTGGCTGATGTCCTGGCCTGAACTTCAGAGTCAGTGCATGAACTCATGGTGTGAGTGGCCTGTAATACCTACATGCAGCAGCAAGCAGTGAACTGCTGTCAGCTTCACATACAGTTCCTAAGCTCGGGAAGGTATAAGCCAGGATGCAGGTATTCTTCAATAAGCTGTCCCCGAAGCAGGGGAACACTTTGAATTCAAGCTTTTAAAGAAGGCCATGTGTCAAGGAGCCATATTTAATTCATACTTGGCCTGAAATCCTAATATAAATTTTTTCACAAATAAAATCCCAGTGAATGTAACAATGCTTGAAGCACTCATAGAGCCGTACCAGGAATATGAAAGTGAAGCTGACTGTGTTAGTATCTTAAATCAAGACTGCAAATTGATCAAAGAAATGCTTGAGTGTAATTTGGAATTAAATTGCTCTTAACAATTATTTCTGATAGCATTATAGACAAAGGAGATGTCTCCAAAGTGACACTTTAAATTGACAGTGTCATTTTAGGAGTGAAAAAACGTCAAGTACCATCACACTACACTGGACTTGCGAAAAACCTAATGTTGCTCTGGTGGGAGGGAAAAAGGGCATTTAAAACAAGAATGCTTGACCATAGGGAGCAACACAGATAGGCCTCTGAGACCAGATAGAAAGGAAGGGGACCCTTTGATTTCTTTCTAGGTTCTTCAGCTCTAAGAAATACTTCTTGAATCTTCCAGGAGCACCTTCTGCGCAATCATTTCTCAGCTGACGGAAGAAACCCAGCCACTATTTGAAACCACTATCAAATCCCGTTCTGTGTCCGAGGATTCTGATGCTAAATTCACGTGCATAGTGACAGGTAACTGTCTTCAGCGAATAACCTGGTCCTGCCTCATTTGCTGGACTTGTGCTAATAAAACTCCAGAGCAAGGAATAACAAGACAACACACAATTCCAGTGTTGTCAGACTGCCAAGTAAAGGTTCAGCAGTTGCATGATGATTTCAGCTTTAATTTTAAAGAAGGGTGGGGGAGCACCTGAGACTGTAAAGAAGCAGAGGTATAACCTAATGTATCACCCCCATCCCAAATTTAAGAACTGAAAATGGAAAATGCTAATCACTACTTGGGCTTATAACAATTTATTGTTCTCCTCTAATTTCTGCTCCTTCTCTAATCATGGACTCTATAACTTGGAAGTGTGCAGCTTTGAAAACTAAAGCTATCATATTGAAGCCAACTTTGACTCTCATTGGCTGTAAGTGGCTAGAGTGCAGCTGGCATTACATATTGATGATAGGTCTGAATATCTGCACGTCTGAAATAAAAGCCAGCTTCTGCCCAGTGTGCTAAAATCTAACCTTGAGCAGGAAGGGGTCTGGCCAACAAGACGGGTAAAGGGGAGGTTGAAGGAGATTGTTTGTACTATGCCATTGTAGTGATGTGGCATGGCAGCATTGATGTAAAGGCAAATAACTCTTTTGCCCGTGGGCTTTTGCTTAAGTATAGAGACTCTAAGGCCTCTTCTTTGTAGTATCTGTCTGTCTAAGACACTGTTGATCCTTCCTGATGTTGCACAGGATATCCATTCCAGCAAGCTACTCTGTGAGAGATGTTAGGCTAAGTCTAAGTTTTGGAAGGAGGAGGGTATCTTCAGTGAACCTCTGCCATAAGTACCAAGCCATTCCTATGATTCAGGAAATCTAGTATGCCATTGGAAATATGCTGTAAATGAGTTATTAACAACAGCAGGCTGAAGCCCTTCTGTGGGAGCTGCCAACTTTGAATTCTTGGCTCTTCCCATATAGGCTCATTTGTCAGAGGTCTGACTTCGTGATCTTGTAGGGGTGCCACTGGTGTATTGAGTTCTTAACTACTTAACTTCAACATACCATTTCTGATTCCTAGAGCAAAATTAGGCTGCTAGGGAGATGCTGCCAAGCTATGCTGTTCAGCCCTTCATTAGAAGGGCTCAGTCAACTAAAGTTATTTAAATGGAAAAGCTTTTTACATATTGTGCAGTGGTGTGGAACTCACCAACACTGTGTATTGTACAAGCCAAGAATCTTAGAGGTCAAAAAATGACTCATGTTTAGATATGTTGGAAACTCCTGAGCAATAGCAAATATAGTTCTGTTTCTTCTTCCCTTGCCTGAAAGTGTAGAACTGACTCAAATCCAGAGCTTCCCTCAAAGACATACGATAGTACTGCTCTCCCTCCCAGGATTTCTTGCCCCTTTTCAAGCAGCAGTCCTGATTTATCTCACTGACTTAAGTCTTTGCTGACTGCCTCTTTGGGTTGACAGTTCCTTCTAACAAATGTCATCTCTTCCAAAGTCCAAATGATAGCGTCGGGTCCATGTGGGCTGTGTCAGCACACGAGGCCCATGTGTGCAGATGAGCTCTAGTTCGCTGTTAGACTGGAAGGTAGCTCATGGAGAAGGAAGTGCCCTGCATATGCAACTCTAAAATGCTGTGTTTGCTCTTAAGAGGAGATGGGAGAGATACTGAAGTATCTGATGCAAGGCTTCCTTGGCAGTAGGAAGTAAAAGCCATTTCTGTGTTCTCTCCAGTACCTCTCCCTGGAAAAGCTGGAGAAGCTCTTCATTGTATGTTGTACAGGAGACATACTGCCAAGGAGTAGCCACCTCTGCTTGTACCAAATTGAAGCATCAGCTCCTAGAGATGAATATGGTCTCTGTCTGGTCTGTTGTCCTTCCTGCAGTTCACCCTTGCTCTTGGCAGGCAGGCACCCAGCTTTGGGTGATGTGCTGGTGCTGTGTAGCATATAGTGATTTCTTACTCCATGAAGGGCAACACTTGACCTGATACTGGTCTCCTCATTTAAGGTGAGGGAAAATGTCAAATGAACATCTTCAGCCTGATACACTTTGCAATATTTTACACTAGTAAACTGAACTAGAGGAAAGTTTTATGCACTTAAGTAAATAGATCTACAAAACTAGAATTTTGATAGAAATGTCCTTAAAGACTGTGCCTTGTGATCAGTTTGAGAATTTCTTGCATGTGGTCTTGTGGACTCTTCTAGGAGCTTGGGATCTATTTGGGAGAGAGGATCAGGAGGTGGAAAGTCAGCTTCAGTTGCAAAATCAAATCAGTAGTTCAGCTATCCCCCTCTGCCATGATTTTTACATTCATCTGGAATATATTACAGAAAGAAGGGAAACACATCCCTGGCCAGTGACCAGGAGGGAACCAGCATGAGTCCCGATGCTTTAGCTTGGGTTCAAGGATGCTTTGGATCATAGACTTACATGAGACAAAGGGTAGACTGTCAACTGCTGCTGTGGTGACTCTCAAGCCCTAAATACACATACATGACCTACAAGGACATTTTAAAGTCTTCTGCTTCTTGTTTGATAATGACAGTTACATGCAGTTCCACCTTGGTGAATCAGTGACTTGCTGGTTGCTTTTTAGGAAGGCAGCAAGATGCAAATGTTTGAAGACCAAATCTCCAGAATGTGAGCTGGGTGCTGCAGACAAAAAGTGTCCACACAGCTTGTGCAGAGCAGAAAAGGAAAACCAAGGAAATCTGTGTGATTGTTTCTAATCTGGTTCCATTTTTACAAAATTTCAAAAGCCCTGCTCTTACCTTCTGCCTGATAAAATCAAAAAAGTTGCTTTAAACAGAGTTTTTATGGGTGATTTTGGATGGCTATTGCAAGAATTTGTTTTGCATAAAGTTTGAGAAGCCTTCAAAGTTTTTGAGACCTTAAACAGCTTGAGGAGAAAGAATATTTGATCTAAATTCAGCAGTTTCTCCATGGAAAAATCCCTGCTCAGAAAAGTCTCTCTGGCTTTGCAGTGCAGCAGAGGACAGTGCCTTGCTCTCACGCTGAAGTAATGCCTCCGGAAGACATACTTCCCAAAAGCTTTTGCTAGGCCTGAAGACACATAGGAAACGTGGTGGGAGCCTGTCCTCCTCCCCAGGAATGCAAGGCATTGCTCTGTCTGTAAACGTGGGGCACTTGCTGGTGAACATAGGAGACCAGCTGCTGGCAAATCTCTCTCTGCACCAGCTGCACGGGGGGTCTGCAGGAGTGACAGATTTCAGAAGGACAAGTGCCCAATTTATGAATGGCTGCTGTGCTTGCAATGTGCTTCTGTTTTGTCCAGACATCCAGTGCCTTGTAGCATGGTGGTGCCTGGAGACTGCCCTAGGCTCAGCCACCTGGTCCCACCAACTTGCTTGAAAGCAGCCGATCACATCAGCTATTAAGCTGGGGATGTCGCAGCCGCTATCTGGCCCTGACGGTGCTGCATACATACTGGGAGTTAAGCTTATCCCCAAACTGGAGGAATTTTTTTAGCAAGGCAGCCTGCAGATGGATGCCTGAGCCAGCAAGGCAAGTGGCAGCTCCCCTCCCCGCTGGTGTTTGGGGCATGCCAGGGAGTGCAGCAGCAAGCCTCCTCCATGCTCAGGCATCTCTCTGGCCCCTGCTTGGCTCCGGTTACAGTGTCTGAGGAGGAGCGGCTGGTGTTCGAAGGCACAGGAATGCTCTGGGGCAACTGCTGTTTCTAAACTCTGACCAGGCTGTGCACAGAGCTGGGGAAGCCTTTCCCTGGCCCTCTGTGTGCAGGTTTCCAGCTGGTGCTTGCCTGTAGCTCCCTTTTGCTGCAGGCTGGAGATTGCAGCAGGGACTAGTCCCCGAGCTAGTGCTGCATTAGCCCCTGGCAGGAGGCAGGTAGCCTCATGGATACAAGTGCAATGAGCAATAGAGAGTTTAAGCTTAAGAGCAGGAAAAGTCTTTCACTGAGGCACTGCACAGCTATAGAAATTGCAATTTGCTCTGGCAGATGACAGCTAGGAATGGCAATCAGCTGCAGAGGCCATGGAGGGACATCACAGGGCTTCTTGGAAATGATACACTTGCATTTCCTAGAAAGAATTGCAGTGATGGCTATTCACAGGATATTAGGAAAATCTACTTACCAGTTAGCTGTGTTAATGACCATGGAGGCCTCCTGAAGGTCACATGTGCGGAGCGGCACTTGGGAAGAGCAGGATTGCCCTGGACGAACTGCGAATTGCACATGGAAAAACTACAAGGAAGATCAGTGCTATTTGTGGTCTGTAGGATGAGAACCTCACCTCTATCCAGACCAGAGCTGCCAATGGCAGCAATGCAGAAGTGAATGAGAGGGTGAAGGAGGTAAGAGGTATAGGCAGCAAGGATGGAGAAGGTATACATCAGAGGCAATGCGAAGTAAGGGACCTCAGTGAGGAAAGGTGGAGGATCGAGCCTAATCAAGGCGGTTTTCTGGGCTACAGGGATGATTGTTCTCCATGCCTGAGATAAGAGCAGGACAGGAAAAGTTATCTGACTCTATGGCCCCTGTCCTGTCTGGTTACAGCAGAGTAAGTCCAAGCATATAAGGGGCCAGGGACCAAAAGTGCAGACAGGAGAGAAAAGCAAATGACACGTGGGGAGGAGGTTTGGTATGTGCTGCTTTAGCTCGTTCTGGTCAAAGGCTTTCTGAATCAGCCAAAATCGGGGCTAATTCTTGCTGATGAGTCTTTGCTCCCTGTCGTCTCACTCCTGCTACAAGACCTTCATGGGAATAGATGTAAGCTGGGCTTGGGCATTGCTGCAGGTTGCCAGTGTCTCTGCATGGTGCAAATAGGAGAGTCCTCACTATGGAGATTAAAAGGCTCCTACCCAACCTTGAAATCTGTGGATGGGCAACGGGTAAATAACCAAATTAGTTAGTGCCCTGTCCCTGCCTTCTCAGAACTTGTGAGCCATTGGGTCTAGACCTTTTGGATATTCCTAGATAGCCATTGCTGGATCATTTCCAGCACATCCCATGAATCTAGCCACTGTTCCCACCATCTTCAGGAGTGTTAGGGCTGACATGGAGACTTTGGAAGCTGGAGGTGCCAGTCTCCCTCATTCAGCAGAACATAATGTCAGTAAGGGCATTTGCATGAAATGAGCTTCAGGTTCCTACCTTGGGCTTTGAACAACTGTTGAACACATTTATTTAAGTTGGGATATGACCTGATCATTGAAACTTGTATCCCATGTCCTTAGGGTCAGCTTATCTGTGCTGGGAGCCCTGTCTGAAATACAAGAATCAATGGTGGGCTGCTTGCTTGAGCAGTTTTCAACCTGAGAAACAGACAACTTTTATTCTGAGTTAGAGCTGCTGTCAGTGAGAGATGAGGACTGTGGCTAGCTCTCATCAGTGTGGGGCATTCTGGTGATCCACCACTGCCTATGATGGGGGAGGATGTGGCTGTATGCCTAGCACGCTGGCCAAGCAGTCACACGCATCATGATGTCATTCTACTGAAAAGGCAGGTGACATCTGTTGTCAAGTGACATTTGTGGGACACCAAGCTGGCTGTGATGCAATCAAGGTTGCTTCTGTTCAATGGAAACTTTGGAATCAGTTTACAGACTGACCCTTAGTGAAATGTTGTTAGCTCCACAGACGGGTGAATGCCTGTTTTCTAACCTTAGGCTTAATCTCATCAAAACATGCCTCTTCGTATAAAAGTGACAGTGCGCTCACCTTCTGCTTTGAGCCAGTGTTACAGGAGACGATCGCGTGATCCACTGTCCTCTGTTCAGGAATGAAGTGCTGAGATTTTTTTCTCAAAAATAGCCCTATTCCTAGGAGCGATAAAAGATTTGGATAAGCGCATCTTGTTTCCAATCACAATACTTTTCTGCTGTGTGATTTAAAGAGTGGAATGAGCCCAGAATAACGTATATCCTACTCTGCCAGAGCTTTTCCTTTTACTATTGATTCCTTATCCCTGCAAGACCAAGCTTGTGCTGTTGTTTGTAATGTCCCACGCACTAACATACTGCTTCCTCTCCAGGATACCCACAGCCAGAAGTGACCTGGTATAAGGATGATGAAGAAATGGACCGCTACTGTGGTTTACCCAAGTATGAAATTTTCCGTCACGGAAATCGCCACACCCTGCAGCTGTATAAGTGAGTAAAAAAAATGGAGAGTAGTGGATTTGCTGATGGGAGCTTTGAGTGTGTTTTCTTTACTTGGAGAAGTAAAGAATGTCAGCAATGTTCCCCCTCCAGGGCCAGTGCTGGCTCCCATTGCCATGTAGCTATGCAGACAAGGCTGTCAGCTTCTTTTAGTTTTGAATGAAGGCTGCATTTCTGGGGAACCAAGTACACTATGTCCCCAGCAGTTTGTCTCCTGAATTTCAGATGACACGCTCTGAAAGTGCAGGATATTGGTATTGCTAATAGTTTGGTGATCCTAGAGCATGGTGCTAATAATGCCGAGGTCATGGGTTTGATCCTCATATGGGCCACTCGTTTGGGTTTGACTAGATGATCTCCAGAGGTCCCTTCCAACCTTACCAGTTCTGTGATTCTGTGATCCTTGCAATTCTAGCTTGGGCTTTTCTGCTGCCCCAGGCACACTCCAGATTTTCATGAGTGTCTAGCTGATCTGTTGCAGCAGTAGGGAGTTCCTTGGGTAAGGAGTCCTGGAGGGGTGAAGTGGAAGTGGTGTGGATGTGCTTGTGTCTGTGAAGCAGGGCGGGAAGGCTTTGGCAAGGCAACAGGGTGGAGTAAAAATAGAAATGTAAGAATCAAACTTAGCCAGTGGAAAGCTGAGTGGGGAAGGTCTTACAGAGGGATGTGGCTGACAGCACTCAGAATGCCTGGTGCTAGCTGTTACTCTTTCATCACAGCCCTCTGCTGTCAGTGTTACAGCCCAGGGGGAACAGAGCACTGATTTATGTCCATCTTGCTTATCTGTTAGTGCTGAGAACAAGTAGAGGCCTGTGAGGGAGGCCAGTCCCAGCTACAGGTCTTCAGATCTACTGCAGGTACCTCAGGGCAATACCTTCATCTTCTGGACACTCTTGAGCAAGAAGGGGGAGAGCATGCATGTGTCTGTGTGCAGCTGTAGTGCCTTGGGGAGGGAGGAAGGGTTGGTCTCATGCAGAGTTTTTGATTTCCAGGTGCAGAGAGGAAGATGCAGGTATTTACCAGGCCTCAGCTAGAAATAACAAAGGCATTGTATCCTGCTCTGGTGTGCTGGAAGTGGGAACCATGACGGAGTTCAAAATCCATCAGAAGTGGTTTGCCAAAATTAAGAGAAAAGCTGAGGAAAAGCTGCGAGAGATAGAACAGGGCAAGAAACGAGGGAAAGAAAATGTGGAGGTGGAGAAGTTGCAGAGGATGAGCCCCGATCGGCTCCAGAGAAAGCGGAGGCTGACTAGGGATCTGCATTTCTGGTCAGGAACCTCCTCACGGGAGAAAGAAGATGTGGTAAAAGTACACGTTGCTGATTCTCAATCCAGATTACATGAGGATATTGCTGAGCCAAAGGAATCATCTGTAAATGCAATGACTGGCTTTTCAAACAAACTGATAACACCTTTGAAAGCAGAAGTGACTGCCAATGGAGATGTCTCTTTGGAAAGTGGG
Organism: Rhea pennata; assembly: GCF_028389875.1. Lineage (NCBI taxonomy): Eukaryota > Metazoa > Chordata > Aves > Rheiformes > Rheidae > Rhea > Rhea pennata. Next base: position 24,457,301 of record NC_084672.1, read on the forward strand.
GAGGAGAATGGGAGCAGCTTTCTTGCATACATCTATGAGACAGTGGAAGACCTAAAAGCCAAACCCATGGCCAAAGACTCTGCTGCTAAAAAGAAGAAAAAGGTAATGGAAGCTCCAGCTGCAAAACAGGAAGTTTTAAAGAAAGAAGAAAGTGGAAGAGCTAAGGTGAACCCCTCATCAAATCCAAGGTTTGCCCCTCCTGTCCCCTTGCGCAAGAACACACGTTTGAGGGTGGCAAATGATCAAGAGGTGGAAAATACTCCAAAAATCAAAGAATCTGGAAAACCTACAAATCAGGATGCTAAAACTAATGGGTATCAACAGGGCCTGCCACCTTCCAAGGGTGACATGCACTTTTCTTTGAAAGAGATGTATTTCAATAATCAAATGAAAGCCCTGGGGGGGAAGAAGGAGGCTGGAGCTGTGGAAGAAGCTGTGAATGAGGCTGTGCTGCAGCCCGCGGACACCAGCAGGCAGGCAGAGAGTACTTCATCTTCCTCAGAAGTATCAAAGACAGGACATGCCTCATCTGAGGGACAGAAAGGTCAGCATAAAGAACTGAAGTCAAAGGAAAACAAAGCCGCTGATCCACAGGTAACTAGACCAGATAGTAGCCAACAGGGGGATTGCGACCAGGAAATATTTGTGCTGCCAGACACAATTGCGTTGATTGTGCTGCCAACCCTGGGATGCTACATGGTCCTCAAGGGACCTGCTGCTGAGACTCTCCTCTGGCAAAAGCACCTCCAAAAAAAGGCTTGCTGGGCTGTGTGTGCCTGAATAGCAGGGCTTCCGTCTGAACACCCCATCTCTGAGTAAATGTCAAATGAGGTGGTGAGGGGAGATGTACGTCAGGGACCTTCAGCTGAACAGCTGGTCTCTGAACAGGCTGGGGGGTGTTGTAAGCTCTCCTATTTAATCGGCAGGCTGACCTCATGCAAGATGTTTCCAAATCAGTTAAGCAGCGAGCACTGAATGACTATTTATAGCTGGGGGTGGATGCCTTGTGCGTACGATGCGCAACAAGACTGATGACATCTGTTCAGTTTAGAATTTGAGCCTGAGCTTCAGCTTGACGCATTTAATGAGCCCCCTATGCAAATGAGTGCAGCATGCCAGGTATGCCACGTGAGCGCTGCTAGGCAGGGCTTTGAATTTTGTTTACAGTTCAACATGTATACAGTAGATCTGGGCTTTTTTTTTTTTTTTTTTTTTTTTTTGGCTCTTCAACTGTTGGAAAAGGGCTGCTGCAAGACTCATTGTGGGGATGCAGAGCCAGAGTGCTGCACCTGCTCCTGACTCTCTCTCATCAATGTCTATTTTTGTCACTTAACCTGAAGCATTTTCCATGAAAATACTAGATTGGAAGCTACCAGCCTTTTTGTCCCTCCCGGCTCTTCTTTTTCCTTTTTTCTTTTTGTCAGTGACCCCTGCTGTGGTAAAGGATTCTCCGAGTCCAATTTGCAGGTGCTGTCAGGAATTGACATTTGAACAATGGTAGGTGCATGCTTTCAATAAAGACCAAAGCTTTTAGAGGAGCACTCAAGGCACAGAACCTCTCTCTTGTGGATCACTCCCTTGGCAGGTAACACAGTACTTCAGGATATGAAAACATCCACAGTGTGAGAGGTGGGACTAAAGGGGGTGCTCCAGTGAAAGAATTTCCCCTCTTTCTCTTTTAGATTTCTTTGTAGGTGCACAGCCACTGGTAGGCGCACGAGTTATTGGTAAGAAACCTGCTGTGTTTTACAGTGAACCAAGTGTGTCTGGGTACTGGACTCATTGCAGTGTAGCACTCTGAACGCATCTTTAACATGACCCATCAGCATCAAACATTGTTGCATAAATTATTGCTGAGCATGCAAGACTATGCAAAAGCAATTCTTCTCTCTTGCATTTTCATGACCCTTGCTCTTAAGGAGAGTCGGACTTGTTGGTATACAGCAGCCAGGCTAGGGCTGCCATTCCTAAGCCTGGAACTTGTATGAAGGTTTTTTCTTCTTAGAAAAAGCACTCACAGAGGGAAATGTTAACTTGTCAGTTAGCATGCTTTGTTGTAGACAAAAGCAGTCAGGCATATATATCACCAAATTAGCCATTTTTAAAGCTGGCTTCAACTGCATTTGAGAATATTTACACCATGCAGTACAAGAGTTGCTTGGCTTTTTTGTATTTAATCTTTTCCCCAACCAGAAAGGCTCATAGCATAGGTGTTTTCCTGGCTTTGGTATCAACTTGGCCTAATGTTCAAGACTTCTCTTTTGATCTGGGTTTATCTATTGCAGAAGGTCTTTGCAAAATGCCAGGGTCTAAATTTCCTCATGCACAAGGGCAGAGTTGAAACTGGGTTTGGATCAAGATCGCTCTTGCAGTAGTTCTCGTACAATTTTGAAATTAATCTTTTAATTCCATTTCTTCTTTATGCCCCTTGTCTGGCTGTTTCACAGTTACTTTAGGACAGATGCTGTGGTCCTCTAGAAACCTTTTCTGAATAAGCTTTAGTTCCTGCACCCATGCTAAGCAAATTTGCCTTCAACGCTAAGTCCTTTTCAGCTCAAGAGATGTTCTCATTAAGCAGCACCGTCATACAGGGATAGCTCTATATATTGAACCATTTCTATGAACCACTAGCCTTTTCTGTCTTCTCTTCCTTTGGGTGCTGTGGTGTTAAGCTGCTTTTCTCTGGCCAGAGGGGCCAAGGCCTGGACGTGCCGTTAGGTTGGGCAGTGTCTACACCCATCCCTTTCCATGCCACTGAGGACCAAACACTGCAGTAAACCCCTGGGTGTTTTCGTTGCATGAAGCCCATCTTTCTGCGTCATCCCTTCAGTAAAGAAAACCTTTGAAACCTGGGCACTGGGATGCTCAATGCTGTGGCACTGAGCCCTTCAAAGCGGCTTGGGTTATGTGACTCCAGGGGAGTAGCAGTGGGTAAATGTGGGCTGCCTATCCAACCATATGAACTGGAGCCCTCTTGTGCCTGTCCTGCGTGCAGAGAAGCCACTCAGCCTTTGGGGTTCCTTGAGTCTGCCAAGGAGGCAGACTTGAATTTTATGTGTAGGAATGGCCTCTTAATACCAATCCCTCCCATCCCCATCCTTAGTATTCACATAGTTGTCATAACAGATGCTTGGAGAAATGCTTGCTGAGAGTTTTCCTGTTTTCTCCAAGCACTTGAGCTAAGCTTATGTGCCAGGAAAATAGAAGGCCTGCGTGCCACAGCCCACTTATCCCATGAACCCCATTTTGGAGACATAAAGCGTAAGACAGAGATCCTTAGGAGAAAAACTTTAGCAGCAGGTCCTCTGGGATGTTCTGCCTTGCAGCCGCTCTTGCTTAGGGGAAGGGGAGCCTTTTCCATGCATGCATCACTCCTGGTGCGGTTGTCCCAAAGTTGCTAGCTGAGCATCTGTCAAGTACAACATGTATGATCAGTATCACTGCCTCTCCCGAGCCTTACCCTACAAAAATACATAGTGCCCTTTGGCTGGATGATTTCACCATATCTTCTTGGGATGAAGCTTGGTTGTCACAGTGGATAGCTCATTGAAATGTCTGCTGGGATGCAGCTGTAGTTGGAATCATTTGAGCTTCCAGAATGTCAAAGAAACAGGATGGTAGAATGGTACAGATAACGTAATGGTGTGCAGTTTCACTATAAATCATTTGGGCAGCCTCATCCAGATACTATGTGACATGCTGATCGTACCATCTCAAGATGAAGATTGCAGATATATTCTAGCAGGAAGTCTGAGTCTTAAAAAAGAGCAAGAAAATTATACAAGGCCTCAGCAGTGGCTGGTGAAAACACGGAAAATTTTGCTGCTTGGGAAGGAGCCATGTAGGAGGGGATAGAATTAAAAGCCATTGACTGTTTTGGGAAGGTAGATCAGCCTGCCCTGTTGTGCACAACCAAGATGTTGAAAAGCAACAGAACTGGAGGTGCTTAAATAAAAAGCTGTTTTATGCCATATGACAGCAAGCTGTGGGACTCACTACCACAGATGCTGGTGAAGCCACGAGGGACTTGATGTTACATGAATTTTGGAGATACCAGGTTAGACTAAGTGAGGCTTAAGATTCAAATAGAGGCCAACCACTGTGATTTAGTATAAGGGAGCCATAAGCACCACTGCATGGAAGCAGGCAGTAAAATAGTGTTCAATTTCCATTTTTACTTTATTTTTTTACTAGGTTGCAGTAACAGTGGGACAGTCTGCTAGTGACTTAGAACATCCAGTGTCTGGTCCAATGGTAGACACTGGTCAGCAAGCCAACAAGTGTGAGGAGCTCAGGAAAGAGACGCCCATCTGCCAGGAGACCAAGGAGTCTGGAAAAAGGACAAACCCTAGGCTGAGGCCTCAGGAACCACCAAGGCCACCAGCATCTGCTCCTGACCACACACAGCATAGCAAGGAGCGTCCTCCTTCTTGGAAACAAGCAGAAGGACATTCCCAGATTCTCGAAGATGGAGAGACCCAACAAAGACTGTCAAATCAAGAGAACAAGAGCCAAGTTGAAAAAGAGCCATTAATAAACCAATTGAGTCCTCCAATGCCTGGAGATAATATTCCTCTTGAGCAAAGTGCCCATCTTACGGCAATAAAGCATGAGGAGAGCAAAGAGGCAGGAGCACAGCTGCTGGGGAGCCAGCCCCAGGCAGAAGCAGAAGGGAGCTGTGCAGCAGAGCCATCTCCTGCGGTTGCAGGTGGGGAGGTGGGAGGGACGCCTTTGGTGCTTCAGGAGACTGAAATGTCAGCTCCTGTTTCAGTCCAAGCTTCCAAGGAAGAGCCACTTTCTGCTCCTGCAGCAGGGATGTTGGAACTTCAGGAAGCACCTACTGCAGCTCACAGCACCCCAGAGAAAGAGACTTCAGGAGGGGGAATCCTGTCAGGAGCCCAGCTGCTGCCAGATGTGAGCAAAGAAGTGGAAATCAAAACGGCAGATGAATTTGCCTTGCAGGAGAAGCTTCCAGTGAGGTCTTCAGGGGAGGAGAGTGCCAAACCAGTGCCCCTGGGACCTCAAAGAAAGGAAGGAAGAGAGCAAAGAGCTGCAGCTCCAATCCAGGAGCCAGCAGCACCTTCAGGCACTTCTGAAGGAAGCACTGAGGTCCAGCCACAAGTGCCACTGGTTTTGCCAAGTCCTGAGAGACCTCAGGAGGTGCCTTTGGAGGAGAAGATGCAACACAAAAACCTTGTGTCTTCCTTGAAGAACTACCTACTGCTGCTTTTAAAAATGTCAGATAGCAGTAAGGATGTCATGAAAGATGACACTGACCGCAATGAAGAGGAGCAGCCTGCTGTGGAGGAAGCAGAACTCCCAGAAATTGGCATTGCAGGCCTGAGCCCCCGAACCTCAAGGAGAGTTTTGGAGAAGGTGCAAAACAATCAGCTCTTCCAGACAGCAGAAAACTTACTTCTGACTCCCAGGACATCCAGGCGGATCACGGGTATGATCAATGAGGAATTCGTTACCAGCAAGGAGATGCTGGCTTGCAGGCCTGTGCCACCAAAAAGACGTACCAGGATAGCTCCTGAGGTGGAAGGGCCACCCCAACTCTCTGTGCCCTCTATTGTAGTGGGCAGCATGCCAGTGGTAGGAGCAGAACAACCTCCTAATAATATTTCTGATTTGCATCCAGTGAGCTGTGAGAAAGAGAGCGCTAGTGACCCTCTTGCAATGCTACCTTGTGCCACCCCAGAGGAGCTTGCTTCTGGAGCGCGACGCAAAATATACCTGCCAAAACCCAAGCAGGTGGTGGAGGAAGAGGATGCAACCCCAGAGAGCCAAGGACACTTGAAAAGTCCTACTGTTTCACCACGGCAATCCAGGAAGAATGCAGCCCTATTGCAAACCCATGTCTTGGCTCCGTCCCCCCCTGCAGAGCAGCGCTCACCAACCCTCATGAGAAAGATGGCCATGTTGGAGGTCCCTAAGCTGTATGAGGAGCCCACGGGTGACAACAGTAGTGACCATGAAGTCCCAGAAGATGCTAAGCCAGAAGTACAGCTGACAGAGTCCAAGAAAGAAAATAACCCATTTAAAGGTAAGAAAAGAAGTAATTTTCATCTCTGGACCCTGAAGTAGCCAGATGAACTATGCTTTAGTAGCATGTTTCCCTGTTGCCTACAAAGGGAGCCTGGCCAACCGACGTGGTCTTCTGGCAGAGCCCTCTTTGACAGCCACCTGAGGCCATGTGAGTTTTGTGCATTGGCAGGATTTTCAGCATCAGTTTTTAGCTGTTGGAAAGCCAAAAGTCCGCCCCAAATATTTTCAGAGTGAGATGTAGCCAGGTAAGATGGGCTGGAGAGAGCGCTTTTGTGTGAAGCACAGGAGAAGCATGAGCATGACCACTGCAGAGAAACCACTAGGTTCTACTGTGCCCTGCTGGGGTTAGTGCAGAGAAGGCAGAGGAAGGCCAGAGAAGATAGTGCTGATACTGGCTGTCAACACAGCCTGGGTTTCACTGTCCAAAGTAGTTACATAATGCTCTTGTTCTTGGACTGCCTGTCTCAGTCCTTGCCATGTAGGTGTGAGCAGGGTGCATACTCCTTTTCCACTTCCATGATCAATGTTAGTTTGATCCCTGGTGACACTGAATCAGAAGAGGGACAGTCTGGATGCTGGGATGCTTGCAGGAGGCAGGCAGTATGCTCGCGGAAATCAGTATTTTCACAAGGGTAGGATTAACCTTGACAAATCCCTACTTCAGGGAATAAATGTTTCCTTCTACATTTCCTTCTACATTCCTTGTTTTTCTGCATTGCCTCTTGTTGATTCCAATTAGGTAGTACCATGCTGCACTGCTGAATTCATTTGTACTACTTTTATTCCATTGTATTTATCCAAATAGAGCTCTGAGACCTTCCTTGTGAAGAGTGTGTTGATGTACATGTGGTACCCAACACATAAGTCCTAAGCAGCAGTGCTGGGGCTGGCTGGCTTGTCTCCAGAGCTGCAACCAGCATTGTGTATCTCACCATCGGTCTCTTTGCACCCTGTCGTTAGCTCCACAGGTGATCCGTAAGATCAGGGCAGAACAATTTTCCGATGCATCAGGAAACCTGAAACTTTGGTGCCAGTTCTTCAATATTTTGAGCGATTCTAAGCTGATGTGGTACAAGGACGAGATCCCTGTAGCAGAAACTCGAAGGAGGTAACCTGCCACTCTGCTTTATTTTAGTCTTTGTGCATGTTAAATACAGCTCTGGCCCTCATGCCTATTGGGGTGAAGGTGCCTCTTCTGCTAAGGCTGCATGGGAAGCGCATTGCATGGCACAGGACGTTGTGAACTCTATAATGGCAGTGCCCTGGGAGGGAAGGCTTGCCTGGATGTGGAATGGCTGCCCTACTTGTCCTGTTGATACTCCATCCAAAGTCTGGCTGTGGTTTGGGGGCTGATGCTTTGAATAGCAAAGCCCTGAGGAGGGCAGAGGTTGAAGCCAAGCCTGGGGAGGGCAGGGAAAGTACTGTGCGCATTTCAGAGTTTAAGAGCTGGGTGTGAGATAAAAACTGGGACCCCTAGTGATATATGTGATGCTGGTGGCAGTGCCTGGAGGGTCTACTTGCTGCACCCTCGCAGGCACATCCATACAAGCAACTCTGGTAAGTGTCAATGGAGAAAAACAAGTTCCGGCCATGCCCTCTCCACCCTTGGCATGGCCCTTGTGCTTGGAGAGCATTTTCAGACTTCTGGGTGGCATACTGTGTTCTGGATATTCCTTTGAATATAATAGGGAAAGCTCTTTGTTCTCAAGCCTAGGCAAGCAATGACTTGTGTAGTAACATCATCCACATTGGATGGGATTTGCCTAATACATCTGAAAGTCACCTGAGCTCCGTTTATAGTGAGCAGGTAGAAAGAAGTGCATTTGGGGCACAAACTGTCCCCTGCAGCAGATACTTGAACTGGGGCAGATGGAGGAGCAACCATTTCCTTCTGTCTGAACAGGGAATGCAGCCAGCTCAGCCAGCAAGACTCAGGGGGAGGCTCCCACCTCTTCCCTGTGCAGTTCGTCATCGTCTTTGGCTAAGAGGAATTGCCAGCCCAAAGCTTGGTGCTACAGACTGGAGCAGATCAACAGCCTGCTGATATAAAGCTCATGCTCTACCAATCCTTTGGAGAGAGAAAGGCTGCGGGATGGGAAGTAGTATCTGCCCTTGCTCATGAATTGGCTGAAATGTAGCAGGAAGCTTTACACCTCTGTGCCTGTTTGGCTTCCAGCGATGCTATCCAGACAAGGATTTAGTAGCCCAAGTACGGCCTTGATCTCAGCCATGCTCAGAGACTAGTTCCTTTACTGGGTATGAGTGTGGGGTTGCAGCTCAGCTGCAGCCAGGATTTACTGTGAAGACATGCATCTCTGTACTGCAGGGCAGACCTCCTAATGCCATGATGTGCTGGGGGAACAGCTGGGACCCTGCTGCCTTCCCACATGCCCTTGGGCTAGCTGGGAAGTGAAGTTCCTTTTCTCAGCAGGGTTTGCTTTCTTTCTAGCCCTTTTGCAATTTGCTGGAGACTGTGGTGACCATGAAAGTGTACTAGCCTATGATAAGGCTGACATGATGTTTTGATTACTTGCAGTGCTGGTGACGAGGGCCAGGCAGCCTTGGCTATTGTGCAGGCATCCCAGAAGGACTGTGGGGTCTACCGGTGCGTGATAAGCAATGAGTACGGCACTGACTCCACTGATTTTCTGCTCAGCCCAGAAGGTGAGAAATCCTTAGCAGCCTGGGCAGCTCTCTTAGCTACCTGGATGTACAATGGGATGGCACAGAGGGGCCTGGGAAAGGCTTGGTGGTGGGTCATGGAGAGAGAACTCTGCAAGCCCTATAATACCGCCTCTCCAAGGTGTGCTCCACCTCCGAGCAGCAAATCCCACCTTGGGATCAGTTCTCCTTGGGACAGTGTAGAGGCAAGCCTGGTGGGAGTGGGCATAGATTTGGGCTGGGTGGCCTGGGTTTAGCATCAGGGAGAGGGCAACCCAATGATTGTGGGATGCACTCTGAGCCTGGACAAGAGCACTGCAAGGGTGTGAAGGGCCTGAACTCTGCAGAGGAGGGAGTGACATCCGGTTGGACCATGGTGCTGTTCTCTGCAAAGTGCCCATCAGTTAGTTCTGACTCAGAAGTACTCTCTTTTTGGGGTCCCATTGAGATGCCAAGCCCAGGCCTTGAGTAGAGCAGAAGATGCTTTCCAAGGCAGACTTGCCCGTATTAATTTATGAGTGATTCAGGACATATTTTTTGGGATCCCTTCACATAAAATTGCATGGGCATTGGGGCTGGGTGGCATCCTGACAGGACCCTGACTGCTCTCCTGCCTTGTGTCTCCTGCAGTTCTGTCAGGATTTATCTTGCGGGAAGAGATTGAAGGTAAGGGCAATCTGCTGATGAGCTGTGAGTGCTGCTGCAGCCACCACCTCTTGCTGCGTGGATGCAGGCAGCTCAGTGGCAGGGGCAAGGCATGCCTGCTGTGTCCCTGCTCACCAGCTCTTCCCTCCATCAGTTGGTGAGGAGATCGAGATGACGCCCATGGTGTTTGCAAAAGGCTTGGCTGACTCAGGCTACTGGGGGGATAAGTTCTTCGGGCGTGTTGTGAGTGAGGACATGGAAGTGGGTGCCGGCTTCCTGCGCAAAGCCTGCCGCGCCAGGGCCATTTATGGCCTGGAGCCTGTCTTTGAGTCTGGTCGGACCTGCGTCATCAAAGTGCACAATTTCATTGTCTTTGGGACCAAGAATGAGAACAGCCTCATCGAGAAGAACTATGATATCACCATCCAGGTGGGCACAGCAGCTTCCCACTCTTGTGGGGCAATCTGGGGCTCTGGGTGCCCTCTGCTTTCCTCCTGCACTCCTTCCTTGTCTGTATGAGCCACAGTCCTCAGCTCTGCTTCCAATTTCTTTATTTCCTTAAACTTTTCAAATGCTCTGGATGGGCTGAGCCTTGTCCCAGCAGGGCTGGCACTGTACTTGTTGTTTCTGGCTTCAGCTCTTCTCCCTGAGCCGCACAGAGTTGCTTGTAGGATTCCTGTCACTTGTCATTCGTCTGCCAGGACAGGGAACAGAGTGGTAGTGCTACCACAGGATGCCTTGTGAGGTGGGGAGTCCCAGGGAGGTTTGGGCACTGGCTGCCTAGCTGATGTGAAGCAGGAAAAGGCTCTGACTCTTTTGCTTGAATCCCCAGGAATGTAAAATCCAGAACTCCAGTCGAGAGTACTGCAAAATCTTTGCTGCTGAGGCACGAGCTGTCCCCGATTTTGGAGCAGTGCCTGAGTAAGTAGGGTATTGTGATGCTCTGTTGGCCTGGTAGCAGGGTGAAGCAGCTGGATGATAGGGAGGTTTCCCCATGGGAGCTGGGGAGATCCCAAAGGGTGGTGCGCTCTTCTCCCATCCTACTGCGCATCAAGCCCAAGGGAGGAACCCAATACCTAGGCATGTTAAGGAAGTCGAACCCAGGGAAGTTGTGGGAGGTTGAAGAACTGTGCCAGGGACTGGCAGGCTGACTTCTGACTCTGGCAGATGTGCTGGAGCTTGGCTTGGGGAGCAGAGTGGGAGAGGTGGAAGAGAAGGCTGTGCTTGCAAATGGCTGGTATAAGTCTCCACTTGATGAGATGGGAGAGCTTGTGAGCTGGTGCCAACTCCAACTGTGTTGTGCTGTGCAGGATAATACCTCTGTACCTGATTTACCGGCCGGCTAACAACATCCCCTATGCCACGGTGGAGGAGGATCTGGGGGGGCCCTGCGAGCAGTACTGTGTCACTGAGAGAGATGGCAGCCTGGTGGCAAGGGGCACCTCAGAGATTGTGCTCAAGTGCTGCACCTTCCAGCATTGGGTCTACCAGTGGACAAATGGAAACATCCTTGTGACTGACATGGAAGGTAATGGGATCTCCTGCCTGATTCGTGTAGCTCCTCCCCACACTGTGACTTGTGAAAGGAGGAGGAAAAGCCCCAGCTTAGGCCTCTGTGCCATAATCAGGTCATCCCTGCTCCAGGGGCGATGGGCCTGCCTTTCACACTGGTGCTGAGCATCCTTGTCTGGGCAGAGACCGGTTGTTCTCTGTTTCATTACAGGGGTGGGATGGAAGATGACCAACGTGAGGATAGCTACCAATCTGAAAGGGTAAGTGACCCTCCAGCTGCTGTCTCACAGCAGCCCAAGCAGTCTGTAGCTCTGCTGCTTGCATTGCAAAAGAAACAGTGCGGTGGTGAGCACAGCTGGGCTCCATCTTCGCTAGCCAGTGTCCAGGAGCTCTGCAAGGCTGGACCCAGTTATCTCGAGTCACTCCTGGCTGGTGGGCCAGAAGAAAGAGCTACTGGCACTGGAGAATAAAGGCAAGTGGGAGGTCTTGCGTTAGCCAGGGCTGAGTGTGACTGTATTGACAGGTACCAGGGGCTGAAGGAAAGCTGCTTCCCATCCCTGTTGGAGCAATTTGCAGCTACTCACCAGTGCAACCACTACTGCACCATCCTCGGCCTGAAGACTCTGGAGCCAGCCAAGCCCAAGGGCTCCAAGAGCCCCTCCATGGGCAGGAAGTCTGCCCAGTCCAGCCCTCAGCTTCCAAAGAAGGGCCTGGCAAGTCCCCAGGGCACCCGCAAGGCTGCTGTGAGCCCCAAGAGCTCCCGGAAAGCGGGAGAATTGGGGGAGGCCCAGGCAGCCTCCAAACTCGGATCTGGAGAGACCGGCCACCCTCAGTAGCTAGAGCCGCCTCTGCTGGGACTCTGCTCCGGCCCTGAGCAAAAGCAGCCAGAAGGCAGTGTGCACCTGCGCACCCCATTGGGAAGGGGGAGACCTCAGTTGGCAGCCGCTGTTGCCACTCTCCTTCCTTCGGCTCCTGCTCTGGCTCGTAGCATTTGTGTTGTTTGTGGTGTGCTAGTGAAAGAGCGACCTGGCTGGATTCACAGCAGGGCCTGCAGAGCTGTGGGCATTACAGCGCTGGCCCACGGTTGCTGTCTTATTACCTCTTTAACATAAGCTACCACCAATGGTGGAGCCTGTGGGGCTGCCCTGTGTGGTGAGGCTTGCTTTCCTCTCTTGACTGTCTGTTTAGCTTTCTTAAGCCCAGCGCTGGTGCCTTGCCCTTGTGTGCTCAAGGCAGGGGCCATCAGCCCTGCTCCCTTGGGCTTTGTCTGTGCCAAGCTGATCTACAAGGCCCCCTTCTGGCAGTGTCCCCAACGCTTGCCAAGGTGACTGGCAGCCTAGGCTGTTCTGCCTCGCAGCATCTTTGTCTTCCCCCAACACATGCCACTGCACGTAACCCCCTTAGTGTCCTCCCTGTAGACAACGAGTCAAACCCTGCCGGCGCTTCATGTCAAGGATGCAAACCCAAACAGGGCCCACCTGGTCCCATTTGCTGTACAAAGCACTGGAAAAAGGCAACACGTATCGCTGCAGGTGATTTTAGTGGCAAGCTGCAGCTCTCGTGCTTCTTTGCTGCTTTTGTTTGGGGAACCTGTCATGTGGGATGATGCTGGTGGTGGTACCAGTGCTGGCGGCTGCACGGCAATAGGGGTTTGCTCCCTTGCCTCCCTCTGCACTCCCACCCTCTTCCTACACCCTGGGGCAAGCATCACAAGGTCCCTGGGGCATCCTGCCCTGTTATGGGGTGGATGCTGAGGCTGGGCTGGTGGTGCTGCCAGTGGGTGCCAGCCATGCCACAGTAAGGCTGCTCTACCTCACACAGGGCACCCAGGAGCTGGGGAGGCCTCCCCTGCATGCTGAGGGCTGCTGTGCCACATATGGCCTTTTGGCCTGCTCCTTCAGCTTACTAAGTTCTTGACACCCCTTGCCTGTTTGCCATATGCAAACCCTGCCCGGCCATGTAACACCACCCAGACACCCTTACTTAGTTCCACCCCTGTACCGCCCTGTGTCATACCCCAGTGGAAGCAGCAGCTCTGCTGCCAGCTTGTCTGCCCTGTGCACCTGCAAAGGATGGTGCCAAGTGGACCTAAAGACTTCTGGCCATGGCAGGAGGCAGCAATGGATGGGCAGTGGTGCTCAGGCTGGAAAGTAAAGTGCCCTGAATTGAATCAAGCCTCCGTCAAACCCATTAGCTCGTCAAGGTGCACAATAGCCAGCAGAATGTGGCAACTGGCAGCGTTTGCTGCAGTGACACTTGCCAAGAGCTCTTGTCCCAGATCTACCTGCTCCTGTCTCACTGTAGAGCCTCACATTTTCAGGGCTCTGGAGAATGGGGTTTGGTATGTGATACCACCCTGTAAGAGTCATGAGGGCATTGATGTTCCATCCCAAATGTGGCTTCCAGCAGAGGAGGGAATGCATCAGGTCGGGAGTACGGCATGTTCTGGGGCCCTGGTGCTTGCTGTCAGGTCATTGTAAAATAACGATGTACATATGTGGCCGCAGTGGCAAACGGCTGTGCTCGAGTGCAATAAAGCAAGAAGGACTGGCCTGTTTCCCTCTGCTGTGGTCTGTACAGAAAAGATGCCACAGCTCCCTGCTGGGGGTCTAGGGCCACCTCTGTGGCACCCAAATGGGGCAAGTTGGTGTGGCTTGCGTTTGGGGAAGGATGGGGCTCTATCCTTATCCTCACCCCTTGGGGAGAAGAAGGTGGGTGGAACCAGTTCCTGGAGGTGGCATCTGGCAGAGGGTCATCTCGCAAGATCTGCAGCAAACATCAGCTGCAGGGAGCTCCAGTTGCAGAGTACAGCCTGAGCAAAGCATCCCACACCCTGTCCCCTACAGGAAAGCGCGGTTGAGTGCCAGAGAGCAACACAGAGGGCTCATGGTGAGTGCATGGTGATTTTCCTCATTTATTAGGGAGTTGTCCTCCCCATCTGCAAGGCCAATACCTCAGCGTGGGTTGCAAGGCTCACAGTACTAGGTGGCATCACCGGGGCAGAGGAGAGAAGTACAGCTGCGTGGGTCTGTGCTGGGGATTTTTTTGCCTTTGGGTATAGGCCTGGCAGATCCTGGTGTTTGCAGGCCTTTTACCACAGAGCAGGCATCTGCCTGCACCTTTCGGTGCTGCAACAAGGCTAGGCTCAGTCTGCACATGCTGTGTGGTTGTAGTGTCCACAGCACTGGATTAGGCATGGCATGGTCTCCTCCACCCCTGCCCAGGGACCCGTGAAGGAAAGGTTCCCATTCTCCTCAAGCAATGAGCTGGAAGAGAAGAGAGACATAGTCAGGGCAAGCTGCCCCCCTTCTTCACCTGCCACCTTGAAGCCAAGTATTTGAATCCTTATCCAGGCTGCCCATTCATCATGTCTTCCCAGCAGGAGAGCCACATTGCTGGGTGCCAGCCATGCTGTGGCACAGAGTTGTAGGGTGTGAGGGTGAAGAAGATGGAATGCCTGGACAAGCTGTAAGGTCCACCATCTAGCTGTGGCTGTGACCCTGACACATGTGGATCCGTAGATAGGGTCATACAGCATATGCCTCCTGTGGCCTGGCCATGCACCCACCTGGCAAAGAGCTGCTTGCAGCATGTGTATATGGCATAGCTGGTGGAGCTGAAGTTGGTGTTGCTGAGGAACGTCACGCAGTCACTCATCTCTGTTGGCACGTAAAGGAGGCCTGGGGGACAGGACCTTGTGGTTGGGGCTCTCGGACCATGCTTGCAAATCCTGTACCTGGACTTGGCTTGCACATCCCCTACACCCCCCACAAGCAGCTGCAGCTGTGGCCCCAAGGAGCTCCTTGCAGTGCCACAGAACCCACCCTCAAAATACCCTGATCTCAGCCCTGGTGAGGGTGAGGGACCCCTGCAGAGCTAGGGGGGAAGCAAAGGGGCATCTGGGAAGCCCTGGCAGAGCTGTGAGGAGAGCAGGGGCTTTTGGAAGCTCTAGCAAGGGGTTTTGGAAGCCCTAGCAGGGCCATGGGAAGGGCAGGCCAGCCATCCCCATCCTGTCACATGCATTTACAGGGGGTTTCACCCTTCTGCATGCCCCTTCCCAGCCCTTTCTTGACTCTCAGCTGCCCTCTGGGGCTGCACTGCAGTGAGCAAGGACCTACCTGCTAGGCAAGCGTTGAGCATGGAGACGCAGATGCCGGTGAGCAGGGCTCGCAGCACTATGGAGGCAAAGTCACCCTTGCGCTGGGGTACCATGGAGGCTGCGGGCAAAGCAGAGACTGGGCTCAGCTGGACCCTTGCCCTCACTCTGCCCTAGGTTAGGAGCAGCTGCAAAAGGGGATGCATCCCTGGGTTCCCTCTGCCATGTGAAGCTCTGTCCTGGGAACTGCTTCTCTAACATGGTGCCTTGGAGACATCACAATCTTTCCACCAGGGACTGACATGCTGTCTGCCAGCACTGGTGGAGGTGGGTGCTGGCAGAACACTGTGCATCCTGCACCCATCGGTGTTTGATCCAGTGCTGTCGGCATTGATTGTGCTGCCCTTTGTCCCTATGACTTGGTAGCACCTGGACTGGTGGGTTGTGCCATGGCCCTCACCTTTGAGTGAGGTGCAAAAATCACCCTTACCACCTCATGAGAGTCCCATTTTTTTCTGTGTGCTGGCAGAGATGGACACAGTGGCTCACAGATGGCAAATGCCTCCTACCACAGCTGACTGTGTGCTCCCTAGGCCTGGGATCCCACTGCCCCATGCTCAGGGACCCTGAACACTGGTTGCACTCAGGGACTCTAGATGTGGGTTGTACTCACTCAGGCCTCCCAGCATGATCCCGATGGAGCTGAGGTTGGCAAATCCACAGAGTGCAAAGGTGGTGATGCTCTCAGCTCGCTCCTGCAGGACACAGCAGCAAGGGATGGTCACCTCAGCACAGGAACAGCCCCAGTAGGCCCACAGCACCCAGAGATGAGCACTGTGATGTAGCTCCCAGCCCAGTTGGGCAGGATGGAGATGACCCCCCCCCCAACCTTGCCTTTTCTCCTCCAGACTTTTCTGGGAGCAAGGAGGCAGGTGGTGGGCTGCCTGCCTGTGGAACAGGCTAGGCTGAGAACAGAACGGGTATGGCAAGACCCTATAACACCATGATATGCCCCACTGGAGAGCAGGAGAAATGGAAAAGGACTTCACTGACTGCTTCAGATGACCATGTGCCCACCAAGTGAGCTGGACATTCAAGTCTAGCTGGCCAGAGCTGTCCTCCCATCCCAACACCATCATCCATTTGTGCCCATTTCACTAGGCACCATTCCCACCCTGTGCCCGACAGGATGGCAGGTGCCTCTCACAGATATCCATTGCTTCCGGGTCCCATCCCACTCTTCCAGGCCTGACAGTCGGTTCTTCTTGTACGTGGCCAGCTGCTGGTATGCCACAAACTCGTTCAAGAAGATCTTGATCCCCAAGAGCTCAGCCACCAGCGGCGAGTCTGCCCAGTCTGCCCCCATGAGAAAGGCCACTGGCATGAGGACATAGGAGCAGATCACCTGGGAAGAGCATCCCAGAAGGAATTAACTCTGACCATTAACAGCTGACCATCTGCATTAACTACCAGCGTGGGCACCTGTAGCCAGGATTTCACCTGTAGCACTCAACAAGGTGAAAGTTGACCAAGAAAGGGTCTCAGCAGTCTACTGAGGCAGTGGGCAGCAGTGGGGATGGAGGGACACCGTGGATGGGGGATCTGGCAGGGTGAGGACCATGAGCTGCCTTCAGGCCAGCAGTAGATACCTGGAAGGAGAGCCCCTCGATGTCCACCATCTCCCCAAACCAGCGCAATGTGGCATTGATAAACTCCAGCACTGCCAAGAAAGCAATGAGGTTGGCTGCGATGTTAGCCACAAGCCCCACGGAGGCAGCAGCCCCATTGCCAGCAGCTTCCAGGATGTTCCGCTCCTCCCTGCAAGGGAAAAGAGCCTGATGGGCTCATATGGCCAAGCATCCTCCACTCAAGATCAGCTCTTGGTCCCTGGATGTACCACACTGTCCACACATCACACAGGCTCTCCCAACCTTGAGTTCCTCATGATACTTGCACCTACCCCCAAATTGTCCCCACAGGTTCCCTGGTCTGGCTGGAAAAGTGCAGTCCCACTCCTTCATCCCTCTGCCCCCACTCACCCACAGGAAAGGCGGATGTTTTCTTTGCCCTTGAACTTGGACTCTTCAACTTCAGGGTAGACAAGTTTGGACATGGCGAGAGCGCAGGGTGCAGCCATCACGGAGGCTGCAATCAGCGACGCTGCGTCTATCTGCAACGTGCAGACCATGCACTCAGACCTGGCATCTCTGTGCAAGGCTGTGCTGCACGATGTGCCACCCTGGGGTGCCCCTAGCACAGGGCTGGCATGGGTGAGCAATGCTTGGAGCAGTTCAGGGCTCTCTGTTTGCTCAGCTGGCTCATCAGAGTGGCATAATGTCTCTCTTTTTCCCTGTCTTGCCTATACACAATGCTTAGGGCAACTTGCCTGGATGGAAGTGTTGCTGGAGCCATAACTATCATGTCCCTGGAGACATTAATCTCTCTTGCTGTTTGACCTCATCTTGATTATTCCTGTTCCTTCCTTGTCCCTTTTTATCAGTATCAGAGCAATAGTTTGTGCAACTTTGTGAACCTTTACCTGCTGACGAGCAGCCAAGCTTCCAGCAGGAGTGGAGCCTTACAGTAATCGCCTCTTCTCACTCCTCCTCTGACCTCTGGGTGATTATTTCTTATTTCCCTGATCTTTCACCCTTAGCTTTATGTTTAGAGACTAACTAATGTTTAATTAGAAGGATCCCTGCCAGCAGGTTGAGGGGAAGCATTATTCCTCATTACAGAGCACTGATGAGGCCACATCAGGATACTGTGCCCAGTTTTGAGAGACTGATGAACTGGAGAGAGTCCAGCAAAGGATCCCCAAGATGGTCAGGGCACAGGACCTTCAAGTAGATGCTGAAGGAGCTGGACTTTTTTAGCTGGGAGAAGAGAAGACTGAGGGGAGGGGGATCCTAACTGGTATTTCCAACTACCTAAAAGTGGGCTATGGAGAAGACAGATGGATGCTTCTTGGAGGTGCCTAGTGAAAGGAGTAGAGGCAATGGTACACATTACAGTAGGGAAATTCCAGCTGGACATAATGCAAATATGTTCTCCATGACTGGGACAGCCATGCAATGTACCAGAGTGCTGGAGGAAATCTCCATCCATGGGGATTTTCACTACCAAACTAGACAAGGCCCTTACTACCCTGGTCAGGCTTTGCCACCAGCCCTGCTCTGGGCAGAAGATGGATCAGAGGGTCCTGAGTCCTTCCAGGTTAAATTATTGTGTGATTCAATTAAAAGATTTGTGCAGGTCTCTGTACAAGGACACACAAGGAGGGTCCCATTGCAGTTCATTTGATGCAGTAGGGTGCCCCATTTTTTGCCAGACCAGTGAAGAGGAGGCTGGACATGGATGCACTCTGCCTTCACCATGCTCACTGAAGGGGACTACTGGGCACCTGAAGGGGGTCTCCCTAGCAAGTTTTGGGTGGTTCTTGTGTACCAGGGCTCCCACGTAGGGAGCATGTGACACACACCTACTCATGCACTCACCCCAAAAGAAATGTAGGCTCCCATCACACTGCCTGCTATGGTGGAAAAGCCACCAGTCATCACAGCATGGATTTCCGAACTCGTCATGTCTGCAAGGTATGGGCGGATGAGCAGCGGGGATTCAGTCTGCAAGACAGAAAACCTCTGCCGTCCTCAAGGCAAGGCCACACAGGGCTGCAGGTCTTCGGGGAAGGGAGGAGAAGATGCTTTCTCTGTGGCAGGTTTAGTGCAAGGGCTGAGGAACTAGATCTCCTCCCCAGGTTGCTTACCTGTCCCACAAAAATGTTTCCTGCCACACTCAGGGTCTCAGTGGCAGTGGTACCCATCGAGACCTGAAGCACCCAGGAGATCTGGGGAAAGACAAGGCCACCAGCTTCAAAAAGGCTCCTGTCACCTCTGCTGTGCTCCCCTGCAGAGTGGGCAGCATCCAGCTCTCCAACCTGCCCTCCCCAAGCTGCACAGAGGTGATCTTGGGAAGTGTTCCCAGAGCACATAACAACATCAAGGCCCACAGACCACAAGCAACATCAACCCAAGGGCTTGGTTTTCTCAGGAAGACGTGAAAGAAAGAGGGATTGTGTTTCTATCATTTTAGGAGGACAAATCACCCCAGATTAGTATCATCCCAATTTTCATGGGACATTCTGCAGGTCCTTTTTTCAATCATCATATCAAAGTCTGGTGTGAGGCCCTACCTTGAGAATGAGCCACTGCATGATGCCGAGGTAGTAGAGGATGGACATGACACAGCTGAAGAAAACAATGATGGGCAGAGTCTGCAGGCAAGGCACCAGGGCACAGGATTAAAGAGGAGTTGAGCAGCACATCTAAGTACACTTAGGGACCAGGGCTCCCCACTCCTTGAGCTGACCACGCTGTGGTGTTGCATAGTAGCACTGGACATGGGCCAACCCATGCACTCCAAGCACCACAGCACTGGTCATGCCTGGCAGGGATGATGGGGATCAGTTCTCAGAGCAAATTCCCCAGGGCACCGAGGAGATCCGTGGGTGGGTACAAGGCTGAAGGAGACCTGTCCTGGAGCTATTTGAGATCTGGTCTAGCAACCATAGTTGCATTCAGCTCCATGCTCTTCAAATACCCAAACTGGAAGAAAACCAGGCTCTCCTCTCCCTCCCTATATCCCATTCCTCAAGCTGACCTGAAAGGCAAAGATTTCTCCAATGAGCGTGTTCCCAAAGACGAAGCTGGAGCCAGCTGTAGTGTAATTCAGGAAGAACTGCAAGTGGAGATATTACACGGTAGGACAGCTATCCCTATTAACTCTTTTCCCAATGTCTCACTTCTACTTAGTAGGCAACTGTTCTCCCACCTCAACCCCTCAGCTCAATTCATTGCCCCAACAGATAATGAATGACCCTGTGAAACCTAAACTGAGGATATTAGTGGGCTGTCTCTGAGCCATGGGGCACTGCTCCAGCCCACAATGGACACTGCACCAAAGGACCCAGGATGCTGTACAAAAGCAGAAAAGAGCGGGCTTTTCTCCACTTCCAAATAAAAACCTTTGTGAGTGTGAAGTCCCTGCAGCTTCTCAACCCAATGCCACTCTTGGCTTTTCTTGCTGATCCTAGGGGAGCTACTTGGAGGGCACAAGCACAGGATGTGTTGAGCAGACAGTACCTGGATCTGGTCACCCAGCCACTGGAATGCTTGGATGCCAGGGGTTGTTCGGAGGATGAAGAGCCCAAGTAAAAATTCCAGGACAAGGCCCCAGAAAACTGCTCTCCAGGACACCTGAGACCAAGAGCAGAATGGGGACTCAGATGTTAGCAGAGCCTACAGACTTCCCTCTCCAGTCTCCTGCCTCTGTCAACAATTGCACATCACAGACATCAGCACATTGTGCCCTGAGTGATGGTCACAGGAATGTTTCTAAAGAAAGTGTTACAGAAACCTGCAAGCACAGGTTGCTGATAGAGGAAGGAGAAAATGAGGCGTTGGGACTCAGGAAATGGCTGATGGAATATAACCTAACAGGCCTACCTAGGAGAAGAACACAGAGATTTTCTAGTTGTCTGACTAGTATTACACATTCCCTAGAGCAAAGTTTGCTCTTTACTAACTGTTTGGAGGAAGGGGATAGAGAGATTGCCCTAAACATTTAAGTGGGTTGAGTTGGAAGTCAATGAAACTTCATTTCAATTGCTTCTGCCCAAGCCATTCAGAGTGTTCCTCCACCTGCCTGAAACCCATGAGAGAGCGTGGTGCTGGGTCTGAAGGGATGAAGGATGTGCAGCAAAACAGGATGGAGGTACCAAGAGGGAGCCCTGAGATGAGCAGTGAAAAGGAGAGCAGAGCGATGGCTTTGGGATTCCAGCCATTCACCCTGGTCTCTGTTCCCCAGTCTGTCAGCTCCTAGCTCTGCCCAGGTGCCCTGCTGGCCCCTCTGCTTCCTTTCAGGAGTCCACGGGGTTCTCCTCTGCCTCAGTGATGGGTGGTCAGAGGATGCCAGTAGGCTACTTCCTCCTCAGCTTTCACTGCTGAGTGGTTACACCCAGTGAGGGGAGCAATGGCTAAGCCACATCTGAAATGCTTACTGCGCTGTGGTGCTTTGAGCAGGCAAACAGGAACAGAACCAAAAAGCAGAGACCAGCAAATGAGACAAGCTGTTCCGGATTTCTGGAGGTGTCCAAAACCAGCCATGCAACCAGACCGCCCAGGAGGACCACACACAGCAGCCTGCAAAGGAAATCCCAGGCTGTGTCACAGAGGATGTCACCATGGGGAGCAGACACAGACAAGCTCAGGAGCTAATTGTCCAGGAGATGCCACCATAAGGGCCACGCATCTAATGAAACCTGGGGCTCAGACATAAATGCGGGATGCAAATTGCCATCGCACTTGCTATTTGGCTGAACTTCCCATAATGGAGTTCACTACTGAGGTAGAGGGGTGGCAGTAAGCCATTTTTGCCACAGCTTTTAGTGTTGCCCCCCAGCTGGGCCATGCCTCATCATTCACAAGGTGCCTGCACAGTACGAGGACAAGTGCCCAACACCAACAGCTGTCAGTCATGCCAGTCCAGCTCTGGCTGGGAAGCCAGGTGAGCGTGGATCCAGGCCTTAGGAGGGATGTGGCCCTGTCTCTTCCTGACTCACCATTTCAGCCACGGCCAGGACTTTTGGAAGCATTTCCGACAGGGTCTGAGGAGCTGCAATACCTTTGCCCCACAGTGCTTCTGGAAGAGACTCCAGCACATGAAGAAGACAACCAGAGCAGTCATAACAACCAAGGCGAGGGCTCGCTGGAAGTTGAGCCAACAGGCTGCAGCAAAGTAGCACAGGTAGGCTGGGGAAGGTATGTTGAGAGTCAGCAACGGCAGGACCATAGGATCATGGGATCATAATACTAACTGGGCCCAATGTTGAGGTGCAGTTCTCTCAACCCTCATTCCATGGCCTCCCTTAGGGCTCCTATTGTGTGGGGAGACCTTAGGGAGCACCACCCCAGCAGCCTGGCTCTGGGACTCATCAGTGACAGCATCTCTACTGTTTGGGGGCACACAGAGTGAGCAGAAGAGGAACAGCAAACCCCCTGGGTAGGGGGAGAAAAGGGAAAAGGACAGTGGGGTGCAGGTAGCCCTTATAGGACATGAGTGATGAGGGGAGAAAGAAGCAGATATTGGGGCTGATGAGAACAGATACAACCTCAAGGGAGATGCTCCCCAGTGCTTGGAGGTTGGGAGCATGACTAGCCAAAGGCTATGGAAACGGGGCCTCAGCATTGAGGAGACCTCACCTACACAAAGGACTCCCAAGATGACCTTCCGTATTGCCTTGGCATGAGCCTTACAGAAATGCTTTGCCTTGGATGCCGGGTGCACGGCCTTCCTGAGAAAGCAGCAGAGATGTGAGAGGCCCAGAAGTTGGATCCAGGCTCCATGACCAAAACTACCAGAGCTGTATCATGACCATCATCATCAGCTTGCGTCCTAGACAGCATTTGCAGCAGCGGTATGGCAGTGCAGGTGTGCCTTGGCCTCTAGTAGCTATACTGCCTGCTCCAAGAGGAGAAAGCTGGCCTGTTATCGCAGGGGAGACCTCCCTGTACACCCCAGAATGCAGGGCACATTAAGAGGCTTGCTCTAGGTGGCTATACTGCTATGGGGACAGAGACTTACCACCGCTGCCTTACAAAACCATATATCCTACCTTGTCTATACAGCATGACCATACACTGCTCCCAAATCAGCTACTTGCAGTCCAGGTTTGACAGTACAAGAGCTCACTATGACGACTGGAAATATCCTACATGCAAAGTGCTGTGTGCATCTCCAGGGGAGATTTTACCTCCAGTAAGAGGAGTATCTGCCTTTCCCTTCTCTTCCCCTCTCCTCCTTGGTCTTCCCATATGGATCATCAGGTTCTTCACGGAGCCCCTCCTCCCCCTGAAAAACATCATTAGGCAGGGTACCCTAAGCAGCTTCCTGTGCCCAGACAAGAGGGGACAGGGAGATTTACCTGGGAGCTGAAAGCTGGGTTGTCCAAGCCTTTCTCAAGGTTGACCAGAGTTATCTGGTTATCTTCCATCTTCAGGTGGACTGCAGTGTATTAGAGAGATGGCACTGCTAAGGGCTGACACACTGGCTTGGAGAGAAAATTGGGATCAGCCCTGGAAGGGAGAAATGTCTGACTCTGATTATTGAGTTTGGGACTCTGAGAGGAGGATACCCTTTGTAATAGAGATTCAGAGTGATTCTTGCACCAGTAAACTGAGGGACTAACGCCTGGAGTCCTCAAGTCATAGGGTTAGTGTGCTGGCTTGCTTGCTCTTCTCTAACTCCAGGAAGGTGTTTGCACTTCCTTGCTTCTAAGAGATTACAGATGAGAATTAAACCCAGTTGATCAAATATGATACAATGGGGCTAGCAACATTTCTTCAAGGGGACAACAGTGATCACATGCCTCAGTGTGGGTTCCCTTGCTAAAGTCCTGTGGGATTTTGCCAAAAATAAATGTGACCACATCCCTCACTGAAAGCTCTTAATATAACTAAGCGACCATAGGATAAGAAAGATGTTCCTTTCACACTGAAGGAGGTCAGGAATAAATGGTGGTTTTCATGAGTACTGGTCAAAACTGAAGGGTCATACTGGGAGATATGAGACAGCAAAGCTAAAAATCAGTATTTTGCACTGCAGAAATCCTTGGAGCAATCCCGTTTGGAGACCTTCTGGGTTCCTCTACCTGAAAAAAGGCAGGTGAAGAGGAGAAAAGATACAGAGAAGGTGGCAAGCGACCTGTAGAAGTACTTCTGTATGAGGAGGGAGGCAACAGAGGAAGAGTCCTTGTTTTGGAAGAGAGATGGCTGAAGGGAGATGTAGAGTTTGTCATTTAAGGATAGCATAGAGAAGGTGAAGCAAGATTATCCATAGCTTCTCACAATGCAAGAATTAGAATCCATTGAAAGGAATGATCCAGCCCCAAACGGAACGAGTGGAGGTATGGAGCTTCTGGAGACTGTGTACTTTAACTGAGTGCCTCGCGATGTCAACAAGGCCAAGAGCACAGGTGAGCTCAACAAGTGAACAGGTCCACAGACGAAAGGGCTATTGCAAGCTGCTGAAGAGGAAGTGCGCCGAGGTCTGGGGCATGCTCCGAGGCCTTTCTGCATGCCCAAAGCCTCCCTGGCATCTTGGTAAGAACACGCTTTCTCAATGCCGGTCCAGGGCCCTGCTCCTCCTCCAGGGCCCCAGGGCCCTCCTGGGCCCATCCCAAAGCTCATGGATGTCCCCAGAGTTCCTCCCAGGCTCAGGGACCCCCTCCCCCCATAGGACACCCCAGGGCTAAAGGACCCCATCAGAATCTCCTCCCAGGGACCCCAGGCTCAGAGCCCATCCCAAAAGCTCATGGATGTCCCCAGAGTTCCTCCCAGGCTCAGGGACCCCCTCCCCCCATAGGACACCCCAGGGCTAAAGGACCCCATCAGAATCTCCTCCCAGGGACCCCAGGCTCAGAGTCCATCCCAAAAGCTCATGGATGTCCCCAGAGTTCCTCCCAGGCTCAGGGACCCCCTCCCCCCATAGGACACCCCAGGGCTAAAGGACCCCATCAGAATCTCCTCCCAGGGACCCCAGGCTCAGAGCCCATCCCAAAAGCTCATGGATGCCCCCAGAGTACCCCCCAGGCTCAGGGACCCCCCCAGTTCACCCAAGGGTTCAGGGACCCCCCAGATCCACCCCAGAGTTCAGGGACTGCCTCTAGAGCCCCACCTAAGGCTCAGGGACCACTCAAGCCACCCCAGGGCTCAGAGACCCTCCCTAGGCCTTAGGCACCCCCCAGTCACACCGAGCCCACTCCAGGGCTCAGAGTGCTCCCAAGACCCAGCTCCTTCCCCCCTCCCCAGACCTCCCCCTCCTTCCCCCTCCAGACCAACACCCCACCCACAGCTCATGTAGCCCCGCCCCATCCTCTGGCCCCGCCCCCCAAGCCCGCAGGGATGGGGTGGGGTGGGCAGCGAGCCCCACCAAGTGCTTCAGCTGCCCTTTGTTTTGGTGAAGCCTCATTGGCTGCTCTTCCCTTGGGGGGGGGGGCGGCCAATGAGGAGGGGGTGTGCGTGGGCTGCAGTCATGGCCTCCTTCCCCCTGAGGGCCCCCCCCACTCCCCACTCCCCCGCCCCTTGTCCCACTGCTGGGCCTGGTGCCCCCCCCCCGATCCCCCTACCCTGCCTTGCCTTGCCTGTGCCCTCGTGCCCCCAGGTGCTCGTGCCCTATGTCCTCGTGCCCCCATGTCCTCATGCCTCATGTCCTCGTGCTCCCATGTCCTCGTGCCCCCTCCCGTGCTCTTGCACCCGCCATGGCCCCCTGGCACTCACCCACCAGGCCCGAGCCTGCTGCTGCCAGGCCGCACAGCTCCCTGTCCCGCACCCAGTTATCCATTAACAGCTCAGTCCAAAGAGCTGGGCTTGGCCACGGGGCCACCGCTGGCCCGGCTCCTCCCTGGGCTCGTGCCCTAGCGGCCCAGCCCAGCCCAGCCCAGCTGCCCAGCACGTTGGCACTTCACGACGGCAAGTGCCCTAAGGGGCCTGGCGGAGCGGCTGCAGAGGCAACACGCCGCTAGGAAAAGGCATCCAGGAATGGTCTTTTTCAAGAGCAAAATGAGCCTCACGGCAAGCTCTGAAAAGCGAGAAATTCAACCTGTACTCTAGGAAATGCTTCCTGGGAAAATAGTGGTGCTGATGCAGCTGCTGAAACCATGGTGCTGCAAAGGCCCCAGCTGCCATGGAGCAGCCGTGCTGGCTGAGCTGCCCCTCCTGACCCAGTGCTTTTCCCCCCTGAAACAGTGTGGGACAAATGGGACCTCTGTGAGCACAAGGGCTGTCAAGCACTGGCTGCTGCGGGAATTCCCATGTTGCCTGCAAGCAGAGGTCAGAACCATCGTATTTGTGTGGGATGGTGGGAGCCACATCCCCACGTGCATACACTAAATCAGTACCACCCTGCTGTGCCAGTAATGCGAGGGCTGATTGGCCTCTCATGTGGGGATTTTGCACTGGGGGATCCCAAGCAATGACAGGATTTTGCCTTTTTCTGGTGTACAACCCTCAGGAGACTGTGAAGCAATGTGGCTGGGAGGGTGATGTGCTGTCTGGGGTTGGTTAAGACACCAGTTGCCAGAGTGTTCAGCGCCTTGTGCTCATAAGCCAGTGCCTGTTGGTGTGGCTCATGCAATGCTTGTAATCTGCTTGTGTAAATGAGATGAAGCACTTGCACAGCTTAGGGACAGTTCATGCAATGCATGTGAACTGCAAACCCAGTCCTGCTTGTGCAGGGCACATGCGAACGTGGCATTACCTCATGCAAATAGCATGCACTAAGGAGACAGTGGCCCCTGCAGTGTTTGCACTACACTTGAAACTCTTCGTGCATCCTGGACATAGCTCACAGGACACCTGTGAACTCCTCTTGTAAACGAGGCACTGCTTGAGCAGGGCTCGTGCACTTTGGAGTGCCTGTGAAAACCTGGCACTGCTCACGCAGGTCCAGTGTGGCTTGGTCCAGCCGGGCGCGGCGCGGACAGTGCGCGCACAACGCTTGCGAACTGCCCCTGTTCGCACCAGCCTCTGCCTCCTCGCCGGGGCGCAGCGCCCAAAGCAGCAACGCCGCCAAGCACATGCGCACCGCGCCGCCGGCGTGAGCTCATCCGCCGCCTGCCCCTAACAGCGCGCGCGCCGCCACCGCGCCCCAGAGCCCTCGTAGCGCGCCGTGATCGTATAGTGGTTAGTACTCTGCGTTGTGGCCGCAGCAACCTCGGTTCGAATCCGAGTCACGGCATCGCCCTCCGGGCGGTCGCACGGCACCCGGGCTCCCTCTTTTTTTTCCTTCTTGTTTTTCCCTCTCCTTCCCTTCATTTGATTCAGTTCAGTTTTACAAACTATTCCCTTTTCCTCCCGGCACCCCAGGAGAATCCCTGGGCCAGGCAACTCATAGCTGCCTGCAGGTGGAGGCCTCGGGTGGGATGTATCCCTCCTCCCCTGCACTTTCCGCCCAGTTGGCCCAGTTGGCAGTACCTCAGTGCTGGGCATTGCCTGGAGCATGAGCCACGCTCGCAGGCGCAGCGGGCACCCTAAGATGGCCCCCCTCCCGTACCGACGCCTGCACGTTCAGGCACCCTAGTGGTATCCTCAGGTCTCCGGCAGCCCCAGTGTGCCGCTGCCTGTGCTGATGGCATGGAGGCCCTTCTCACGCTGGCAGACAGCCCCCCTGAGGAGGCACAGCCCTCAGGGGTGCCTGCACACCTCTGTGCTGTGCCCAGGAGCCTGCTCCGGTGGCCCGGGGAGCTCCCCCGTGACGTTCATGCAGGCATGTGTGAGTGAAGGCAGACCCAGGAAGGAATCGAAAAAGAGAAGGAGGGAAGAAAGAAAGGAAAAAAACAAGAGAGGGGGGGAAAAAGAAGCCCGGGTGCCGTGCGACCGCCCGGAAGGCGATGCCGTGACTCGGATTCGAACCGAGGTTGCTGCGGCCACAACGCAGAGTACTAACCACTATACGATCACGGCGCGCTACGAGGGCTCTGGGGCGCGATGGCGGCGCGCGCGCTGTTAGGGGCAGGCGGCGGATGAGCTCACGCCGGCGGCGCGGTGCGCATGCGCAGGGCGGGGCAGCAGCTCGGGGTGGTGCCGCAGCTCGGGCTCCTCCCCCCAGAGGTGAGGGACGCGCGTTGCTAGGGCCGTGCGGCGTTTCCATGGGGATGCGGTGGGCGCGTGACGGATCCTCCCTCCACGGCGGCGTTTTGCGCATGCGCGGCGTGTCGCGCTCCCGCCTCCTCCGCGCAGCGGCGGGGGAAGGGTGGCGGGTCCGCACAGGGGTCGCCGCGGGTCCTCTCGGCCCTCAGCGTGACCTGAGGGAGACCCTGACCCTGACCCTCAGCCGAACCCAGGCTGCGAAGCGGGATCCCAGCCCTGGCCTGACCCAAACCTTCTCCCTGACCCTGGCTCTCGGCCCTCATCTTGCCCTAGTCTACCCATATTGCTGATCCTAACTCTGCAGCTGGCCTAACTCCAAATGCAGGCTTCAGTCTTAACCCTGACCCTAAACCCTGATCCTAATGTTGTCTCTAAGCCCTGGTCTAAACTCTGTGCCTGATACCAGCTCCAAACCTGGATCCTGACCCTGTCCTTCATCCTAACCCCAATTCTAGCCCTGTCCCTGATCCTCACCCTCACCCTAACTCAGGCTTTAACCCTGTCTCTAGCTCATGATCCTAACCTGATCTCTCACCCCTATTCTGGTCTTGACTTCAAGTCCAAACTGTCACCCTAACTCTGTTCCTGACTCTAACCTTAACTGTACCCCGAACCCCAACTGTAAACTGATGCTATCTCCTGATCTTAACCTGTCCCCAAGGCTCACTGTGTCCCTGACCCTGCCTCTAAACTTAACCCTATCCCTACCTTTGCTCCTGAACATAACACTCGCTCTGACCTTATCCCTGACTCTGCTTCTAACCCTCTCCTTGATCCTAGCTGTTTTGCCTGAGCGCAACCCAACTCTAAACCCTTTGGGTGGTTCTCAGTGATGATCCTTACTGCCTTGTTAACTGCTGCTTTCCCAGAAGATACTGGGGGAGCTCAGCAGGTTGGGATGGTGTGTAAGACTCTGAAAGGAAAACAAGGGATTAAAGATGAATTTGTCTTTGTGGCCAAAAACAGAGAGCGCCAGGAG
Source organism: Rhea pennata (assembly GCF_028389875.1). Taxonomy (NCBI): domain Eukaryota; kingdom Metazoa; phylum Chordata; class Aves; order Rheiformes; family Rheidae; genus Rhea; species Rhea pennata. The sequence goes on from NC_084672.1 coordinate 24,485,946, forward strand.
TCAGTCTATGTTGGAGTTCCTGTGTTTCTACCTTGGTGAAGCATCTGCATTAATAGTGCTAAGGACTCTTTGTTCTTGCCACTATTGCTGATTATTACAGTGCTTCAAGTAAGTATTAAAGGCCATTTTATTTTCACAGCTATGCAGAGAATTCAGAGTGCCTGAGATCAAAAGGATTTTTTTGCATACATTTTTAGAGCAAGTTCCATGTAATCTTGCCGCTTCAGAGCACTCAAATGGCCCCGATGATTCATACCTCTTTGTGCTGTGTCACAGGGAAGAGCTGTTTGCAGAAACCTCTGCTATCTGCAAGCAGACCAAGCTCAGCACTCAGCCTCATAGATATGGCTGTTAGCACCTCTACATTTCTGGCAGGTGTGAGGGGTGCTGGAAGAGGTCTCCAGCAGCCATGCTGTCTGTGCTGGGGTAGGAGTATGTGCATAGGCCACATCTGTTCCTGCATATCTGCTGCACTCAGTGAATGCTAAATGTGCAACAGCCTTACTGAAGCTTGGGACAAACTTGAGCAAGGCCTTGAGTACCTTGACTACTCAGTCAAGTATTGTCTGATTACCCTCCAGCCTGGCTGCTGACTTTACTGATCCTGGAGCATTTCCCAGCTTTATCTCCATCCATAACATTCAATTCAGGAACAATTTAGTAAAAACAAGGTTCTGATTTGTATCCTGTGTGTGTCGGGGGTGAGAACTGGGGAGTAGTGATGGATGCTAAAGCAGCAAATGATGCAGAGACCAGCTACAGCTGTGAGAAGCAGAATCTCCCCAGTCTGCATCATTGTCTGTGGGGACCAGAGCTACCCAGAGGGGCACACTGCACCCAGTGAAGCAGTTCCTGCCACCCTGAGCTCTTCATCTTGCTTATATCCAACTCAAAAAAGCTCGGAGCAGTGGCGAAAGGCAGAATAAGCCTTTTGTGATGTCTCTTTGTCTGTAGCCATGTCTTCCTCCCCTTGGCCTCTTTGCTGCAGACATCTATGCCCTGATGTGGTCCCTTAGCAACAGTGGTAGCCTTTGCAATGAGGGATGCTCTCCATGCCATCAAACCTGGCTACCCAGGAGATGGTGAAAGAGGGTCTCTTTGGTGGCATCTTTGAATGACTTGGGTGTACAGGTGGCTTTTGGCACTGCCCTTTTGCTTCACTGCTGCCCTTCTCCCTCCCTTGTTTGCCTTCAGCCAGTCCTGGTCTGTCCCCTTCCACCAGATTGTAGGGACACTGCTCTTGTTCATATATGGCCAACCTTGTCGCCATCTGTGCCCTCTTACTGGACCCAAAGTGGCAAGATTACTCACATGTGCAAGGAGTTTAACACTACGCTGAGCCTATGGACTGCACTGGGGAGCGAGAACAGACCACAGTAGACATCTGCAGAAGACAGAGTAGATAAGTTGTAGAGATGGAGGTCATCTCACCCCTCTGAAACTCAAAGCATGAGCTTGTGAGGGGGAAAGAAGTCTTTATCCTGCCTTGTGCCCTGTCTTGGCCACTTGTGCCTTCCTCCGTGCTAAGCTGGTGGTGCCACAACTCCCACTGACCTGGTCAGTGAGCAAGGAGAAGCCCAGATCCACTGTGTCACCAGCCTGCCCCCATGCACTGTCCCGTGCAATTGCTGCATTGTGTCAGTGCAACATGGTAATGGAGAAGAAGCAACCAAGGAAGAAGTTGTGACAGCACCAAGATGTGGAGTTCCTCTCACAAGACATGCTGCCTGTGCCTGGAGGGGACAGAGAACATAGAGTGATGCCCATAATGACCAGGGGATTCCTACTTGGAGACTCATATAGACAGGGAGAGTGCAACCCATCAACTTGGTGTCCACCATGGTCTTGATCCCGGTTTCTTGGCCTACCCTAGACTAGTATGGTGCCAGGGCTTATATTTGCATGGGTGCATGCTGGGCACTGCACATGTGCAGGTTCTCCTGTGGGTGAGGAGAAGGAAGCAGGGTTTGTGTTTTGGATGCTCCACAGACATATCTGAAAGGGGGAAACCAACAGAATAACAATAACCTCAACTGTTACAACAGGCATGAACAAGATAAATGCTGTAATGATAAGGAGGAATCAGCCAAACATGGAAGCAAGCAGGGAGGTGGTGAGTGGAGACAGAGATAAGTGCTGGAGGCTTTGCTGGTATGGAAAAGGAAGCACGAAGCTGCTGCCACCACTCACCAGAGACAGTGATCCCATGCCAGCACAGCTTCCTACCCATGGGCTGTGTCACCTAACAAGTGGAGTGTTGAGCTGGGAATCAGATAGGACTGCTTCTAATGAAATTGTGCCATGTTGTCAGGAGCCAGAATAACCTTTCAGGGCATAGTTTGGTCAACAGGACTTTACTGGTCTGGCCCAGATGGTTCAGACGTGCCAGAATGCATTCATGGAGCATGGTGGGAAAGGGATGGGTAGTTTAGGGAAACTGCCTGATGGATGATCTGATCCTTTCGGCCTTTGCTCAGTGTCTGGGCAGGGTGGCTGCTCCAGACAGGCTCCCCTGCTCTTCCAACCTTGCTGTGTCCCTTGGTAGCTTTTTCTCTGAGCCCTCTGATGCCTGTTATTTGTGTCTGATAGGATTTTAACGGTGCCTGCAATGTCAAAACGCTGGTGTAGTCAGGCAGAGAGTGTGTCTGGGCCCAGACGTTGCCCCTCTGTGGCATGAACATCAATCTTCCAACTGGCACAAGGACAAGAGCAATTCATCATTCTGCAGTTCTCTCAGTTGCTCTGCCCCTCTCCAGCTGTTCCCTCACTGGAGCAGCCCCCAGCTTTCTTTCCCCACTGTGAGAAGGCAGACAGGAGGTAGAGTGAACTGCACTGCTGCCTCTTTTCATCCTGACTCAGATCTCTAAAATAGCCAGAGGAGCAGAGCCGGTGCTTGGGGAGGCATTAGGGATGCCAGCAGTGTGAGTAGGCGCTCCATGTTTTACTGGTGATATAAAACTGCGCTGATGCAGGCCAGTACTGTCATTTCCGGGTACTCAGAGGCCATAAATTCAACTTGCAATTTTCTCTGCTGCTGAAAGCCCAACTTCCTTGCTAAGAACATCAGCACATCCCCATTGAGTTATACTGTCTAGTCCGCTATCCCATATCCAGAAGCACGTGGGATACTTCCGAGCCCCCAGTACTCTTCTGGCCTCCCCCCAGTTTAACAAAGATTTCTGAGCCAAATGTGGTTTCCCTGCATTTAGCAGCCTCAGTGTTCCTCCCCTTCCCCCCCCTCCACCCCAGATTTGCCTAATTTTCCCCTAAACCAGGAAGCAGCCACAATGTCCTGTGTTTGGGAGCTCCTCAGCCCCACTGCATGCAGTCTTCAGCTGCACATGCCTGTACAGGTGTGTAAATTTGATACTCCAGCCCTTTCTGCAAGTGAGACTTTGGAAAAAATGACTCGTTTAGTACTAATGTGATGTTTGTGAGGTTGTGGTACGCGGAGGAGGAAACCCTGGTTCCTCTGCAGGAGAGAGAAGTGGAGTCAGTGCGAGAGGTGGTTTGTGATCTTGCTCTCTCTGTGTGTGTCCTCCCATGCCTCCCCCTGTACTGCACAGCAGTCCTGCTGTCCTGGACACCCCTGCATGGTCTGCTGGGCCAGTGCAGGAGGAAGAGAAGAACAGGTCCTAGAGATGATACTGGAGACAAGGGGTTAGGTGGGACTGGGGATGAAGGACAGCAGGTCTGGGCTGTGAAGGGGTTACAAGTAACCCAATGTGGCTCTGTCTCCACTATCCACCTCCCCATCCTCCTCTAGCTCATGAGATGTGTGCCAAGGACTGAATGAGGAGGACTCACACATTTCTTGACATAAGCCCTTGGAATTTCAGCTGTGCTGCTCTTCAGCAGCTTTATGAGCGCACAACAGTGCATGAGATGGTCCTGGTTTTTCTACAGCCCAGACTTCAAAGGGCATTTTCCAGTCCAGCAGCACTATGTATGACAAACAGGCTACAACAGACTAACTTTTTGCTTTGTTGTATTTTGGGATTTCCTTGCCTGGCTCTGACACCCAGAAAGCAAGGAAAAAAGTCCCTAAAATTTACATTTGAGGGAACCACCAGCTCTCCCATCTAACCAGCAGGGAGCACAAAGCCCAGAGTAGTCTTTTGGCCCTTTTGCTATAGGTCTAGCATGCAGCTGCAGCTGGGATGTGATAAAAGTGGCCCAGATACTGGGCTGCCTGTCTCCCTACTCTATATGAACGCTACCCTGTCTCCTTGCGGCTTCCAGCCCTGAGCCCTCACTCTGCCTTTGTCTGTGAGACAAGCAGGAGCCTCCTGTGGCAGCAGGGATTTATAGCCTGCACACAGCCACCTCTTAACCCTTCTTTGTGATGCTGAGCGGGCAGATAACAAGCAGCCACACACTGCCAGGCAACCTGCCCAGCATGACTTGCCCCTGCTCTGAATTCACCTTCATTTTCTGCCTCTTGTCCATTTTGGAGACACTAAGCTGGACCAGGGTGAATGCCACTGGCAAAAGGACTTATTTCTCCTTTGCCTGGGGGAGTGGCCCCTGTTTTGCTCCTCTCCTCCATGCCAGTCCTCCTAATGGTTGAGGAGCGTCCTTTTTAGAGATGTAGGGGGAATGCCAGCTGGTGGTTCCCAGCCCCTAGGCCATACAGAACCTCAGTGAGTACCTGTCTGAGGAAGGATATTGCAGCTGGATTAATCAAACCCACTATTAATGCAGTCGTGGAGCTCACAGGTCCCCCACCAGGCTCAGAGCACAGGCCTCTGTCCAGCACATTACTCTGATTGAGCTACAAATGCTCCAGCTCCTTAGTTTGCTCTGTCTCAGATCGATGAGTGCAGACGGCTCCAATCAATTCCACTTTACTGCTTGCTATTGAGTTCAGATCTGTGCTCTCCCAGTTGGTCCCACTTCCTTTGTTCATTCAGAGGAGGATTTTGGGCATCTGATCCCATGCGGAAGCTGCTGTGTCTTTGTGGGGCACAAGCCCTTTGGTAAGGGCAAATAATACCGTGCAGATGCAGGTGTTCCTCCCTGCTCTCCCCACAGCATTTGAACTGTTTGAATTGTGCTATTGCTGGAGCCCTGAAAGAGCCAACCTATCTGGGGACAGTGTGAAAGGGAGTGAATGAATTAGGCCATGCGCTTCGCATGATATAATATAGTTGTCGTCGCTAAGCCAGCGTCTAGTGCAAGGTTCCCCTCCCACAAGCCTAGTTTTGCTGGGGAAATACTGACGCCAGCTGCAGGGTGCTCCTGTGGCTTGGCTCCTCCGTCCCCTTGGGCATTGAGTGCGGCTTCAGTTCTGCAGGGCTCTGAGCATATGCAAAATGATTTTACAGAAGAAAATAACCCCCACAGGTTTATATAGCGGCCATTTGGAAATCTCCCTCAAAGTCATACCCAATGTTTGCCAGTGAAACAGGCTTTCCTCATGCTTGATGTGTCAGTCCTAGAGTAATTTTTTCTCATATCTGTCACCCAGCTCTCTTGCTGACAAGTTTCCAGGGTGCAGGACCTGGATTTGTGGAAATGAAGTTTCCCACAGCTCTCCACACCTCATCAAGTGTTAATGAGATAACAGATCACACTACAGAGCAGTTGTGATGCTCAGGGTCACGGACATGAAGAGGATTGTTGGTGCTGAGAGAGAGGCAGAAAGGGTGCTTAGTATGGCTGGGGTGACAACCCATGTGTCTGGCTCCAAGCTGGCAGATGTCTGTCAACAAGTTGTCCTGTCTTCTTTTGGTCAATTAGCATAGTTTCAATTATATTATCAAATGCATAATGATTTTTTTTGACAGAAAGGTTGGGAAGCTGCAAAAAACGTCTGCAAGAATTTGCTTCACTTGGTAAACACACATGCTCTGGGCATATCCTGTGTGTCTGGATAGAGAGCATTTGAGTGACCTGAACGCCCTTAGAAACCCTGGGTCTCCGTCACTTGTTCAAGTGTTATTAGAAGCAGAAATGTCCTAGTTTGTGTTGCTTAGGAAGAGCAGTGTGTCACGTTATGCATAGGACTCGGTGCCGGCCCATGTTATCCAGGTGCCTCTCTGGCCACACCATTCACCTTGGACTTCTGAGCTGAGCTTCATGCTCCAAGTGTATTGCTTTCCTCCAGCGAATCACTTGCCTTTGGCCCCTGCCATCCCTGTACAGCTTGTTGCAGCAAGCTGGTGCTGCAGAGCGTCTTGTGCAGGTGCTTCTCTCTTTCATGCCAGTCTGTCCCCTGCCCTGCCTGAGGCACCTGGTATCCAGCTGGGATGTGCAGGTATGGCCGCTCAGTGCAGATACATCTCATTTCCTTCCGGACTGATGGGAGCTGAGAAATTTGAATACAATGGACAAAGCTTGCAGGCTCCCAACTGCTTTCATGCAGCCTGATTGGGGAAATGTGCTTGGTGTGTGGACTGTGGCCTGCTGGAAGAGGGATGCTGCAGGCCTGGGAGCAGCTTCCCAAACCAAAGGATGCTGCCTGCTTGATGTATCTGGGAGCAATATCACTGCACGTGGGCAGCTGCTCTGGTGAGACTGTCCCATCTTACCCAGTGCCTGGTCATTAATGGCTGCAGGAGGCAAATGTGAACCAACATTTCCCCTGGACACAATCCCTGCCTCTAAATATTTGTAAGGCTCCTTGTGCCAATCAGGGAGTCTTTGTATTTAGCAGTGCTTGATAGATTTCTTTCTGCGAGTTTGTCCAGTCTTCCTCCTGCACCATGTAGCATTTGTAGCATTCTGTGGCAGAGAGCACTACCACTTGCTATGCACAGAGCTACTCGTAGCTTCTCTTGCTTCTCCCTGATCTGTCAAGCTCTTCCCACTCTCTCCAGCCACGCAGATCTCTGTCCTATGCCCCTGGCTGTCTCTTTTTCATACAAAAGAGCCCTTGTCCATCAGACACCCTACAGGCAGAAGCCATTCCAGACCTTTGGTCAATCTGTCACCTTTCCTTCTGTTCCCTCTCCAACATACCCTTGAGATGGAGGCACAAGGACTGCACACAGCACTAGAGCGCAAGTGGTTGTGATTGACTCAGTGCCTCTGATGTAGTTGCTATTTAACCTTTTCTATTACAAAATGCAGACTTTTACCTCTGCTGAGTGCAGAGGTGACATTTTCATGGACTGTTAGAGCCCCAGGTCTCAGAGCCCACCACTTCGGACATGAGGCCAGGCTTGATTTCCTCATGTGCATCTCTTCCTTAACATTGGATTTCATCTCATTTTATTGCCAAGTTGCTCAGCCTCTTAAACCCCCCCCCACAAGTCTTGGCACTCATCTTCAGTATCCAGAGTAATTCAGTACTATCACCAATTTTTGTCACTTCTCCACTGAACCCCACTCATCAGAGAATTTGTTTGTGGAAATGCAAGTGATCTTTCTCTGCTGGATCACCCTCAGGTGGCCATTGGCTCCTTCCAAGAAAGCCACTAGTTTTGGAAGGAAGAAATTCCCTTTAAAAGAGCTGTGCTGACACTTTCCCAATATGATATATTTATCCATCTGTTCCCTAATGATGCCAGTTTCCTACTCCTTATGCCAGTTTTTGTTCATTTGCACAGAACAGATGTGTCATTTATCAGTCTGCGGTTCCCTGGCTCTCTCCTTGGAAGCCTTTTTGGTGTCACAGTTGCGACCTTCCAGTTCTCATGTCCCCTCTTGTACCCAGATCTTGAGGAAGGCTGTGCATGGCCAGCACACGTAACGTGCTCTGAATCCCTGCCTGTGCTGCATAGCAGAGCTTGTGCAGGGTGCTACAAAAAAAGAGGAGGGGCTGGTCATAGACATTTCTGATGGGGCTGGACATAGACATTTCTAAGCTCCTAGGGACAGCAGGTGGCTTTTATTCAAAACTGCAAAAGAAGCATCTGGCAATGCTGCATGATCCTCTGCAAGCCAGGGGTGATGCTGGAGTCAGAGGTAGCAGCTGAGCCGGAGCCTAAATGAATTGGCCTGGTGGCAGTGTCAAATGCTAAACTCGGCCTCCCCATCACCTGTAGGTGAATCCTCTTCCAGCACTTTTTCCAGGGTATGCTGGAGCAGCGATGCTCTCCTTTGAGACACTAAAATCCCTAGTCATGAGAGATGGGCATGGAACCCAGGCCTCTGCTGGCTACTATGCTTGGGGTGAGTCTAGGCTGGGGGTTAAACTGCCTGGGGTTAAACTGGATGGGAGGGTTTACCATGGCCACATGACTTAGGCCCCCCTAGACCCAAGTGAAAGTCTCATATCCTCTTCTTGGCCTGGGTGCACAGAGGGCTCCCCGTTGTTGATGTGATGGTGGGAGCACAGGGAACTCAGGGCAGCCAAAATGGCTCCTCACATTCAGGACTGATGCTGCTCCAGGAGAACAGAGGAGGGCTGAGGACATGCACACTCTCCGTAGGGCTGGCAGGAGCCCAGAAGACTTTCTCTGGCTTTTTCTACCTGGTGCGTGCTCAGACCTGTCTGGGAAGTGTTTATCTAGGCAAGCAGTAATTGCTGCCTTTGAGAAGAGAAAGGGCTGTGCAGTGAGCTCCAGCCCAGAGATGACACAGAAGATCTGCTGGACCCTCCTGAGATGGAGCAGCAGGGGAACAGAGCTCCTGCAGGTGGGCCTACCACCTATAGGTCCCTGTAGGCTTCTACACAAGCCTCCTTCCTCACCTATTTATGCAGTCCAAGGGAATGAGCCAAAGATCAATTCTGTGCAGCCAACAGTTGCTCCCCTCCCACTTTAAGACTGTGTGACCAGTGACTGCCATGCCGTCCTTTGCTCTTTCCTTGGGGCTCCATGGGCTGACAGCAGCATGAGCAGCAGGCAGCCCTGGGGGCCCAAGCATCCTGCTGGGGGCTTCTTACCACGTCTGCATTAGGGAGTAGACTAAATGTTGAGTCTGGCACGCGAGTGGCGCAATGTGTGCTCCCTGATCCTCTCCCATCTGCCAATCCCACCCTGTGTCCCCTGCCAGTCTCTACATGAGCAGTGCTACATGACAGCCATCTGTCAAGGCAATCCATTGGGCTCTAGCTGAGCTGCAGGGAGTAACAAACAGAGTGGCATCGGGGCCACCGGACGTGGCATCGGGGCCAGTGTCTACAGTGTAGGGAACAAACCTAGCTTCCAACATGCATCAGATACAAAGGATATAAACAGTTTAGGGATTGGAGCAACACCAGCTGCAGCGTGAGACACAGATGGAGCGTGGCTTTGGCATTGTGAATGCAGAAATCTGTCACTTTTTGAGTAAAAGCATCAAACCTGAAATGAACTCCTGTGAATGGAGAGATGTCGGTAGTGTCTCACCATGACTGCAGAAATATGAGCAGCCTGTGCCTGTGATGAGCTGTGCAGGGTGTGAAGAACTCGTTTGTTTAGAACTTGACTCCTCTTTGAATCTGTCCAAGCACAAAGAAGTCTCCCACCATAGCTACCTTCTCCTCACCCTGCCGGCCACCCTATTGTCCTGTGTTGCTGTCTGGGTGGTTTGGTCTCTTCCCTTAGGAAGATGTAGCTTATATGATGTTCAAATCTGAAGGCGCCGGTGCTGCTGATTTCATGAGGAAATCCAGGGATCTTATTCTAGATGCCATTTTTGTATTGGGCTTTGCTAAAGCCTTAGGTCAGGATGCCCCACAGTGCACAGAGAGCTGAGACTGGGATTATGCTATGCCAGGTGCTACATGGAGCCCACCTGCCTGGCTGGAGAAGGCTGCAGAAGAGTTTGAATAGTAGCATTTGAATTTGTAGAAGAATTTACAAGAGAAACAGGCCTCGCGAATGGTAAGGAAGAGCCCAGGCCCTCTGCACTCAGGTATGTTCACACCACAGACCCTCTTCCATCCCTAGCATAGTCCTGCTGTGGCCAGACCTCAGCAAAGGAGGGTGGAAGAGGAGGGATGTGTCAGGACGGGATGGTAAGAAAGGATCTCTGCAATTCCTCTTGTACTGCAATATTTGTACAAAAAATAATGCCATGGGCCAGATCCCTGCTTAGTCACCTTTTAGGGGGTGCTAAGCATGTGTTTTCTAGGTCTGAGGATTTAACAAGAGCTGTCTCCAGCAGATGTTGCTGAACATCCTCCTTGGCTATTGACAGACGGTGGAAGTACTCTCATTCCTGTGTGCCATCAGTACTGCACCGGCTTCCTCCCCAGTGCAGGACAGACAGAATTACTAAGAACCTCTACTTTCTCTGCATCTTAATAGCACTTTTATCATCTCCATCTGCAGGGATTTATTTTGTTGCTGCTAGACCTCTGCTTGTTTTTGTGTTATTCCTGACAGACGCTTTTCCCTCTCCTGATGTTTTTTGCATCTCTCGTAACTTTTTTACACTTAGTTGCTGGGTACTGGGGCTGTCTTTTCCCTAACGAGGAAGCTGCCCCCCATTGCCCAGTTGGAGCTGGGAGCTCTGTCTGGGTTTCTGGGTAGGAGTGTGGTGTGCACTCAATAAATCAGTGCGTTTGGGATGCTGTGGACTCACTGGACTTGTGTTCAGCAGCTGGGGTCGTGCTGTGCCATGCTGGTACAGCTCAGCTCCTCTGCAAGTCGATTCCAACTCTTCTCTCCGGTGCAGGGGCTGGAAGAAAGGGGAAGCCTTGGTCGCTGTGGGAAGCTTCTCTCACCATGCATGCTGTCCTTCCTGCAGCTGGCACCCTGGAAGCCACATCCAAATGTCTGTAATCTTTGCAATGGCTTGGTGCAGTTGCACTGAAACTCGATGGATCCAGGAGGCTGCACCCTCCCATGGCCCTTTCACATGGCCAAGAGTTTTGGGGGCCCCAGTAACCCACAGGCAGCTGCCCCTGGGGCCCAAAACATGGATACTTGCCATTGGCTTTTGGATACTGCATGTCACAAGTGCACAGTGGAGGTGACATGGTGCTAGCACCTGCTTGGCCTCCCTCTCCATCCCATGGTTTCCAAAGCCCTGTTGCGGGGACATGGTGTGAGACCTGGTGGGGCCATGCAGCTACATTTCAGCCCCTCATGGCCTTGCCTCTGCAAGGCTTCAGCTCTGCAGGGAGTCCCACTTTCAGAGCATCCTGCCTTTGCTGCCTTCCCTTTCACCCTTCTCAGGCTTGGCTGACCATGGTCTTGAGGGGAGGGAATGTGTGAGCAGACCATGAGTGGGTGTGCAGAACCAGCTGCTGTGCCCAAGCAGGGCTTTGGAGGTGAGCTGAGGCGTCCAGCAAGCTGGACATTGTGTGGTCTGAGTGAGCGGTCAGGGTTTAGCATTGCCTCAGTCCCTGTTGCCACACTCCAGCACACGTAGGGCCACGTGGCGATTCTCCCGTGGCCCTTTGGGAGAGGACAGTGCTGAGGAGCAAGCATTAAGGTGTGCACTGCACTGGCTGCAGCGGCACCCTGACGATGTGGATGTCTGACTGCAGGAGGACAGGATGTTTTCAGAGAACAGCTACGCACGGAGGAAAACTGGCTGGCAGGCTGCTCCTCTGCCATTTGGCCCTGCAAAAGCTCTTGTAGTTGCCTCCTTGCAAAGCCCGTGTCCTAGGCTGTCCCCCCCCACCTACAAACTGCACCTTGTGCCTCTTGCTGATGGCCTTTGCCCCATCCTTGCCCCAGGTGATCATACCTGTGCTCCGCAGGACCGCGGCACAGCGGGACCAAAATCCCTGCGGGTTGGAGCCCAGGATCTGCTGGTCTGAGGAGATGCGTAGCCACAGCAGCGCTCCCCCCTGCAGAGCCCCTCGGGGCGGGCGCCGTGCACACGCGGGACCCTGCCTGCGGGGCCGAGGGCAGCAGGGAGACGGGGCGGGGGGGGGGGGGGACACGGAGCAGTCGGGCGAGCCCGGGCGAGGCGCGGGGGTGGCGAGGGGAGCAGGCCAGGCGCTGTGGAGGCGGGCCAAGCCCCGGGGTGGGGGGAACTGGAGAGCAGGCGGAGCTCGGGGGCAACCGCGCGGGGTGCCGAAGAGAGCGCGAAGGGCCGGGCCGGGCCGGGGCGGGCGCCGCGGCAGGCGCGGGGCGGGCGCTGAGGGGAGCCGGGCCGGGGCCGCCGGGGCAGCGGGGCGGGCGCCGGGGCAGGGGGCGGGCGCGGGGGGAGCCGAGCCGGGCGCCGAGGGAGCCCGGCAGGCGCTGGGGCAGAGGGCGGGCGCCGGGGGAGCGGGGCGGGCGCCGGGGCAGGGGGCGGGCGCCGGGGCGGGCGCCGGGGCAGCGGGGCGGGCGCCGGGCGCCAGAGGGAGCTGCGCGGGCGCCGGGGGAAGCCGGGCGCGCAGCTCGGCGCCCCGCTCGGAGCAGGCGGCGCCGCGGCTCCGGCAGGTGGCACTGGCCGCCTCCCTCGCTCCCCCCCCCGCCTCCCCGCTCCCCCCCGGCCGGGGCTCCACCGCCGCCGCGCTCACTCCGCCAACGCCGATGCTGCTGAGCGGAGCGGCAGCGGGCTCGGAGCGCGGCGGCGGCGGCGGCGGGGCCGGGGCCGCGGCCGGCGGGGCGCCGCAGTGCGTGGGCACCATGGCCCGCTGGCTCCGCGAGCACCTCGGCTTCCGCAGCGCCAAGCCCGCGCCGCCCGCGCCGCCCAAGCCCGACTACCGCGCCGGGCCGCCGCAGCCGCCCCCGCCGCCGGGGGGAGCCGCCGAGCCGCTGCCCGCCGCGGCCCAGCCCGACATCGTGGCCGCCTACCGCCTGCAGAAGGAGCGCGACTTCGAGGACCCCTACAGCGGGGCGCCGGCGGGCGCCGCCGCCGCCGAGGGGCCCCGCTACGTCTCGCCCAAGCACCGTCTCATCAAGGTGGAGGCGGCCGAGAAGGCGCCCGCCAGCCCGCCGCCGCCACCCGCCGCCCCCGGCTCGCCCCCGGCCGGCCCCGAGCCGCCCGCCGAACTGCCGCAGGAGGTGAGTGTGCCGGGCCGGGGGCCCTTCTGCAGCGGGAGGCACTGGTCGCGGGCGCCTGGGACGCCCCGCGGGCCGCTTCCCTGCTGGGCAGCAGCCCTCGCAGCGGGCAGCCCTCCGTGGCCGGCGCGGGCCTGCGACAGCCTCTCCGGGGCCCTCCGGCCCCACTGCTTGGGGTGCTCCAGGCGCCAAACTGGGGATCTGCCAGGCTCACCGCTGGGGGAACCTGCTCCAACCCCACAGTCTGGGGAGGAGGAGGCTCCTGATCCCACTGCCTGTGCCCTCCTTGCTCCCGTGCTGGCTGCAAGCATCAGGGCTGAAGTCCCCCCTGGTTGTTGGAGGGGGAGGTTGAACCTGGTGCTGAGCGGGGCCTTTGCAGCCCCAGGGCTTGCCTAGGGTAAGGGGCGCACTTCTGGGAGCAGTACTGGTGGTGAAATAGCTCCCAAAATGCCTCTGCGGAGCAGCTGGGCTCTGAGAGGTCTCCTGCTTTCCATCCCTTGTCCTGGCAGCAATAACATGCCAGTCAGATGTCAACAGCAGCTCTGCGGGCGCTGCGGAAGCGCCTCTGTCTGTCTCCTCCAACTCCTCGCAGGAGGCAGGTATAATCCCCAGCAAGAAACGTGCCTGCTTGGATATGTAGGGCCTGCTGGCCTCCCTGCACCGTCTCCTTCCCCCTCCCCCGCCCCCAACCTTGCTCCGTGGTGATTTCTTTCCAGGCAAGTGCTTAGTGCTGCACAGAGGTGAAGACCGGCAGCCTGCGTTGTATGCTTGCAGCTCAGGAAGGCTCCACTGTGCAGCGCGAGACCGTCTCCAGTAGCCTCCCGCGTTCAGGCCGGTTACCCCCAGGCCTTCCCGCCTGCATGCGTTCACAGGAAAGGCAGCGCGAATCCTCCTCTCAGCTCATTCGCCAGGGCCCTGGCTAGCCTGTGCCAGCTGCGGCGCAGGCGGGCGCTGGTGGATGGGCCTCTCAAAGCTGCCGTGCTGCTTTGTCAGGAAGTGCCTGCGCCTCTTTTGTCTGCCGCCTTGGAGCTGCCTTCTCGGGGGGTAAGAGTTGAGCTCCGTGTCACCAGTGCCTGCCTGCTCCCTCTTGCTCTGCCAGTCAGCATTGCCAGCAGGCCTGCTGCTGCGGATGGTCTGAAAAGCTCATGGTGCGCGGGAGGAGAGAAAAGTCCGTGGTGAGGTGAGGAGCAGGAGCAAGGGAGAGGCTCCGAGCAGGGGGGACAGGCTCTGGCTGGTGCGGGGAGCTGGGAAAGAAGCCGGAGGATAAATGCGTTAGGGCTGTCGCCGCCTGTCCTGGGCCTCATCGTGGAGAAGCTGATAGGGGGACTGTGCAAAGAAAGGCAGGAGGGGTAATTAGTGCCCGTCAGCGCTGCAACGTGCAAGACGGGACTTGTCAAATGAACTTGACAAGATCACAGATCTGGTTGATGGAGGGAATTGTTGATATAATAATAATATACTTGGTCTTGGCATGGCCTGACATCCTGATTAAACAAGTACTGGGCAAAAATCCACTTGGGGGTATTTTAAGCTGATTAAAAACTTGCAGCTGATGGATCTTTGAAAGTTGCTATTAATGAATAATTGCCATTCATGAGGTTTCCAGAGGGGCATGGCAGAGACCTTCTCTTCATCAAAGATCTTCAAAACTGTAAATAGACACTGGCTGCTAAGGGAAGTCAGCTAGCAGCACAGGGTAAGGAGGGAGTAAAGGTGCTGTTGCAGGGGTATGGTTTACTATGGCAGGCCCAGGGCGTTTAAATGATTTTCCTCTGACAACATGGGAATATGCATTGTCAGATCAGAGGAACCAGGACTGTAAGTGTAGGAGGGACTTGGGCTGTGGTATGTGAAGGGCTGAACAGGAGCTGTGGGAAATGGGGAACTCTGACAGGTACTCCTTGCTGCAGCCAGGCCTGACTCTTGCTTTCTGAGTGTCAGAGGACTGGGGAGACATTGAAAAGTTTACAGAAGAGCCCAAAGCTGTGAGGCATCTGTGGAAACGCAGCTAACAGCATGAGGCTGAAGAAGGCCCTTCGTCTTAACCAAGGCAGACAGTAATTAGATTATCTCCTGATCTCCTACGTGCCTCTGCGGGGAGTAGGTTTCTGATTCTTGAGGACTCTGGTATCTGATGGACAAAGGCAGAGCTCCAGAGGCTGGTTGGCAAAGCTAGAGATAGGGTGGGAATATGGGAGAGTGAACGCAGCTGCCTATTAAAACTATTTTCCTGGAAGTGCCTGGGAGTATCCATCACATGGAGCATTTCTGTCTGGCTTGGACATCGTTTCTGCCTCACATCTGCTGTGCCTGAGTTGGGGTCAGCAGTGGGGATGGTTCCCCAGTTGCTGTGAGGGCTGGTGATCCTTTCTGGTGGCCTTGAGAACAGTGCTTGGCTGGATGTGGCATAGCAGGGCAGGACCTGGGTGGACTGTCAGAGCACACAGAGAATTCTCTGGTGAGGATGCAGCCCTGAGCATCCCTGGGTGCTTGGGAGGTGGTTTGTTGGGGCTGCTCCTTCCTCATCAGAGGCCATGCTTTGGCTGGAGCTCAATCTGGGCTCCTCAGCTCCCAGGAAGATGGAGGACAACCTGCTAGATGGTTGCTTACATCCCTAATATCACACTCTTGATGACACTGTGAAGGTGTGCTGGAGCAGAGGAAGCAAACTGGGGCATGGATGGAACCTCTGCTGAATCCTTCAAATCAAGTTAGGAGGTCACTGTGGCTTGTGCTGGGAGCTTCAGCACACCCACTCTAATGAAGGGGTGCTAGGCACTGCTCACAGCTCTGCTTTCTACTTGCTGCAGGGACTGGGACTCCAGCAAGCTCGTGGCTATGGACTGCGAGTTGTGGTGATGCTGAAGGTGAAGGGAAAAAAATAAGTCTAGGTGCAGGCAATGCTGTGTTGGAGCAGAGAGGCTTGTTGCTTATGACAGAGACACTAGTGGGGCATTGGCTAGTGATGTCAAGTAGGAATTGAAGTGAGATACCTTACCTGCTAGGTATGGGCATGGGGCGGGTGTAACGATAGCTTCTGAGGCAGAGTGTCTGGTGCTGGCCTCAGTTAGAGCTGCTAGGGCTTGTTTAACATCTTCCTTAAAGACCTGACAGTGAAGAACACGCTAATAAACTTTGCAGCCCTTCCAAGCAAGGAGGACAAGGAGGGGCAGGGATGGAAGGAGCAGCCACAATTCCAGCTGCAGGGATCCTGGCTGTACAGTTTGGCCAGAGCAGTGTGGTTTGTGTTACAGATGCTGCACTTCAAGGATGGGGAGCACATGCCCTGGGAACTCCATACCCACTCTGGCCATGCTGCCCTTTCTGGAGAATTCAGGACAGGGCAGAAACATCTTGGCAATGGCATCCTTCCTGTTTGAGCCATATGCTTGCGGCTGACAGTGGTTTCATTTGTGTACAGGTACTGGGGAGAAGAGATGGTTGAGTGAGTTGCCCTTGCAGTGAGATGGAAACCAGAGAAGGTGGCTGGCAGGAACTGCAGGATCCTTTTTCCCAGGAAGGCCAGGAAATCCCCGTGCTGCAGATGGCTATGATGTGGAGAACAGACTGAGCCTGGTGTTGAAGGTTAGACACATGCAGGGTTGCTGACCAACATGGCCAGGAGCCCCGCTGGATGTGTTTGAGCGTGTGTTTTCTGGTGAGTCCAGGAGCAGTCAGTGCTGTACCTGGCTGAGGGCAGGTGAAGGAGGCAGCTTGCCTGTTGTCGAGTGAATCGTTGCATCTTTCTGCGTCGTGTGGGATTTGCAGCGTCTTGTGGGGATGGGCAGTGCCTGCCCCTGTACTTTAGGGCAAGCTTTGCTCCCACTCTGTTGTAAAGCTGAAGGCTTTCTGGGCATGGAGTGGACAACACAGCTCCTTCTCCCTCTGCTTGCTTTAGGCGGTTCTTTGCCTGCAGCAGGGGATGATGGACTGGGCCTGTGCAACTCACCTGAGTGAGGCCGGTCCCTTTGAGATGTTGTCTTCTGGGCAATGTTTTGGATTAGGAGTGAGGAGTAATGTCCCCAGGACACTCCTTGATGCAGTGGAGAGAGGATATGCCTCTTTCTGGGGAGGGATCTCCCTGTGCAAGAGTGTGTGGGGACATGTGAGTGCCTGAACCCAGGACCTGGTGTGCTTGGGGATGAGGTTGTTTCTTGGAGCTGTTGCTTGCAGTAAGGATACAGTGGGTGACTACTGCAGCCTGCTAGCCCGTGCTGCTGGGTGGACCCTGGTGTGCTCAGCCCTTTGGCAGAGCACTTGGAGCCTGTCTTGTTCAGTGACACTGTTCTCTTCCTTGGCTGCCATGGGATCTGTTAGAGCTGTTATGTGCCAGAGGCAATGGGGACAATGGACCACAGCACAGGGATGTACAGCTCTGCAGGCTGTCTTCTGAGTACTGCCTTTTGCCCAGATCTTGTTTGCAATCAGTTGTGCTGTGAGTTAGGGCCTGGCCTAAGGTCTGGCGTCCTCCAGCACAGAGTTTTTGCTTGGCGTTCACAGGGTCAGTGCTGCAGGGTGTGGGAACAGCCGGCCAGGAAGCTCTTGGGTGTGTGTCTTTCCTGCAGGAGCCTCCCCGAACTGAGTCATCCTGCAAGATGTTGTGCTGTCCGCACCGGGCAATGCTCTTCCAGTGCCCTGCGCCCTGGGATGCAGCCATCCCGCAGTATGCACCCTGGCTCTAGCTCCCGACTGCACATCTGGCCTGACCTTACCCCTCAGGAACCGTCCAGGAAGAAATCAGCTCCCTGCTTGGAAGACCAGCACTTACTTTGCTTTTACGTTTTGCTTTGACTTCTGCCAAAAGCAGTGAGCTGTAAGATGACAGCCTTGTGCTTTTCTTCAGGTGCATGTCCTTGGAGGCGGTGGCGGGCTTCGCTCTGCAGTGCCACTTTGTGCGTAGGGACACAGAGTGTCCCAGTAGGCCAAGCTGGCGGAGTCTCTTTCCTTAGAAAGCTCAGAGGCAGCGGTGTAATTCTGCCAGCAGAATTTGCTTTTTGGCTAAGGTAAATCTTGGGCGTTTTTTACACCCCACGAGAGAGCAAACCAAGTTCAGTTGTAACTTGGAGTGGCTCTAATGCGAAACAAAGCATTGCAGCCACAATCTGGGGAAATACTACGGCTACGTTATCTCCAGGGCAAGAAACATTGGTTGTTTATGAAATGAAGAATCTCTCCAGATGTCCTTTGGATAGAAATAGACCTCTCTATAAAGCAGAGTGTCTTGTTACAGCAAAAACTGATAGCAGCTTGGACATTTGTAGGTAAGAGAGTGCAAACAGCCTTAACTCTGACCTGGGATTTTTCTGTTGAAACCATGAACTCTCTCTTGGATAGCTGCCATCTGTCTTGCTCGCTGGTGTACAGTGTAAAAACAGCTTTGCTGGCCCCTCAGCTCTGCCAGCTTTCTGCAGCCTCAGATTTTCAGCAAGCTTAGTACGTGCTCTTGCTGTGGTTGCATTTCAAGTTGTATACCTGTGCGCACACCCTGTGTGTGTGTGCGCATGCTCTCCTGTACCTTGCTTTGGAAGATCGGCGTTGGTACAGCCTGCGGCAGTTCCGGCATTCTGCCCCCTGCTCTTCCCTGGTTCGCCAACCAAGGTGATCATCAAAATACTGCCCATGCTCTATGTGCAAGTCCGATATGTGAGCGTGGGGTGGAGCAGCGGCCATGCATATCGGGTTTTGAATGTTCCCCTTTGTCAAGTGTTTTGTGCAATGCGTATTTAATGCTTCTCTTTCTCACCTTAATCTTGCTTGTGTTTTTTTTTTCCCCCTTTTCTTACAGGGAGCATAAATAATTGAGGAAGACAAGCCTTAGTGCTGCATTAGGGACCTGAGTGTGTGGTAGCATGGTAGATAAATGCATGAAAAATCCTCAGGTGCCCGAGGAGGATGTGCCCAAATGCGTCTGGGTGCCACAGAGGCCTGACTGCTCTGTGCAGAGTGCTGTCCTGGGACCTTGGAACTGTTTCAGATATAACATTGAATTGTTTCAAATATAGCAAATAAGCCTGTGGCGCATTTGAGAGGGAGCAAGCATGGGTTTAGCAGACCAGCCTGACTCTGGGGGAGCTGTGTGGAGAGCTGGGCTGCCAGCTCCCTGCTCTTTCTGACTCTTGCCACAAAAGATGTTCAAGTCTTGCGCATGTCAGCACCAGGGCAGAACATAGCTGTTAACTAGAGCTTTTCTGTCTCTGCTGTTGGAGGAAAGGATGGAAAATGCTATCCTATCTGTCATTGCTGGCAATGCCTTGGTAGCCAGGGCATCTGAGCAGTGTGGGGTGCAGTGAACAGCTCCTGCGATGCTGTGGGTGAGTAAAGCATCCGAGTGCCGAGATGGAGCGTGATACCCTTGGGAACAGTTGCTTCCGAGGTGCTGGGGGGTCACTGTGGTGATGGCTGCGGCTCTACGGCCCCCCTCTTGCGCTTGGTGGCTGCCTGAGTGACTGCGGGCAAAGTGGCTGCAGTGAGGAGCCCCACACAGCTCCCAAAGTCTGGAGCTCGGATTAGGAAATGTCAGCTTCCCAGTTGCCCGGGCAACCTTAATTTGTGCCCCATCTGAAAATGCATTAGGATACAATTGGTAATTGCATGATGCCTGCTGTTTGTCCTCTAAAAGCCCTGCCTCATTGCCCGCACAGGTGAACGAGGTGATGCCTCCTTTCGTCCTCAGTGTTCAGGGTACAGTTCTCGCTTGCTTTATTTCACGACTCTGAGGTATTGGAGGGGTAAAGCCAACATAGCGAAACCCCACCAAACCCAGAGAACGTGGACACTCAGGTATCTGATCAGTCATCTTGGCTCTAGTTCTGAGCTAATCTTAATAAACTGCATCTTACTTGCGTAGTGTCCATCTAATTGTTGCTGAGTGTCTCTGCAGCCCACTGGAAGAAAATATCTGGTTTTAGGTCACTTAAAGAGTTCACAGCAGAGATCTGTTGGGATTTTTCATCTTTGCTCTGCTTTCTAGACCTGGCGTCAGAAGCACCTGAGTGGGCGCCACTCTCTGCAAGCTCGCTGGGGCTTGCATATCCCTCCCTCCTTATGAAACTGGACCCAGGCAGGTAGGAAATACTGGAGAAAAAAATAAGTGTTTTTGCTGACATTGCCAATGAACTTGGCAGCAGGGGTAGGGAGATGATCTGGCAGCTCTGTTCTGCAAGTGGGTTAGCTGGGATTTTAGACTGCTGCTTTGGGGAGATGGGGTGATTCCTGGCTTTTGCAGGACTGCCAAGGCAGGGGGGCTGTCCACTGATTAGGAAGAGCAAATGCCACATGTGCAGTCTCCTGACTGCAAAGCTGTTGTGCTGGTGCCCTGTCTTGTCCGGAGTTGCTCAGTGTTCATGGGGTGGGAGAGGGAGGGGTACAGGACAAGCATCAGCAGCAAGCTAGGTGTAAGTGTATCTAGCAAAATGCATCTAGGAAATGGGGTTTGTGACAGATTTTAATGCAGGCAGGTTTTGCTCTGGGGAGGAAGAACGAGCAGACAACCCCTTTCTGACCCCAGGAGGATCATCCTGACACATTTCACAGCCCTGCAGCAAACTTGGAGATAGCAGAGCTCTTTGCCAACAGGTTTTGTGCAGTCCGAGGCACCATGCCCAACACTCCTCTTCAGAAATGCTCTTTGCAGTCGCAGGCGTTCAGTTACTCCACAGCGGCGTGCCCAGGGTGATGCCTGGGGCATGGTCCCAAGAGCTGGCTGGGGGAATGCGCTGCACTGTTGCCAGTTCTCTGGTGGGGAAGGGCCACATCTGCTGCTGGGGTGGTTCAGTGCCATGCCGCACGTCCACTCACGTTGCGGGCTGTCGCATGTTGAGCAGGGCCTGTGCGCTTTTGTGCGTGTCGATACATGTGCCTACCTCTTTGTGCGTCCCTTTGCACTAATGCTCGTGCGAATGAGCTGTCGCCGTTTCCGGACTGTGCTTTTTGATCACGCTGCAGCAGTATCAAAGGCTCTTTGCTGGGTGGGAACCAGCTTTCCAAAATGTGGGCACAGCCTGTGCGATCTCCTGGTGCTTTAGAGCTGTGGGCACCAGCGTGTTGCCTCGGTATCTCGCAGGTGGTGGATGGAAGCTATTACGGGCCAAGTCCCTCTTTGCTTTAGAGAGAGAAAGGGAGTTTAGAGAGCAGCTTTCTGGAGGGGCTTCCCGCAGTGAATTTGCAATTGCTGTCACTCATCTTCCTGCCACGTGGGCGTTAGATCTAACTGGGATTTTAGCAGCAGAGACAGCACACATTTGGGTTTTGTGCAAACACAACGCTCCTCTACTAAATCTTGCTGCGGGGTGGAAGGAGGTGGCAGGGACGAGGGCGAGGGGGGAACAGGTCCAGCAGTTTAACGGCTTGAAAAGTAAAGAGCAATTCTGACTTTCCTGGAGCACTTATGCTCTGGTGGCAATGAGCAAAGTGCTACAGTCCCCTGGGTTTAATCGCCCTCCGGGTGCTCAGTGCCCTCCCTGCTGGGAGCCTGGTGCTTGAGGAATTGCTGAGTTTAGCAAGGCAGGGCTGGCCACGTCTCCCTTGGATGGTGGAGCAGGGAGCAGTAATAGCAGATTTCCTGTCTCCCACTGCAAGCCAGGCGCTGGCTGTTCCTGGAGCCCTGTCCCGGCTCACTGGCACCAGGCCCTGCCTGCAGGGCCAGCAGGAGGTTTTGCTTTTTCCCTCTCATCTGGAGAAGGCCGTTACTCCTCGCAGCCATGTCTCCTCGTGCTGGCTTCCAGCCCGCGCCGGCGTTCACTTGCTCTGGGTTTTGCAGCTTCCCCCCCCCCAACCTCCCCCTCCCTGCTGCTCTTAGCCAGGATGGCTGCAAGCCTCGGGGCTGGCTGTGGCTTACGCAGCTCCTCTCGTGCCCTGGTACAGAGGGGATGGGCTTGGCAAGCCGCCCTGGCTCCCCGCCGCTCTGGGCTGGGCTGCCGCGAGGGCCGTGGCGCCGGGCCGGCTGGTGGCGAGCAGCGACTGAGCCGTTCTTCCTGTGCCCGGGGAGCCCCCGGAGCAAGCAGGGGCCTGAGCAGCAGCGTTCCTCTGGGGGCTCAGGGAGATGCAAAGGCTCGGGGCCTTGGCGAGGTGTTTACACCTCCACTTCCGGTTTGCTTTTCCTGCTGCGTTCTGTTCCTCAGGGCTATCGTTGGGCTCTTTTGCAGCGGAAGGAGGAAGAGGTTTTTGTTTTAAGCCCCAAGATGAATCTGTGAGTGGCCTGGGCCTCTAAGGCTGCCTGAGGCGGCTCTCCTGGCCTGGCACAAGCGTGACAATAGTGTGGCTTTAGACGGCCCCGTGCTGTGCTTGGCCAGCTGGCCCTGGCGGCGGGAGCTCCAGGCAGCCAGTGTTGCAGAGGAAAAATCCATCTGACTCTATGGCCCAAGGCTCTGGCATTGTGGGTTTGCAGCCCAGCACCAGCAAGCTCAGGTGTTTGGGTGCTCTCAGCCCCTGTTTTAGGCGGTTGCTTTTTGGGGGGATGCAGTATAGAGGCTCCAGGCTTACTGGGATCTGCTGCCACTGCCCACTGGAGGCTGCTGAGATGCTGAGGAGCAGGAGTGTGGCTTGAAGGTTGGGGAGGACCAAGCTCCGTGATGTGTTGTCTTGCCTCGTACCCTGTTGTGGCATCAGCTGTCTGTAAGGGTAAAACTTTGGGCTCTTTTCTTGCCTTCTTGCAGTGTCGTGCCTGAGAGGCTTTCAGGCCTGTGGTCTTTGGACTCCTGGTCTCCTGGAGGAATTTACCATCTTATAACTTGGGATGCTTGTGGTGGTCCTGCAGAGACCTGGGAGGGAGTGGAGGGGAACTGCTGGGCTATTTGTAGCCATTTAGTTAAGAAACTTTTTCCCACTGTGTTGAGAAGCCTGCGGGAGCCATGGAAAATAACCAGCTGTGCCAGCTGACACCTCTTTGCTGGAAGCCTGGGCGCCTGTAGCTGTGCAGGACCAAGCTGGCCTTGTGAGGCTGCCACATGCTCCCCTTTTCCACCTCGGATGCAGAAAATTCGACTGTGATGCCTTTGGTGAGGTTGCCAGAGAGCATCTGTGTGTGGTGCTGGCAAGAGGACAGTGGCTGCAGTGGCCTCGCGCCGCAGCAGGGCCCTTGCCTGGGCATCTGTGCAGGCACTGGCGACTCTGCCAGCACCGAGCTGATGCTAACGGAGGAGGCCAGGCTGCCTTCTGCTCTGCTTGGCTCTGGCCCAGATTTCGGGACAAAGGCTGGAGCGTTTCCACTGCTGTGCGCCTCGTGCTAGTGCCTAGCAGCACAGCCGGCTTGGAAAGCAGCAGGCTCCCAGCACCTGCTCTGTGGAGCTGCTCTGATACAGGCAGCATGGCGAAGCCTACTGAGTACTTTGCTTTAAAAAAAAGGACACAAAAGGGAAGGCAGGAGGCAACAGCCTGTGCTTTTCCCAGGCTCTCGGTGCTGGTTCGCTTTGCTGCAGGTGCCTTTGCGCTCTGGGTGTGAGGCTGAGCTCATGCTGATGGGCCACCTTGCTTTTGCTCCTGGGCTGCAGGACTACTCAAGGAAGGGTCTGCATTGCTGTGAGGGGTCTGTAACAGAATCAATATCAGAAGTGTTCACCCTCTGCTGGCCTCGGGAGGCCCCTCCTGCCACTTCCAGCTTCTCGCAGCAGAGCTTTTGGTGAGATGGTGATATTTCGGGGGGACTTAATGTGGCCATTAGTGCTCCAGAGAAGGCAGGGAGTACCTTAACCCTTCTATCGTGTCCTTCTTTCAGCTGGCTGTCCTGGAGGACTATGCAGATCCCTTCGATGCTACACAAGTGGCTGGTAGCCAGACAGGACTTGAGAAGGTGATGGAGAATGATGGATATATGGAGCCGTATGAAGCCCAGAAGATGATGGCTGGTAAGATTAAATGCTTTCTGCAAAGGCCAATGCACTCTTAGTGTCTCTAATTGCCACTGCTCTTTGAATTTAGTGGCCAGTGCACTGTCTTCCTCCTAGCCTACAACATAAGTTGGTGCCAAGTCCCCAAGTCAAAACTCCTGAGAGTTGGCTGGCAAACTTAGGAGATCGCTTCAGGAGGGCATAGCCACTTAAGAAGCCAAATTTCCTCAGCAGGACCTATGAGGAGCTTGCCACAGCCAAAGTGCTTTTGAAGCAGTAAAGGCATCTCTGTATTTCTGCTGGTCATCCTTAGCTCAGCTCTGTGCTGCAGTACCACCTCCGGGGTCGAAGTGCCTGCTTGCCGACTCACCCTGAGGGCAGTGGGATGGCCTGGCAAGGCTGAGCCATGAGAGACCTGCCTTCCAATACTGACATTTGATATGTCTTGCATAATACAAGACGGTCGTGGGAGCTATTTAATTCAGTTATGACTGGTCCTGAACTTGCTGTTGTCTGCTGCAGCAGTGGGGTCCCCAGTGGTCTTGTTTATGGCTTGCAAGCAGGAGAGGTGAGAGCATGTGCTCCCAAAGGTACTGCTCTCCCTGCAGCAGCACATGCAGGGCTGTTCTGCCAGCTTGCACACTCCAGGCTCTGATTCTGCTTTGCAAACTTGTGGTTTTCTTGCAGCAAATGGTTTTGGAAAGCTAAAACAGCTTCTGGAGAAGAGCGTTGCTTTTTTGGAAAAATCAGCAACAAAGAGGCTGCTTGTGTCTGTGGGGAGACTTGCATTCCTGTTAAATTGAGGGAAGGGCATTTTATTCAGATTTTTTTTTCCAGACTAGCCTTGCTAGATGTTCAGGGAATAAACCTGTCCTTGTTGCTTGTGCGGACCCTGTAGCTGGGATGCTCTGCTCCTGCAGACCTGCTTTGCAGGGCTGCCTTGGACTGGGGGTGTGCCACGGGAAGGAAGGGATCCTGATTCTGTGGGATGGCAGCAAGGCTGGCTGTGCTTTCCTACCCGATGGATGAGTTTGGCTCCCAAGAGACAAGCTCCCTTTGCTTAGGGGTATCGGGGAAGGGCTGCAGTGCATCCAGTGTCAGTGTCCATCCAAGAGACCTGTCTGGAGCTGTGCCCAGCATAGTGCCATGGCTTAGTTCCCTCTATGTCCTCTGACGAAGTCCTCCAAGATACACCGTTTCCTGTTGTTCCTCCAAAGAACTTGGAGCCTTTGACAGCGGTAGCCAGCTCCACTCTGCAGCCTGAACAGAACTGCAGGGTGAATCCAGGTGTCCTGACCACTTTTTCTTGTGATACTTCTGTCTGGTGACACCTGGGTGTTTGGAGATAGATCTGCATTCCCATGAGGGTAGCATTTCCCCCCACCACGGTGTCTCTGGCATCTCAGTGTCTCCTCTCCATGAAGCAGCTGGGGAACTCCTTCTCACTGTCAGTCCTGAGCCCAGATTGGGCTGAGGCAGGTGGGAAGTCATCATTTGGTGCTTGTTAATAGCATCCTGGCTCCCACAAAAGAAAATATCACTGCTTTTTTGCTCCCAACCAGCTCTGATGCTTCTGGCAGGTGCTTTCTGGAGGTTTGGAGTCTGCTCTTTGCTGATGTGCCCTGCCCCATGTTAACTTTAGCTGAAGGCAAGCCCTTTCATCCAGCTTTGGGGACTGTGGCCAGGCTGTATTGGGCAAAAAGCTGATGCTCTTCTCTTTTGTCTTGTGCTAGAGATCCGCCAGAAGGGCTTCAGGGAGGCTCCAGCTCGGCCACTACACCTCTATGACACTCCCTATGAGCCTGTGCTTAGAGGGCTGGACATGGACATTGACCGTCCGACTTGCCCAAGGCCCAGGGAGTCCCGACTGCCCGAGGATGATGAGCGGCCACCTGAGGAGTATGACCAGCCCTGGGAGTGGAAGAAGGAGCGTATCTCTAAAGCTTTTGCAGGTGAGCAGGGTGGAGGCAGCCTGTGGTTTGAGAAGGATGGCTTAAGCAGCTCGACAGGCTGTTCCTTGCTAGTGTTGCATAGTGTTTTGCAGAGGAGGGAACCTGCTTCGTTGAGCTCTGTTTGTTTTTGTGGGGTGAGTAGGGGCAACCTCTGCATTGTGGGAAGACTTTTTCACTTGCAGAGGCTGTTTGTCTTCAGCAGGGCTCATGGGAGCCAGCTGGGAGCACCGAGGGACACAACTGGTATACCACTGGCCAGCTTGGTTGGACTGGTGGCTGGAGCTGCCCTGGCAGCCTGTTCATTGCCCATTGTCTCCAGCTCTGCTCTAATTGCCTCTTTCCCTCTCTAACTGATCAGAGCCTCCAGTGTGAGTCACCCCCCATCCTGTCGCAAATCACTGAGGAGAAGCTGAACTCTGGGCTCAGGCTTATTCGTTCTTTTGCGAGTCTGCCGTTGTATGGGCAAGAGCTGGTCACTCCCCTGGGAGCCTTTGGCTGGAGAACATCCACCCCCTTGACCTATTTATCCATGCTGCTGGATCGATTGCGTTTGTGTTTGTTAATGAGGAAATCCATGCTGTGCATTAATGCTGGCTCCTGTGCCAGCGCTGGCTAATTGCCACACTTTTATCTATGGTGCAGTTTAATTGCAGCAGTATGTCTGCAATGCTGCCAGTGTGCACAAAGCACTCAAGCTGGTGGTGGCTGACGCTGAGCAGGGATGCAGGTGGAGAAGCATCAACATTGGGGCTCATAACTGAGGGAGTGATTCAGGTTTCGGGCTTGGGCTCTGCAAGCTGGAGATGTGTGAGTTGGACTCTGTGGCATCTGGTTGAGTCTGTATTGGCACTTGGGACTCCTGGGTCCTAGCATGAATTGATGCAAAGCCAGGTGTCCACAGCATGCTGTGCTGAGGATTTGGCTCACTGGGCTCCATGATGTGGAAATGCAGTATGCTGGGTTTATGCTGAGATGTCTGTGCTGTGGATTTGAGCTGATTAGCTGCCTTGCTCGATGTCCCTCGGTGAGGGAGATGAGTTGTGTGTGGCATGAAGCAGGATGCCATGCCCTCAGGCATGTTAGGACCTGCTTGTTGTTTTCTCCTGGAACTGGAGTAGGTCCTGGTGTTGCTTGCAGGACTTTTCTCCCCTCTTACGATGCTGGAACCGCTCTACTGGCCCTCTGCCCCCTTGCTGTATCTGCGAGATCCCATGCTGATGGGCATGTGGTACTAGTACAAGGCTAATGCACCACGAGCAGAGTCTGTGCCCCCTTCCCTGATGCTGATCATCTCCGCTGCCACCTTCTCATTGCTGATGGTGCATTATCCACCTGTGACCTGGCTAGTCCCAGGAGCTTTGTAAGCACTTTGAGCCCAGTGCGCAGTGCCTCTGTCTCATCCTCTGGCTGTGGAGCAGGACCCAGCTGGCTGAGCACATCCCTGGGGAGCAACCTGCTGTCTCGTGGCATGGGAACTTGGACTGAGCTGGGTGACTAGGAGGTGCCTGGGGTGAGATGGCTGAGGGGATTTAAATGCACAGACAGGACAGATTGTGATGGGATTTTCAGCCTAGATCTACTGGATGGACTTGCACATAGGATGGGAGAGACTGCTGGCTCTCTCCTGGCTCCAGAGGTTGTGCTGAGGCTGGCTGGAAAAGCTGGTGCCCTGACAGAGGAGCAGTGTCTCTACCCTGGGAACTTACCCTGCATCAGACCTATTCCTGCTTGGTGCTGAGGAAGGAATGAAGTGGCAGAGCTGTATGAGCACCATCAGCTCCAAATACTTCCTCCTTGATGATTTCCAAGGCCTGAGGAGACCATGAGCCTTTTGCGTGGCAGGGTGGTGCCTTGAGGTTAGCTCAGTTTGCTCCTGTGGCCTTCCCTGGGCCTAGCTCTGCTTGCGATGGCCCGCTGTGATGATGTGGGTCCCTTCGGCCACATGCCTTGCGGTCCACCCCGACAAGCCTCATTCAGCTTCGAGCTGCATGTGGTCAAGCTCCTGGGAGTTTAGTCCTTAGGTCTTTCCCTGCTACAACTGCTATCCTTCTCTGTAGGCCTCGTGTTGCTGACATTTATTTCTAAGCCCTTTCTCAATCTCTCTCCCTCTCTCCCTCTCTCTCTCTTTCTCTTTCTTTCTTTCTTTCTCTTTCCCACCCCCTTCTTATCTAGTTGAAATCAAGGTCATTAAAGACCTGCCATGGCCACCACCAGTGGGACAGCTCGACAGCGGTGAAAGCCCCCCAGATGGTGAGGCTGGTGCCTCCGTCCCTCTGCAGCATGGCCAACTGAGCTACGAAGACGCCAACGGTGGGTCTTGCGCGACCAGCGGGGTGTTTGGGGAGGCTGGAGCTGGTGCCAGATGGGACCCTGCCTTGCTGGCCCCACTGCCAACCCAGGCTCTAGATGCCATGGCAACTCAGAGCTTGCTGACCCTGTCACGTGGTGAAAATGCTCGCCAGCCCCACTGTCCTCTGGTCACATCTTGGGGCCCAGGTGCTTAGAGTTCATCTAAGGCTTTACTAACTATTTCAGTTTCTTGCCTTCTCCTTCTCTTCTTGACATTAAAGAGGTACAAGGACAGCCTTGTGGCTCTCATACAGTCCATCAGGCTCATCAGTCTGTCTTTGACAGCATCTACCATCAGATACCCAGGAAGGAATGTTAAGATGGACAAGCATAAACTCATGCTTTCCGCACAAATTCTCCTCCTGTCCTGTAAGCTGCAGCTCAGAACCTGAGCCTGAACCAGGCTTGGCTTTATATTTGAAAGTCCATAGCAGATTGATCTTGCGTGAGTTTTTTTCAAATACCTTTTGAATCCATCTAAGCACTTGGCGTCCACAGCATCCTATGGTGGAGATCCCCAGTACTGCCTCTTGGTGTTTGAACTGGTCCCCTGATAACTTCATTTGATGTTCCCCTGCCTCTTGCCATTGCCGTACAGGAACTGCTTTGCTGTGTCTGTGCCATGAGGAGCTCTACAGACATCTGTCCTCCTCCACCTTCCCCCAGCTCCTTCTGGCCTCTTGTCCTTAGGGCATGAGACATTTGTCCTTGTCTCTTCTGTCTCCCCTCTGGTTATACGATACCTCTTTGCACACAGTAGTAAAGATGCACCAGAGATTTATTCAGTGACAGAATTATTATCTTCTGCTTTGTTCTCCTTTTTGCCCCCAAATTCTTAACATGTGATTGGTGATTTTATTTTATTTTATTTTATTTTATTTTTTGCCAAATACTGAGCAGTTAGCAAATGTTTCTTGGGACTCTGAACACCCAGGTCTCTTACAGGGATGCTAACAGCTAAATCAGATCCCACCACTGAAGTTAGGGCTATTTTTTCCCCATATGCATCACTTCATTTAGCACTGTTAAATTTCCTCTCCTATTTTATTGCCTAGCTGCTCAATTGCAGGCAATCCTTCTGAACCCTCGGTGGCTAGCTCTCACTACTACTATCCTGAACAGCTGAATCTCGCAGGCACGCTTTGTCATTTCAGATTTGCCATGTTTTAAAGTCGTCTTGTGTGTGTTGAGTGGAAGAGGCCCTGAGTAAATCCCCCTTGTACTCCGCTGGTTAATCTCTGTTATAAAAAGCAATGATTGTTTTTTCCCTTTTACCCAATTATTAATTTTTTAAAGGCCATGCTCTCATGCCATGGTGGATTAGATTTTTAAAGAGCTTTAGGGGAGGGTTTTTGTCAAAATCCACCCATGCAGTATTGGTTGGGTCGGCCTTGTTCACATGCTGCTGCTTTTTCAGAGGACTTAGATAGATCTCTGAGACATGACTTCTCTACGAAACAGTTGTGATACCCCAGTGTACCATGTCTGTCCGTGTGTCACTAATTCTGCTCCTGACAGACACTGCGGTGTACCAGGTGCAGATGTCTGATTTTCTTATCTGTAATTACCCAGACCCCTGCAGGGCTTTGTGAAAATCGGTAAGGCTATTGCTACCTCCCGGGTGGTTTTGAGCAAGAGATTGCACGTGACTGCTGGTATTCATTGTGAATTATAGGGGAACTAGAGTGAGGTGGCTGATCTGCCTCGGTCAGTTTGTGGTATTGTCCCAAGTCCTCTTTTAGGGATGTTGCAGTCGGAGATCAATTCTCAGTGTGTCCAGAAAAAAAAAGTCTTGGCAGGTGGAAACTTCTGTCAAGAAAATTTAATTTCTTTGCTACACAGCCTCCACTCTTCCCTCACTATTTCTTATTCCTTCAGTCACTCTGACAAGCTTCCTGTTTCTGATGAACACATCATTTGTCATTTTTCATGGTTTTAGCACCCAAATTCTCCATCTTTTATTTTGACTTGCTTTGTTGTGTTAAGTTTATTTTGCCAGAGTTTTGTGTTCTTTTCTACTTTCTCTGTCTGGATGAGACTTGAACTTCTTGAAAGATGTCTTTTTATTCCAAGGGACTTCTTTTAATATACTGTTTCATCATATGCTCTTCCTCTGCCTCTCTCTGACAGGTGCTATGCATTTGTTCTGAGCCTCTAATATGATGACTTTAAGCTGTCTCTGGTGCCAGCAAACACTTCAGTCTTTTGACTGTTTTTTTAATGATTGTCCCAATTTTTCAGGTGATGAGTTGAAACTGAAGTTCTGTTGTTAAGTACAAGACTGAACCTGGCAGGTTAAAAGCAAGTCTGCTTTGGAGGCATTGCTGGTCTAGACTTAATGCTGGGCACTTCATCCCCTGGCTCCTTCTTGCCATTTTTAAGCCAGGCAGAGCTGCAAAGGATTTTGGATAGGTTTTCTTCTGCCTCCCTTCTTCTCTTCTCAGTCCAAAGGCATGCTGGGGTGCTTGGTGACCCTCTCCTGGGTAGAAGTACCTGCGAGACCTTGCCTTTTTTGCATCCCTCATTTGCAAAACTTGTCTGCTCAGGGTGCAGACAAGATTTCTCTCGAATAGACCCCTTAGATGATGTCTGACACCCTGCTAGATGGAAATGTCCTTCTCCTCCTGCTTTGATGGCCAATATTTAGCTTTCTGTATCTGCCCCGCAGCAGTGTGACCTTCGCCTCGCTTGGGTTTGCCACCTCGGGAGCGGCCTATCTGTCGCAGGGCCCAAGAGTACTTCTAGGCTTTGCCTCTGCCTCACACCCTGGCCACATGCAGAGCCAGCAGTGGGTGGAAGGGCACAGGTTGGGCTACCTCAAGCTCATGTGCTCCTGGTCACTATAAGCCCGAGAGAATAGGTCCTGTGGAACAGGCTGAGGGCTGAGTGCTGGCAAAATCATCCCAAACAATGGAATGAGGGAGGGTGTGGGGGGAAGCAGCTCAGCAGCATCCAACGAGCTGACGCTGGCTGAAAAGGCATTTGGGCTGCACAGTAGCTGCCTGCGGCTTGTCCTAGGGGTAAGGAGAGGCCAGAGGAGGCCGTTGGGGCTCGACAGCCTTTAGGGCGCCTGCGTCTCTAGCTGCCAGCAGTGTCGTGTCAGCTCTATGCACGGCTGCCCGATCGATAAGTAATTTGTGCAAGGGGCTTGTGTTGCAGGGGAGCAATAATGAACTCTCTGGAGGAGAGAGAAACAATATTATTAATGCTGAAATCATCCTGCGAGGAAATAACATTCAGTGGGCGACCGAGTCCCCAGGGCACATCTCCACTAATGCCCTGCCACTCGTGCACCCCATCCCTCCCCCGACTGAGCTGCGGGCAAGGCAGGCAGAGGCTGGCCAGTGGGAAGCTTGGTGAGACCAGGCACGTGCAGTGGAAAGTCTCGGGTGGCTGCATGGAGGTGCTTGACCTTGCAGATGTGCCCCCAAGCACTCTTTGAATCTCAGTTGCAGAGCCTCAAACCCACTGTAGCTTTGCCAGAGGCTGTTTGAAAAAAAACTGGCCACCCTTGCAGAGCTAAAGTTGGGGCATCGCAGAGGCAACGTGCCTTGCAGATGGGAGGACAAAAGGGCCCGCCACACCAGGTGGCTGTGTTTCTTCCAAGCATCCTGCATGGAGGCCAGCAGCTGGATCCGATGCTGGTGTTTGGAGGTATCAGGGAAGCATCTCTGAATTGAAATGCCTCCTTCCTCGAGGGGAAGGGTATTTTTTTTTCTTTTTCATTTCTTTTTCCTGGTGAAGGATCACTTGTGCAGGTAGAAGCGTGACCCTCATTTCCTAACTGATTGCTTCTCCCATTTGCTCTCAGCTGAAGTTGTGCACTCCATTTTTCCTCCTTCTTCCTCCCATGATTGGAGAGCCTCTCAGTGCTGGTGTTTTCTCTTGAGAGATGTACTTAATTATATACCACAATCACTGAATCTTTGGTTGGGTTAGCTTTTGAAGGTGCTCTGGAAAATATTTCCAGGAGTTAAGGCATTGCAGAGACTCCAGTTTGCACCAATTCCCAGCTTGGCGTGGACCTGACCTTGTGCATCTGGGGGCTCTGTAGAGAGCAAGAGTCCAAAAGCTGACCTAGCCTGTCTGTTGTTAGACCAGAAGGATGGAGAAGTGAGAGGAGACCCAGCATGATGTGAAATGTGTCTGGGTGTTTCTGAGGCCAGAAGCATTGCTGCAGTGTCTTCCATGTGGCAGATACTCTTGAAAGTTGGGATCCTGGCAGACCTGTTCTCAGTCCAGCCCACTACCCTGCAGTCGGTCCTAGTTCTTGCTGGGGAAGCTGCTCTGCGTGTTCTG
This sequence comes from Rhea pennata, assembly GCF_028389875.1. Classification (NCBI taxonomy): domain Eukaryota; kingdom Metazoa; phylum Chordata; class Aves; order Rheiformes; family Rheidae; genus Rhea; species Rhea pennata. Next base: position 24,518,187 of record NC_084672.1, read on the forward strand.
AGTTCTGACATGTGCCTGTCTTACAGGCCAAGTGGAGGGCCTGGGATATGGCCGTACTTCACCCTGCAGGGAGGAGAAGGCCAGGGCTGCCCTCAGGCATGGGACCAGCAGCCTCAAGAGCACAAAGACACTAAGCTTGGAGCCGGCCCCATTCCTTGGGGAGAGAATTGACCCGGCCCTGCCCTTGGAGAGCCAGTGGTGAGTCCTGCCACCAAATGACTCCCCAACCCCTCTGCATGCTCTGGGATCCCCATCGTGAAGCCATGAAGAAGCCCAGGACAAACTTGGTTATTGCCTTTCCTTTCTTCCCTGGCACCATGTATCTGCCTGCTGCCATTTGTTTCTGCCATCCTTCTTGAAGTCCTGGTGTCCACCTGTGCCCTTTGCGTTCCTCATGCTTGGCCTGTGTGCAGCACCTGCTTGTCATCCCCCATCCCCACCCTGTTCTCACCCGTATCCCTTAGCCTGAGCATGGCTCCTGTCTCAAGGGAGATGCTGAGTGAGCTGGCGTTGCCGCTGCTGCAAGGCACAAAAATAATCCATTAGGGCTTTCCTTGTCCAGCATGGGGCATCTGCACCGGTCATTCCCCAGCAACTTTCTGCTCTCTCTCCTGCCTACAGCTGGTACCACGGGGCCATCAGCCGGACAGATGCGGAGACACTGCTGAGGCTATGTAAGGAGGCCAGTTACTTGGTGCGCAACAGTGAGACCAGCAAGAACGACTTTTCTCTTTCCTTGAAGTGAGTGAGTTTGCCTTGGGTTGTAGGGCTGGGGGTGGCTGGCACTTCCAAGGCTGTGCTGTCCTGTACCCGCAGGAGCAATGACGCTGCCACGTGGCCCTGAGTGCTAGCAACTTGCGTGCAAGGGCATCCAGAGTAACAGTATTGCATGTGGTGAGCCGAATGTGAAAATATCCCTGGTCTTAGGCTCCCTGTAGGCTGGCTGTCAGCCGTCAGAGGCAGCTAGACATCGGGGAAGGCTGAGCCTGGGACTTTGGTGGCAGTTCACATCTGCATTTGCTCTATGCCAGTAATAGGTTGCTGTTTTACATACACCTGGCACCTCTCTTCAGCAACACACGTGCGGGTAATGCTGTGCCGTGCTCCTGCTGCGGGATGCACGGATGTGAATTAGCTGCAACCGCACACGTGTGCCTAGTGACGTGTGCTCAGCCCTTTGCATACAGCTGCGTGGGTTTCTACCCATGATTTCCCGCATTTGTGGGCCGCTGGTAAGTGTGCACATGTGCTTCTCCTTGTGCTGTGCGCCACCTTGGACTGGGCAGTGAGCTGAGGGAAATGAGGTAACTTAGAGACAACTGCAGGATGTTCATAAATCACTATAATACAAAGCTTGCATTTCTTTGCTGCGTAACACGGGCTTTTGACATTTGGTTTAATGTTTGGCAAAAGTATCTTTCAGAAAGACTTGCAGATCTGAAGGCATGTGGGTTTTCCCTTGGCAGTGTTAGTAATCCAGATGGATAAAAATGATGTGCCTTATTACTTATTCGAATGTGCCTGATTACAGCTTCCAGTTCTGGCTTCTTGTTATCCCTTTTTGGTCTAGTTTCATGGGAAAAAAAAGTTTGTGCGATCACATTATTTATGGAATTGAGGCTATCCCTCTGTGCCTCCCAGCCCAATTAAGTGTTGTAGCTTGTTGCTCATCCACACTGTAGAGAGGGTCTCTGTTTAAAAAGTACTGACATCCTACACAGCCCATGAAAACAGACAGGTGGAAGAAGGAGAGAGGGAGAGACAAAGACATAGAGAGACTGTGTTAAGCTCCTAAGGAAAAGATTGCAGTGTGGGCTTAGCTCTTCTTAGGCTGCAGATTGGACCACTGATTGCAGGAAAAAAAGAGGTTATAAACACCTTGTCTGCAGGGGAAGTTACCTTATTCTACACCATGAAGTCCAACCCAGGAATGCCAAGGTGGTCTCCTCCAGGGACCCGGTGTAGTGATGCTACCTTTCAGTTTTCTTTCTGAAAAACCAGGTTATGTTTCTTCGATTTCTGAGCAGGAAAACCACACTCTCTCAGCAGAGTTTGGTTTCTTCTTGCTTTTCTTGGGGGATTTTTTGTGCTCTCTCCAAGTTTTCTGGATTTCTATAAAACGGGAGCACTGAAACTGCATGAAGCATTGTAGTTGAAGTCCTGCCAGGGAAAGAGTCCTGCTCCCCATAGCTCCCCATCCAGCTTTTGGGGGACTCTTGGGGCAGCCCCCTATGAAATCAAAGCTGCTCCTGTCTTGAAGATGGATTAGTAAATACCTTGTTGCCCTCCTGCAGTACAAGTATGTCAACTCTGTTCCTGGCATAGGTGAAAAAAGTGTTGAGCACTTCAGTCGTCTCTCTCCAACAACAGGCCACGTCCTGGAGCTTTTCTTAATATACTTTGTTTTTCTACCTGCCTTTCTCCCTGGTGATTTGAGCTTTCTCCACTTATTTCCTGATACCATAACCAGGAATCAGATTGCTTTGTCTCACTTTATTTTGTATGTTTTTGCTGCCTTCAACACCAAACCAGGGCAGACGTTTAGCTGAAAATATTCTCTGTCTTCCTTCTGCCGTTGTAGCTTTTAGATTACTCAACAAACCCTTCTTTTTTTTAAAAAAAAAAAATGCTTTCATTATTTTTTGTCAGAATTTTTCCTGACATTTTAGTTTTCTCAATATTTTTTCCTTGCCCTGGGTTGTGAGCTCTTCTGAAGAAACTGCTTCTACTGGCCCACTGTATTTCCTCTTGGCCTTTTTCTAATTGTAACTGTTTTGCATATCTGGTGATGCCCCAGTAATTAATCTTTGCCTTTTGGGGCAAGGTTCAAATTCAGGCAATTTCAAATAGAGGTCAGTAGGCCTTGGGTAAGAAGATTAACTTTTCTGATTTGTACAAATATGAATGATGATTTGCTCCTGCTAGAGTCACTTTTTCAGCAGCTGTTTCCCAAAGTAGCATTTTGGAAGCAGGCGTCACAGAAGTGATGAATCTCTGGTTGTGTCTGAGACTGCGAGAAGTCCTCTCAGCCATCAGCTTGTGGGTAGCATTTGCCACCACATGTATTTGAGAGGTTGCAGTAGGTTTGTTGATGAGCCTTCACCCTTGGGCCAACTTGGAAGCACTGATGTTGCTGGATTTCTTGTATTTTCATCACCTCTCTGCTAAGATTCCCAAAGTTGCCTTCACGCCCTGTGTGTCCCTTAACCACAGCCCTGGTGGGATACTGCCTTGAACCTCTTGCAGATCAACAGTGGTAGTTCCTAGCTGTGCTCTGGAGCATCATAGTGTGCTGTTGCCTGTGTGCTTAGGGGGCTCTTCCCAATACAGAGTTGTCCAATTGTTGTCATGCACATCACCTGTTTTTGGCAAGTTGAAGCCCCTCTTCATGCTGATAGGACACCCCCATTGGGTCACCTCACCGTTGGGTCCTTTTGGGCTCTCTCCTAGAAGTTAGATACTTCAATCTCAATTGAACGCCTCTCGTGTCTTCCCTATGTTCTAAACATCTATTTCTTTGTTTTTATCTTAGCTCTTTTTGCTGATATTTGGTCTTGTGGTAAAAATGGCCAAATCCTCTTTGCCAAGAATTGCCCCTTCTCAAATGGAACACGAGGTTGGGATGTAGCCTTCCAGCTGTGTGCCTGCTCCCTGAAGGCTGCCTCTCTGGTGGTGGAGAGGATGCTGCAGGCCATCCAGGCAGCTCCAGGCAGCTACTCGGACGCTGCCTATCCACTGGCTGTGTTTGCATAGAGCACACAGCCTCTAAAACATGATTTTTACTCTGTTGCATTTCTCTGTAGGGTCTTTTCAAAATGAACCCCCTAGGACACTTTTCATGCAGTTGTAAGCTGGTCAACTGCATGTGTCTCTCTCTTTCTCTCTCTCTCTCTCTCTTTTATTCTTTTTTTTTTTGCTTGGGGGGGAGGGGGAGGAGAAAGGAGGAGCAGCCTATGAGATGGTCTGAAAGGAGAACTCCTGCATTGACCTGAAGTCCTTTTGTGCCACTTTAAAGGAAAAATACACACAAAAGAGAACAGCAGGAGTAGCTGTATCCATAGCATGTCAGGTAGCCTGAAGGATTTAACCCTTCCATGACAATCCTATCTGATGCAGGCTAGCCGTCTTGGCTGGTCCTAGGCAGAGTTGTACTGTTGTCTCAAATGCTCTGAAAACGAGTCCTGCCAGGTTCGTGCCTGTATAGCAGTGGCTGCGACCACACTGTGAAGGATTGTGTCCTTCTGTCTGTCTGTGTCTGCACACAGACTTGTGGGCACTTGGGGCAGAGGCTGCAGGCTACCTAGAAGGAGCATCGTCTTATCCTTGGCATTGTCCTCATCAAACCCAGCTGTTGGCAGCAAGGCTGTTGGTTTTGCAGTGTGGTCTCTGGAGCACCTTTTTGAGGGTCTGGTGTTGGTTGGATCCTCAGGCAGTGCTTGCTGATGTCTCTGAGGTCGTCTTGGTGCTGACCGCAGCTTGGGGGCTGGGGAAGGTGTCCCCTAACCGTGACCCAGCTCCTGGTCACACAAACCCAGGGAGCAATTTGGGCAAAACAGCCTACTTCACTTCTCCATGGACCTATATTGCAGCCCTCTTACATTAATCCTGTACCTGTGCATCTTGCCACTGCTAGTGATAGGGAAGGGGTAGGTCTATCTGCCAACAAGGCACAGTGCCGATGGGCAACTGTGTGTATTTGTGAAGACCTGGTACATGCACATGCGAATGGATAAAATGCTCATGTACACAACTTTTGCGGGATGCCAGCACTCACTGTGTAAGCAGCGTGGCCTCTGCGTCTCTACCCCTGCAGCACTTCCCCTGCATCTGGAGGGATGTGGGATGTGGCAGGTCTCCAATCGGAGAATTTGATGGCTCTCGTCGGACTGAGTGCTATCGCTTTTCTGGCAGTGCAGTAGTCCATCGGCCTGGATCCTTGCGGAGAACTGTGCCTCTCCTGCCTGACTTCTCCTAGCCTCCCCTCAGGGTAGCTTGTTCCCTGCCTCTCAGCTTGAACAGCTCCTAAATGGATTGCAAACCCATTCTGCTAATGCAGCCAATCTGTCTGTTATGGGCACTGTCTCCTCAGGAGATCCAGCTGGGGGGATGGGACTGGACTATACAGAACTGGAAACAGCTCAGCATTGCTGATGAGGTCCTGTCTGCTTTTAAGTCATCAATATTTTGCCGTAATGTGCATTCCAGACGCTGCAGACAGGCTGTGGCTCTCCTCAGAGACACAAATTAATAGCAACAGGGCCATTAGCCCGTCACTTGGAATCAGACCTTGTGGCATTATCTGCCTGTACAGCCTCAGATGGCTTGGCGCCCGCGCTGTGCCAGAAAATGGCCTTGCTACGCTTAGTGGGTTTTTACAGAGCCTGCAATGTGTGTGCGTGGGGGTGCATGGGTCCCTTGCATGGCTGAAGGAGACATCCTGCTCGCTTTCAGCTTCCTCAGGGTGTGGTTAGGGATGCACAAACACACGTCCTGGCCTGTCTGCTGTGTGAACCAGAGTGGTTGTGAAAAGCACTTTGCTGTGTGCGAGGGGCAAAAGCTTCTGCCTTTGCATCATCCTGCAGCAAGAGCCTCCTGCTGCTCTGTACCTGGCCCCTCTTAGCCACAGCATGCAAGGGGGTTGGAAAGCTGGCCTGCTGCCTCTGTTTACATGGACAATGTGCACAACTGCCATCGTCTGCATGTTGTCTGGAACTCTGTGTGACTTCACATCTCACAAGCCAAAGCCAGGCCCTCGTTGTGTGCTTTGGACTCACTAGCCCCTCTCCTTCCCTTGCCCATGCACATTCTGCCTGTGCCTTGGGCACTGTCCCTGTGCCCAAACAGGCTTGTTGTACCCTGCAGTGCCATGGCACTTCTGGTGCAGCATGGCATGGCCGCACATGGGCATGTCCCTCTATATCCCACATGCTGTGGCCTTCATCCCACATCATGGGGAGAGCAGGCTACATTGGTGGAGAGATGCATGGTTAGAGGAGGAGGACAGGCCTAGAGATTTGGGAAAGGGGAGGATGTGGGGCAGCATGGGCATAGCATGGGCATGGTTGTGGCTGAGGCAGGAGGCCATCCACATCCCAGAGATGTAGGGGCAGGTTGCCAGGCTTGGTGGGGCCAGAAATGGGGTAAAAGCTGATAGGATGCTGGGGAAAGCTGCCTCCCCTAACCCTGCCTCGATCTTTCCTTACAGGAGCAGCCAGGGCTTCATGCATATGAAACTGTCCCGAACTCAAGAGAACAAGTACGTGTTGGGTCAGCACAGCCCGCCATTTGACAGCGTGCCGGAGATCATTCATCACTATGCTAGCCGCAAGCTGCCCATCAAGGGGGCTGAGCACATGTCCTTGCTGTACCCGGTGGCTATCCGTACCCTATAGTCCATACACCACATGAGCCTGGCTCGAGGCCGGGTGTACCCAAAGCTGGCCCATCCTCAGGGCTGAGTGCTGTGATGCCAAGGACGAGCTCGGCAAGGACAAGGACTGGCAGCCCATGAGTGGCTCATTGGGCACAGCTGGCACCGTCTGGGATTGCTGCAGCCAGACCTCTTCTCCTGCTCTTGTGGGGTTCCTGTGTGCTGGTTTTTCTTCTAGGCTGACTACAGGAGATTTCCCCGTGTGAGGAGCTGAGTTGGGCCTGCTGCCATACTTGCCGGCTGCCTGCTGCCCTTGCCTGCCACTGGGCAGAGCTCAGGAAGCAAGAACTGAAGCTGAGGCCTTTGGAGAGGCCTGAGGCGGGACAAAGTGGGAGAAAACCTCTACCCATGGTGCTGCACGTGGGAGCTGAAATACCCATGCCTGCAGCCAAGGAAGCCTGGAGCCATCCCTGGCAGAGGGCAAGGGGTGCCAGGCAGATCCTGCCTGTGGCTAGTGAGGAGCTGGGGGGCTGGGCTGGCTGGTGGGGCCCCAGTCCACGTGGGTGCTTGGTACTTGCCACCTTCCTTTGCCAAATGTAAATAGTGACCATCTTGGCTGTGCGAGCAGCACCACTGCCTAATAAAGCAGTGCATAGTCCCCTTGGTTGCCAGCCTCCTGCTTCACAAAGCCCTAAGTCCTTTTTGCAGACTCCTCTCCCCTCTGTGTGGACAGCCTGCCCTGAGCCGGGCAATGGAATCAGGGGCTGGCTGCTGCCCTATGCTCCTGCTCTAGGAAACACACATAGCAAAACTCGGTGCAAGACAGTGGGGAAAATGTCTGAGCAAGTTCATTTTTATTCATTCCCACCTACGAGCATGCCCAAGCAGTCTGGCCAGGTCACTTGTCACTTGTATGTGACACAGAGGACAAGGGATGCTAGTTATTGAGTCCTTGCTGTGTCTCTGGAGTTCTGGACTGGTGGCAAGAAACTGACTTGCCTTTTATACCTTAAAGGAGGGGATGCTCTTTGGGATCTTTTGCCTCTTTATTTTTCTTCCTCTCTCATAACGCCTACATAATTCCTATGTGAAATCCTTGAATTTCACAGTTCTGTTCTCCTTTTCTGGGTATTTAGTGACTCTAGGCCCCTTTCTTTGTCTTCCTGACACCTTATCATTGTGCCAGTTTGTTTTTCCTCTTCATTTGAATGAAGTTACATCTGGCTCTCTGAAGCAGTTAATGCATACCTTGCCTTTTCGCCTTGTTTCTTCTGGATGCTTTCTACCATGCTCATGCATGTGCATTTCCATCTATGATTCAAGCTAGCTTAAGCTCTTAAGCTGTTGTTACTGATGTCCACTGTGTTTCCTTTACGTTCCTTTTCCTGGGGCCCTATCCTGCCTTGCACAGAAGAGGAGATGGCAAGGACAGATTCACTGCTGACCAGCAAAACCTGAGCATCACAAACATCAGCAGAGCCAAGCACTTGCAGAGTTTGTAGGTCTGTGTCTGTCCTCTTTGCCTATCTTGCAATGGGTACCCAGGCCCAGCAGATGCCCTCTATGGTGCTGAGTGAGCCCAGTGGGTTGTTGAAGGCTGAGTTGAAAACCATCGTTATCCACATCGCCTGCTGCTGGGAAGGAGCTCATCTCAGAACTTTACTGGGGAGAAGATGTTATTCTATGGGAACGTAGAGTCCGTGTGTGCGGTCAGTGCCGCTGACTCTGTGGTGGAAACCCAGCTCTACCCATCTGGAGCTCAAAGGTTTTCAGGCTCTCAGTTTTTAGTCAGGGGATCACCATCCCACCTGGTGATCATACCTTTCAAGTTGTCATGGGAACCATCTGGTGTGACCAGCCATGCTCCCAAATTGCAGCTGCAGTTTGGAGCGCACAGCAACCATGACTTTTCCTTTCTGGATGCCTCAGTCTTCATCGCTCCTTAAAAGGCAGCAGTTTGAGCTCCTCGGGTGCTTGGTGTCGCCTTACAGCTGTGCTCGCCTAGTGGCAGCTCCAGGTTAGGGGCTGCCTCTCTCCAGCTCTGTCAGCATCCCAAATAGGCACCTTGTCCCACAGGGATGGACCAACTCCAGCCAGAGAGTTTTTCTCTCTTCATTGCATCTCTGAGGAGGATAGGCGAGCACCAGAGCCCACAAAAAGGGCTGGAGATGCAGGAATACCCTTTCAGAGATGCTCTTAGATGCCCTTGATCCATTTAAGAAGCTTAGAAGGGTCCTTAGCTGCCCTGTGGCCAGCATGATTGCACTGAAGCTGGGTTTTGTGTGCACATGCTTAAACAACTTTCATAAGCCTCCCTATGCAGTAAAGTGTGCAGCTCTCTGCAGAGATGAGAGTGCATGCATGCTTTTGCATAGCAGGTGGCAGTGGGGCTGTTAGCTGAAATACCTGTTCTTTCTCCTACAGTGAGGGCAGCAGATCCCTGCAGCTCTCCCAGTCTGTATCCAAACAGCAGCTGCTTGGTGATTGTAAATACCTGACCTGCTTCCAGGTAAAACAGCAACTAGCTTGGTTATTTTGTGGAGTTACTTTAGAAGGGGCCAAGGTTTGATTCAGCTGGTGTTTGATGGGTATTTGTGGGCATATAGGTCCTGATTTTTCCCCTCTAGCCACTGCATGCTGCCCACCAGCCCTAGTACCCCCCAGCCGTTTGAATTCACATTCAGAATGAATCTCTCCCCACCTTGCTGTGTTGTTCTCCTTGTTGCACGCTGCTTTGCTTCTCATGGGCTGTGTACCGTCATGTGCAAACACTGCCTGATGGAGCTGCCTCTCTGGCGTGGCACTTGACTTTAGGCCTCATTCTTAAAATGGCTGATTGTGATGGAGAATTCTGCCCATAGCATTTTGCATGGTGCACTGGAGGGAGATACAGGCTGATGCTTGGGAATGATGTGATGCTGAGAGAGCCCTGAGCTGCAGAGAAAAAGGTAAACTGTATGGTCGTCCTAGTATTTAACACCAGGCAAGAAAGCTCAGGTCAACTTGGGTTGGGCCTAGCAGCTACTTCTGACTCAGAGAAGGTGAAAACTCAGCAGATGGGCTTCCTGGGACCTGGCACAGGCAAAGTTCATGGCTACAGACAGTAGCAACCAGCTCAGGTTCCTGCGGTCAGCTGGGCACTGCTCTCCCCAGTCAGCAAAAATGATCCTTTCCTGGGACAGGAGCAGAAGAAGTCTTTCCCTGGGAATGGGAAGAGCAGGGAACATTTTTTTCCTTGTGTCCAACTGGAATTCCCTTCCTGCAACTTGTGCCATTGCTTTTTGTCCTTTCACTGGGTGCTTCTGAGAAGCATCTGGCTCTGTCTTCCTCGCTGTAGATAGTTGGAAATTACATCCCTCCTCAGCCCTCTCTTTGCCAGGCTAAACAAGACCAACTCCTTCAGCATCTCCTTGTATATCATGTTTTCTAGCCCCAACCATCCTAGTGATGGACTGCAGGACTGTCTCCTTATACTGGAGGGGGCGGGGGGAACCAAAACGACACAGTGCCCAGATGAGGTCTCACCAGTGCCAAGGGGAATAACCACTTCCCTTGACCTGCTGGCAACACTCATAGGATAACTCAGGTTGAAATGGACCTCAGGAGATTTCTAGTCCAATCTCCCGCTCAAAGCAGGGTCAGCCATGAGGTCAGACTAGGGTAGGAAATGCTTTTTTGAAGAGGAGCAGATTTGCCCTAGGCCAAGTTAGACTTTTTGCCTTCTTCATAGCATTACAGGATGGGCTAGACCCCAGGCATAAAGAGAGTTGCAAATTCCATGCAACTTGAGAGCAACAGGAAGCCCAGCAGGCTGGACTTCCTGCAGCGGAGGAAAGAAGTAGGGGTAGGATGCAGGATGCAGAGCCATAGTGAAGAGTCATCCCACAGCTTGATGTGGGGTCAGGGGATGAACCTGAGCTTCTCACGTAGGGCAGATCCTGCAGAGTTAGTGTCTCAATTTGAGACCCCCCCCCCATAGAAAGTACATTGTACTGGGCTCTGGGTCTGGTCAGTGTGTTATACCTTTTGTTTGATGTCAGAGCTGATCTTTCAGAGCTGATCTTCATGAGTTTCCCAGAAAGTTTAGACAGTTTGAATCAGTCTTCCATCAGTACTTTAGTGCTCCCTCTGCCATCCTGTAACTGAAATGAGGGTTGTTTGGAAGTGAGAATGGGGCAGTCTTGCAACAGGGCTAGAGAGGATCAATGAGGATCCTCACCTCTGGGATGTACAAGGCCCTGAGCAACCTGATGTGGCATTGAAGTTAACCTGTCCGGGCACAAAAGTGGACTAGACACCTTTTTCCAATTTCCAATGAGCTTGGAAAGTATTTTTTTCCAATTTCCAATGAGCTTGACATTGTTGCAATCTGGGTCCTCCCAGCTGCCTCTATTCTCTGTCCCACCTCCCTGCAAATGAAACAGCTCTGTCATTCATGGCCTGTCCTCTAGTCCCTTGCTAAGCCCTCTGTAGTCACTGAGCTGTTTTAGCATGCTGCAGGCCCTGATAATGAAGGAAGGAAGTTTGCTTCATAATTGGATTAGCACTGCTGGGAGCATGCACTTGCACGGCAGTCAGAGCTGGCGCAGTCCCCAAGCCCCGTGCTGTTCCATTGATTGTGGTCCAGCCAGGAGCACAGGCTCCTGGCCACTCTTATGCCTGCACAGGACTTTACTGGCTGAAAAACATACTCTTGTAGGAAGAGGAAGCCAGCCAGAGGGATGAAAAGCCAATCCACAACAGAATTTCAGCCTGTCCTCTTTGGAAGTGCAGATGTATTTCTTAAACTCCTTCACAGTCCCTGATGCCTCCTACCCACTGGAAGTAAAGCAATTTGGTTAACATCAAGCCTGACATCTCTCTCATCATTCCAGACTGGGCCATCTGGGCTCCTGAGTCCCACCACAGTGGTGCTTAGGGTTGCAGTCCTAGGCCATCCATGCTGAGGGGTGCCCTCAGAGGTGGCATTAGCCTTTCCCTGAGCATGTTTTTTCCAGTACCTCCTTGCTTTAACACGTTAGGACCTGATTTTTCCCCAGAAGATTACACATCAGCTTGCACCTCACAGAAGCATTGGGATGCTCACACTGAGTACAAGATGGAAACATCTCAGATACTAGAGAGCATCACTATAACTTCCATCCATGCAGGATGAGGTAAAACCCTTAGATGAGTGTAGGATGTGGTCTGTCATCCATGGCTCCTCCCTGACAGTCTGGCCCGGAAGAAAAGTTCCCTTCAGCCTAAATCTAGTGGTGAGTTAAACTCCAGACCTACCAGTGATGCTTGAGGCACCTAAATATAACCGAAAACACAGCGCTCTGTCTCAAACTGCAGTACTCTCCAGTGCTGCAAGAAAAGGATCAAACACTCTTAACAACTCAGCTGCCAAAATTTATAGCAAAGGAGAGACATTTCTTCCTGATCCCTGCAGGCTACCAGCAAAACATGCAGTGTAGCACATGCATAGCACACACGTGCATATGGTGCACATATGGCCTGGCTAAATGCCTCCTTTTAAACCCTCTTTTAGTGACCAACGTATTTGCCACAAGGGGCAAGTTCCAGCTCCTGACTCAAAGACCACTCTTCTTCAGTCCCTTCAGTACACTTTCCCAGCATTGTCTCAAAATAGTTACTTACTTCTGGTGCCCTGTTTGAAAATTGCCCTGAAACATCTCTGCTTGGATGCTGCCATCCAATTTTCAGTCTGTATTTGTCATCAGTTCTGTGCTTTTCCTTGCACAATTTTGGATTGATGTCTCCAAAATGACACGCTTAGGAATATCTTTCAGGTGAAAATCTTCCCTTGCTACTGACACGGCTCCTGACAATGCATCCGAGACATGATGACCACAGACCTTGGTCTCAGCCCTGAACTTTTTGCTGTGTCCTGTAGGATGGTGTCTAATATGAGCAGGATCGTCACAAGACTGGGGATGGGGAAACAGTGCTAGTAACGTCTCTTTACTCAGAGACTTCCCCTCTTAATACAATCTATTGTTAGCCTGATTAGCCATTTCCTCTTCCACTTTACATGGTATCCTTCCCCATCACTTCCATCACTGGAAGACTGGTTCTTATTGATTAGCAAATCAAACTCTTCATTTAAATCCAAACAGCTTACATGTGCTGTATCACCATGTCTGAGTTAATTATTGAAGAAAAATCATGACATTAAACTGACACAATGCATCTGTTATAAATACTGTTTCCATTTGCCTTCCTATCTTTAAGTACTGTTTCCTTCAAAACTTTCCTTCTGGATATTTGAAGGTACATTGAAGTGCAGCTCAACAGTGCTTTAGGCAGTTCCTACCTTCTGGGACATGGTTGTCTGAAAAAGGCCCCTTTACATGCTTCTTTAGGTCTTGTGCTCTCCTGTTTGAAGTGGTCATGTGTACAGAGGCATCCTTAGCTCTTTTTTAGCAGTTTGTAATGCTTGAAAGGTAAATGTCAGGTTATGCTGCATAGACTAGCTCCATCCCTTCTACATTTACACCCTTGAGCTTGTTAGTCCACTTGCTGTCTCTAATTCTTTTCTGTACATGGTGGAAACTGCTAACTTTAGAGGACTTCTCAAGTCTTGAAGTTCAGCCTAAATGAAGCCGAGAGCTGGTTTTAGCAAATGGGGAGGCAGTGTGACCTGCCTTGTGATCTCTCTGCATGCATGCAGCATCTCCTGGTCAGCCATCATTCCATGCATTCATAGTGTATCCTCATTTGGTGGTTGTGCCTCAGGCACTCACTCCATCACATCTTGCTCAGCCTAATGACCTGCACAGCTACAAGTCTTTCTCTAATTTCCTGGATAAGTGTATGCATGCTGAATTTTTCTCCATTAAATGGCAGTGCACAGCAAGTCCTGATTTGTGTCTATGTGTGACTGATGGGCTCTCTGCACGTGTATGTCCTCATTCACTGTTCACATATGGGGTAGCCTTGCTGCGTGTGTACAGTGCAGCGTGATTTACTGCCCATATGCAGCATTATGGCCTCTCTGCGCATGCACGTTTTTTCCTGATTTACTGCACACATTAAGGGTTACTTCTCTGCAAATTCTCAGCACGTCTGCTGTAGTGCCTATGCTCAGTGCACTGTCTCTGACCATGCACATCATGTCCTGATTTACAGGACAGGCTCCTCCATCTCTTTGCTGCTGTGTGGAGCACCTTGAGCTACTGCATACCCATATCACTGCCTCTCTTCAAGGGGAAGAGTCTGGTTCACGTGCTGCTTGTGCACAGGATGATCTTGAATTAACCATGTATGCAATAGCTGGGCTCTCTGTGCGGCTGGAGAGCAGTATGGCTTCCCTTCCTGTGTATGGTATGGCCTCTGTGTGTGCACAACATCATAATTTCTTGCATGCATGTTGGTGGCTGGTCCTGATTTCCTGCACATGTGTCATGACTCCCCTGCTCAGGCATGTCATAGTGCTACTTTCTGCATGCGTGGTGCCACCTATTACAGCAGGCGTTATCGTTGTGTCTTGACATTTGGGCACAGACCATGGTTTTGGAGTCTCTCTGTCCAAGCCTGTATCCTGCTTTGCCTGTTCCCCAACACAGAAATAAAACAGAGCAAAGGCATTTTCAGTAAGACTGAAGTGAAATGTTTGGCCACAAACCTAAGAAAAACAAAGATAACCCACAATTCTAGTGGTTAGTATATTGCGAAGACTCCACACTTCACTGAATTCCCTTTTCCTTCCACACGTGCAGGATGGCTGAGCCCACCAGCTATCTGGTCTCCTCTGCCTCGGCCACCTGCTCTGCTCCTCCTGTAATCAGCTCTTACAAGGGCTGAGATACAGCCTCGGAGCACTGTGCCAAGACTTTCCTGGCTCCTGTCCTGCTCTGGAAGCTGTGGGCTACATGGTGATTAGATGTTAAAGTCCTGCTGGAGGTAATGGAGGGTGTGTCTGGTGGGCAGCAAAATCCAGTGTCCTGTAGGATGATGTCTAAGCCATAGTCCCAAATGCCACCCATATTGCAACTCCAGCAACTGAGGTCATCTCTGGAGACATTTATGGACTCCCAGTGGTTTCCCTGATGGACCTGTTGACATGGGAGAATGAAAGAGGAAAATTGGCACATCAGACACCCCAGAAATGCTTCAGATGGCAGAAGGAACCACATAACATGTTCGACAGTCCAAAGGAGACAGTTGCCACTTGAAGAAGTTGCTGAACATTCCTGTCCAGGCCTACACCAGGAAAAGAAATTTTGAGGAAGACATGACCTCATGGCCATGGTTTTTGACAAACCATAAAGAAAGTGCCAGGGAGGCAGGGCTTCCCATCCCTTGTCTTGGGAAGGTTTCCAGTCCCAGCTATGGTGCTGGTGGCTGGAGCGCAAGGAGAGAGCTGTCAGACCAAGGGAAACCCACTGGGTCTGGCAAGGAGTGTGCAAGGTGGGGCTCCGACGGTTCATCATAAGGAAGGAGGTTTCTGGTTTTCTTCTTCTTACCAGGGTGGGGATGAGGTAAAAAAACATCCTTCCCTGCTATGCTGTGACTTGTAGCTGAGGTTACAGATGCCACAGAATGGTAAAAGTGGTCCAGGTAGGAGCAGGAAAGGCTGGAAGTGCATCATCCACGTGGTGAGGGCTACTTTCCATGTGCTCCTGCCCTGGATCATCCTTGCTTGTGCTGCTCCTTTCTTTTCACCACTGCACAGACCCAAGGGAAGCTGCAGACAGAGTCCCTAAAAGGCCTTTCATTTTTCACACCCCCAGATAGCCTATACTACTCCCACCTACTCCTGGTTTAGTGGTACATGTATCCACAGCTATGCAGAGGCTACCATGCTCCTGGCTGAAGGCCTCAGCTGATAGTGGATGCCCTTGCATTTGACTTTCAGCCAGTCCCAGAGGAAATTGTACATCGTACTCTGACACAGAGAGGGTGAGAAAGAAAGCACAGGGATTTTGACTGGTCTCTTCCCACCATGGGTCCCTGACTGCCCCACTCAGCTGTGGGTCCCTCCAAAAGTCCCTAATCTGGGGCAACACCAGGCCTTTGTAGCTGTGCCACTACTAACCCTGCAGCTAGTACAGTAATTCACACTGGCAGCTGCTGTTCCCGCTATCAGCACTGCGATAATTGTCCCCTCCGGGCTGGTCCCGCTCAGGGCCATTAGCAGCAATATCGTTCTTTTATCATAATGTATCTCATTCACATCTTGACAGCTACAGTAAATGCCTGTCTGTTACTGCCTGTAAGGACGCAAGGTCAAGTTGCCCTATGGCGGGGGATAATTTAGACATGCTCACAGGTTGCTCAGAGTGTAGAGAGGGAGCGTATGTCTCCTGTGGTGCATTGCAGACATGGGCCAGGGTCCTTTGTGGCAGTGCTGGGGAGTGACATCCCTGCATCTTGCCTCCATCCCTGCCCACCCTCTCCTGAGGCTCTGCCACTCATTCAGTAATGGAGCTTGTCTCTTTGTGGTGCATGGGTGTGTGGGAATGGGGGGAGTAGAGACATGGGTGATCCCTCCTTGATGCCAAAGATGCTGCTGATTTTCATTTAGATAGAGGAATTTCAATCTAAGCTTGATGTCTCTTTGCCACAGTGGAACCAGACACCCAAATTTCCAATTTTCTTTCCCACACAAAGCCAGATGCTCTCTGTTGGCTTGTGAACTGAAGTGCGTTACAGATGGTACTGCACAGGCAGACACTCAAGAGCATGAACGCAGCTGATTATTCATGTGTAGCTCCATCATGCAGCTGGCATGCAGGTGGCTGCATGGGTCCTTCCCTGCACCCAAAGTTGCTGCCCTTCCTTCCTAGCGCCCACAAGGTTTCCACCACCCCTCATTAACACCTCCTCCCCTACCATCTGAGGCAAGGAGATAAATATCCAGGTAAAAGCACCCAAAGCTGGCCCCCTGCAATGCAGGAGCTAGATGACTTGGAGGACAAAATATAGCTATGCAAGAAGTCACCCAGATGATCCCAACACAAAGGCAATGAAAACAACCAGCTACTTTTCTCTTCCATCAGGAAAAATGCCAGAAGAAATTCAGTAAGGAGGTGGGGATGTGCCCATTTATTGCCTGTATCAGGTACATGTTTGAACAATCATGGGTAGGCAGCAAACAAGGAAGCTTATGATTATTGACATGGTCTCCATCATAATGTATTTAGGGTCTCTAGGAATAGAGAAACACACCACATCCACCACAGTTTTGCTCAGTTAAAAATGTGAAAGTTTGTGAAAAAGAAGCTAGAGAGGATTGCTGGGGGGGGGGATGTTACAATCTTGCAGGCAGAAGGGTGATGACCAATGACCTCAGTTTGGAGGTTCAGGAAAGGTGTCTACCACCAAAGAAGAAAACCTTGAGAAAGGAAGTTAAGGAAGCTAAATAGAAATGTAAGAGAGGACACCAAGAGTAAAAAGGCATCTTTCAATGAGCTGAGATTGTATCCAAATGAAGAAAGTAAAAAGGAACACAAACTTGGAGAAGATACATGTACACGCAGAGTAAGACAGGCCAAAAAGAATTTGAGGGACAACTTGAAGAAGACATCCAGTCATAATTGCTTTAGAGATGTGAAGAGTGGGAAGGCTGCTAGAGAGTCTGCAGACCACTGAAATATAAAAGCAGCAATGAGAGAAGATAGGCTACAACAGAACAACTGCTAGTTCTCACTAAAAAGTGAGTGTAGAAAACCTGAGGAACCAAATAATTCCTGGGAGCCACAAATGAAAGCAAGGGGTGAGGGGAAGAGACAAAGACCAGACACTTCAAATAAGGATGCTGGAGGAAGAGATGGAATACAGTACTCCTGACAGCACCCTGATGGAGCCCAGGGGCCATGTCCGCCAATAGGCTGTACTTGAAGGCACGGCAGCACTAGTTGCTGAAAAATAACAGCAACTGTCACATGCATCAGCAATGTTAAGCAAAGAGGTGGTCTGATGGTTGAGGGGTGAGCCTGTGGTAGGTTTGAGTTCGAAAGATGTGTGCTGCTGTGGCCTGTCCTTCTTCCCAGTGTTGTTACCTCTTTCACAGCTGAAAGCCCTTGGGTGTAATCATCTGACTGGGGTTCACACACAGTGGAAAGAGAATTTTGAGGACTAGTGACCTCATGGACAGGGATGGAGCTTGGAGCAGTGGGTTGGGCAGATACCATGGTTGCAGGTGTGAGGGATGAGAGCTGAGAAGATCTTGGTCTCCTTGTCCCTCCATGGACGGAAAAGAACTTCAGTGCTGACGAGGGCCAGGGAGATTCAGCAAGGGGAGCCATGGGGAAGCAATGGTGGGAGGGCAGAAGGGGTGCATATGCATGTGTGTTTTGTTTCAGCTCACAAGAAGCCAGAGAAGGTGGATGCTCTATGAGGAAAGGCAAAACCAAAGGGAAATCCCAAGGGCTTTGCTCAGATTTCCCCTCTCTCTATGTATATCTTGGTGGCGACCTGTTTGTACGGGCTGAGGGTAGCCAGATTGCCCAAAGGGTTGACTGTGAGAAGCTGAATGAAGAGCTGGTGTCCAAGTGACTTCTTCCTTATGAGGTATGGGAGAAAGACATCTGCTTAACCCAGGTGAAATATGTTCCGCCCCATGGGGTGTAGGGGCAAAGAACATAAGTATACGCATGCAAGTAAAGATAGTACAGACTCTGCACGCCATGCAGAGGGTGGCAGCACCAAGTGACCCATGAAGCAATCCCATGAGCCTGAACCCACATTGCATGACAAACTCAGGAAGGAGCAGGTACTGCATGCTGTGGCCACTCAGTTTGGGGCAGACTTTGAAATACTGACAGAAATTGCTTAGCAAGGATTGCAGTGATGAACAAAATAGTAAAGGATTAAGACAAATATCAAAGCATTTGTGAAATGCTGTTGCCATCTACTGGACTTTGGTGAAAGGACTGGAGGAACTGAGCCAAAATCAGGCTCAACAAGGTTTTGGTGGTTTCTGCACTGTTTCAGGCTCTGCTTTTGTACCCCTCCTGCCTGATCTAGTTCATTCCTGGCTTTGCAACACGTATGGAGTGGCACTGAGATGTGCTCTTTTGACAGCAACAAAATGTTGGAGCTGCTGTTAAGCTTGTCCTGCAGAACTTTGGCACCTGGAGCTGCACGCTAGCATGTCAAGTCTCAGCTGCAGTGTGCAACAGCTGGTCAAAAGGAGATGCTGAGAACTGCCTTAGCATGAAACTTCCTTTGCTTACTTTTGGAGCACCTGCCAGGTCCTGACTGCTGACCATTGGAAAAATATCTGTGTGATCCCTGGCACACATGTGCAATGCCATTAAAAATATTCAGGCACACAGTCATGAGAAGAAGGTACACAACAGCAAAGCATGGAGATGCACAGCTGATTTAATGCAGATGTCATGAGTTAATAAAGCGTAAGAAGATGTAACTTGTCCAGAAGTAGAACCTACTAGTGAAATGCATGTGATAAAAAGGGAAATCCGTCCATTTGTAGCAATTTGGGGCTAAACATACCCCCCTTCTAGTCTGCAGTCTGTCTGAAGCCTGGTCTAGGTTATACATCTTTATATTCTTTATATATTTATTTACAGAAGCAGAAGTCAGCTTAGCAAAGGTGTATGTTGAAGCTAGTAAGATTTTAACTTGTATTATTCCATGACTATTATGAAACACCTCTTCAGTTAGTTTTGCTCCGGATGCTCAAGTCATATGATTTTGTATACTTTCCAGTTTGCTCTATTTCCATGAGTTTCCTTATTTCCTTCCTGAGAGCATTACAACATTCAGCACCCCCTAGAACATCGATATTTGTATATCCAGCTGACTGAACACCTGCGTGATTTGCAATAAATTCAAAGATATGTCAGACAAGTGTAACTACAAATCGGGATTCAAGATGTGCTTTTCTCTGGCCAGGCTGCCCCGGTGTTACCACCATCACAGCTACAAGCCCATGGCCGTCCGTGTTGTCCCCGAGCCTCACGCCAGGTCCAGCCGCCGCCCCAGTGTGGGGTGTGATCCGTGAGCGTGGTAGCGGCTGCCCTCGCTGTGGGATCAGTGGCTGTGTGGGGCCTGATGTGGGCTGCCGGTGATTGCGACAAGAAGGGGTCTGTGGAGGGGCTGAGTGGGGTCTGCGTGGAAGCAGTAAGGGGGGCTGGGCGGGGGCTGTGAAGGGATCTGAGGGGGGAAGGCCTGTGTGACTCCAAGTTGTTGTAGATAACGATTTTCACTAACAAAGTGGTGCTGCGTGCGGCGGAAGTGGCCGTGGGGAGCCGAGCGGGGGCCACCGGGACGCCGCGCAGGGCTCAGCATGCTGTGTGGGGCTGCGTGTGAGGCTGGGCGCCTGGCCGTGCGTGGGACCGCGAGCGGCGCCTCCTCCGCGGCCCCGGCAGGGGCGGGGCACGCCGACGGCAACCCGCGCGCAGGGGGCGGGGCGAGCTCGAGACGGGCGGGGCCGGAGCGCGGGCCGCTGCGGCGCGGCGGTTGGCTGAGGCGGCGCAGCGCGGCCGCCATTTCGGGCGCGGCCATGTCGGGCGCGGCGCTGGACGGGGCGCTGGGAAAAGCGGCGGCGGCGCGGCCGCGGCGGAAGCTCCTCAGCGCCGAGGAGGCGGAGCTGTTCGAACTGGCGCAGGCGGCGGGAAGCGGGCTGGACCCGGAGGTGTTCAAGTGAGCGGCGGGGCGAGCGGGCGGGCGGTGGCACCGGCGGCGGCGCCCCGGCGCCCGCCGCTCAGCGCCGTGTCCCCGCAGGGTGCTGCTGGACCTGCTGCGTATGAACGTGGCGCCGCTCGCCGTCTTCCAGATGCTCAAGTCGATGTGCGCCGGGCAGCGCCTGCCGGCGGGCGCGGAAGGCGGTGCCGCTGCTGCGGCGGCGCCGGCGCCGCTGCCCGCCGACACCCGAGGTAGGCGGGGGTGGCGGGCGGGGCCGGCGCAGGCGGGAGGGGCCGGCCGCGCGGGCGGGCCCTAACGTGGCTGTGTCTCTCTTTGCCCCAGAGGCCCCTGCCGACAGTAAAATCCCTGCGCCGCTCGCCTTCACCTCCGCCCTGCGGCCTCCGCGCCTCGGCGGCGCGAAGCTGGTGGTCTGCAGCCCCGCCGACGGCCGCCCGCCTCTCTCGCAAGGTCCCCCCGCGGCCTGCCCGCTTCCCCGCTGCCTGTCTGCTCCTCCCGCCGGTCGCGGTGCTCGCTGTGCTCCGGGCTTGGCACAGGCCGCAGCGGCTCCGGGGGCACGCGTGGGCGGGCCGGGGGCCGGGGGCGCTGCGGGCAGGGGGCCGCGGCCCGGGCGGCAGGGCCTGCGGGCGCTCGGGGGGCGCTGGGCCGCGGGCGGCCTTCGGGGGCCCCCTCCGCGGGCGGCCGGGGGCAGCGGGGAGCGCGGGGCCCGCTCTGTGTGAGCCGCCGGCGAGGCTGCCCACCCCAGCAGCCGCCGGTGGCCCGTGCGAAGCCGTCAGGTTCAGCTCGCGTTTCAGCGAGGTTACCTGGAGAGCTCGATGCTACCCCCCCGCCATCAGGGTTTGAAACCGCTGCGGGTCAGTTGCTTTGTGGGGCTTATTCCATCCCTCAACCTTTTTTTTTTTTTTGGGGGGGGGGGGCGGTTCCCCCCTCCTCCCCCCCCCCCGAAAGGCAGCACAGGTAGTAGCTTGTGGAGGAACATGCGTGGTGTGATGCGTTGGGAAACGCAGGTTCTGAAAGTCATTTCTGTTAGTTTTCATACCTGGATATGTTAAACCCCTGGCTCTGCCTTTCAACTCTTTTAAAGCAAACCCCAAACATATAATACCTAGTATCAGCTAGTGCTGCTTCAGTTACATCTGACTTACGAAAACAAAGTTCTTGAGATGTTAGGAACTACTAAAAGTGAGGGGAATTGCAGTGCTTTGTCTGTTCCATCTGCTGGTAGCGTGGTAGCTTTGGCTGCACGTCTTATCTCTCTTCCAGCACATTACAGTGCTCAAATGAATGGTATTTAGTGGGAATGTGAGCACTTGAGGTCTTTTTCTGCCTGTTGCTTCAAAGTGCTCAAGTGCACCTTGGGTGAAATGGAAAGCTCTAAAATAGCAACTGCTTCTGAATATTTTTCTTTAGTCCTCTAACTTCAATGGACAGGAACAAATTTAGCCCTGAAGTTCTGCCATTTTTTTTCCCCAAACCAGTTCTAATAAAACTTTTACTTGTTCTCTGAATCTTCCTGAAGTGACTTTTGGCTGGTAGCCTGCAACTTCTGGATATCTGTGGATTACGTCTAAAAGATTTAAAAGAGGTAACTAAAATACACCCGTTGTCACTAAGCTTAAACTCACTGTAAAGGGCTTCTCATTTCTCTTCTGCTTAAAAATATAGTAAAAGGGATAATAGTCAAAGCAGTCAGATTTTGTGGTCATTGTTTGTGGTTGCAGAGAAAAAAATTGCATGCCTAACAACACATTTTCTCCACATCTTGACACTGCTATACTAGTAATATGGGAATGCTTGTCCACTAGTGGGAGCACAGACATGAACGAGGTCGAGTTGAGTTTTATTGTTTTCCATTCTCCCATCCTCTAAGTATTTTTTAGGGTGAAAACTTCCATGTGTGTACATTGATTCACAAAGAATTATGTCACAAAACTGAAAAAGTAAGCTTGCTCAGCAGGGACTGTACTGACAATCTGAGATAAGTGGCGGTAGGAGAGGGGTGAAAGCAAACAAACAAAAGCTTTGCCAGCACAGGTAACTGGGGAAAATCAGTAAGCTTTATCTGTTGCACTAGCATACTAGCATTTAGTCTAGTCTCTTTGCCCAGACTGGCCTAGGGATGGGAAACATTTCCTCTGTGTGACAACTGCCTGTGTTTGTAAGCTTTTACATCTGATATGTGAGTCCAGAGAGAGTGAAGTTCAAAGTGTGAATCATTTGACCAAATACAGAGGTTCAGAATGAGATGAATTAAGCCATGATCCAAGGTACCATTACAGTAGCAGAGCAGCCTGCTAGTCATGGGGTAAATTCCTATGCAGTAAATGGGTGAGATTCACCTCAGCAGCTGAAGGTGACTGTACAGAGACTTGGGAAACCTAGTAAAGCTTTAATGAGAATTAGATGTAGAGTGTGCTGATAGTGTCTTGCACTTCAGCTTGAACAGTTTCCTCTCTCTTGCTGAGTGGAAGAGGTGCTTTTGGTTAAGAATTCCTTGATGAGAGGTCATTTGTGGTAAAGAGAACAGCCAGGCATATGATTAAGAAGTAACTGTAAAGATGTACAGGAGAAGATGACACCCGGCTGACTATTTTCCTGAGCTAAGAAAGAGGTACAGCACTTGCATATTTTAAGTAACATGCAACATGCTATTCCTGTACTATGTTGAGAGGAAATGTCTTCAAAAGAAAGCAACAGTTTTGAACAGAAGATGCTGTTAAATTTTGCTTTTACTTCTTCTCTCTTGATGCTTCAGGTGTGGTGGGACACTCAAACTATGAACTAACTTTGTTTGGTAAGGTTTTTGTTCCTTTCTGTCTTCTAATCTGGAGTAGCTCTTGTTCCCTCACATGTGCTGGTTGTGTACCACTTCCTGTCAAAATGAGATTTTTCTAGCACTGGGCCACTGCTGCAATTCCAGTTTTGGCTGCTGCTAGGCTGACTCAAATTTGAAATTGCCAGATGGCTGCTTGTTTGGTAACCATCGCTAAATTTCTCAAGAGGAAAATCCAGAAACCTTTTGCTAGAGCTGACCTGCCCTGAGCAGTTGCCTTCTACTACCTTGAGGTCATACAAGTACCTTAGGCTGAGTTTCTAGGAATTGTTATGCTCTTTTGGGGGCTTAATTCGTCTGTCAACTGAACCAAGAGAGGTATATAGTAAAGTTCAGAGAAAGCATTAGTACTGTTTTGCTCATAGTGATCATTCACAGTATTAGTCTGGCCTTCTGTATCTCTCACTGCTGCTTTATTTCATAAGGCTGAAGTGTACCTGAAGTACCTTTAGGGCTAGTTGATTGACTGAGATAGCTGATTAGGTTTGGACTATACAGGCTTACAGGAGGATCCTGCCCATCAAGCCACAGACTTGATGTTTTACTGTGTGTCTGCAGTGAATGTTGAACTTAGATCTCCATTTTTTGCAGGTTGGTGCATAGTGCTGGTGATAGAGATGCATACTGGCCTCCTTTCTGTCATTAGATTAAATCCTAACCAAATTCTGATGGGCAGTACTTGCCTTGTCTTCCTAGAAGGTTTTATCTTCCCGATTATGTCTGGGTTTTTTGTTTTGTGGAAGCTTTTGCTACATTAGAGCAGTATATCACTTTGAGAGAAAACTTCTTTTTAATTCCTATCAGCGCAAGTGACTTTGCTGTCATCCAGGGCCCACTGAAGTTAAACAGCAGCTGATCTGTATGTGAATGAAGTCATTATTGAAAGCCTAACTCTTAGAAAATTCTTTGGGCAGAACATATGCTTAGCAGTGGTTTATCACAATCTTAATCTTGCACTTGCCTTTCTGTGAGTGTAAAAAGTGCCAGTCAGCTTTCACTATCGTCAAGATGAGCACTCATTTTCTCTGGATCAGCTTTTGATAGTCTCTCAGCTAGCGGGGAGTCTCGTGCCTGCTTTTACTGAATCAGTTAAAGAAATGATTATATTAGCATAGTGCCTGATCTGCCCTAAAATAGGCATCCAAGTGCAAGGTAACAAATTGTGCTGCTTTAACTGGAGCTGTACAGCTTTTGGCTAGCTTGTGTCTGGCAGCACAGTATAGTGTTGGTGCTTGGATGGGTGCGCCTGGTATGTCCGAGGGAAGATGTGTAGGATTGCTGGTTGAAGGCCATGAAAACAAAAAATTCCAGACTGATTTCTCAGTTCCTGAAGTGGTAATGATGATGTAAAGCAGAACTGGACCATCAGTACCAGCCATATCTGTGCTTTACAGGACCATCTGAGGCTGAACTAAGTTTTGCACTATCTGCACCTCAAGACAGCTGCTTGTTTTACTAGAGCTGTTGGGGGAAAGTGTAGCTGATGTAAAGATCCCATTAAAATCAGCATACCTTCAGCAGAGTAAGTTTCTCCCCTTAAATTGGGGAAATACCCAGTTAACTCAGATTGAAGAGGAGAAGGAAGAATCAGTTTAGGCTTACTCCTCTTTTGCTGAACTTTCTAGTTCTGTATGCAACTCAAGTCCATCATCAGTGCCTCAGGACTTGGAGACTAAGTGTTAATAGACTGAGTGGGGGTGTCTTCTGGGCTGAATCCATTCTGCAGGAATGTTCGCTTTGCCTTACCTCCTTTCCGTCTAGGACCTGCTGTGGGGAAGGGGAACCAAAGCTGTATCTACTGTTGGCCCTGCTACCTCTTGTTGGAAGATACCTCTTTGGTTTAAGAAGAGGATAATGCCACTTCTGGATGGGACCAGGCATTTGGAAATGGGAGATACTGCCTCTGTATAACCAGGACTTTCTGCTGATAAAGCCAGAACTCCTTGCACTGAGACAAAGAACAGTGATTGTCCTGTATAAGCTTGCCTACCTGCTTTGCGCTGTCTCCTTCAGCTCTGCATATCTGCTCTTTCTCCTGTATTTCTTCCTTTGTCAGAAGACAGGCAAATGGCTGAAGTAATCCAAGTCTGTCTTAAAGATTAGCCAACAAGACTGCTTCACTCAGGTTCTGTCAGTAATGACGAAGATACACCAGTTTAGGCTTCTGAACTCATCGTGATGCAGGAAGGTTTGTTTGAAGCAGTTAATGACCATTACAGCATTTCTGGTCAGCATATATATATGTAAAAATAAAAAAAAAATCTACCCCTTCTCTCGCTCTCGCTCTCTCTCTCCTCTTCTCTCCCTCCCCCCCCCCCAAACTTATAGTTATTTTGGCTTTTTAAAACTAAAGCTCTTAAGTAGCAGGGAATCTAATCTGAATGACTTTGTTTTGTGTTTTCCCAGAGAACATAACCATGGTGTTCAGCCTGGAGCAGTATTTGCTGGTAACTGAATTTCTGATGACTGGCTCAGAATTACTGTTTTTGAGTGTTAGAGCATCCATGTGGCATATTTAGCTAGAAACAACTGCATGTAAGCTGTGCACAAAACTATTCATCACCAATAATTTATTTGAGAATGGAAGAGTTGATTTTAGAGGGAAAACACACAGAAGAAAGTTGTCCAAAGGATATAGGTGAGGGAGAGGTGTGTGAACCCCTTGGGGCAGTGGTGCTGGTTGTAGTGTAAACTATCTATGTATATAGTTTATGGCTGTTAAATATGCCATTTTCCTACCTATTGTTTCCTGTCAGACCACAATCAAGCTGCTGATGCTTTCCCTGCAGTTTACTACTTCTACTGCATATGCCAAAGCCTTTCTCTTTCTTTTTAGGCTAATGAGTGTTGTGTCATGCTTCTCTTGCCCTCCATGCTTCCACTCTTCTTCATATTTCCTTCCCCATCCCATGCGTCTTCCATAAAGTTACTTCCCAGAGCTTCCTCCTCAGCTACCTCTTTATGCCCAACGAGTGGCTGAAGTGAGTTTGCATTTCAGAATCCTGTCTTCATTTTGGGCATCTCACTTGGCTTATTAATTCTGAGGCTACCATTTCAACCTTCTAGTCTGCTCTGCACTGCAGAGATCAGAGCGCTTTCCTTCCCCCTGAAATTCTGTGTCATGCTTGGGTACCTGTTCGAAATGCCACCGACTCGGCCACTGGCTGTGGGCTCAGTGAAGCGTTCAGTGGGTGATCTTTCCTTGTCTGAAAGTTCTCTTCCAAGTGTTGCTATTCAGTTATTTTCTCAATACATCTACCCTGTGTCTACTATATTGTTTGTTGCCAGCTTTGTCTTTACCTGTTCTGCTTGCCGTCCTTGTAGTTTGCTACCATCCCTATTTATCCTTTGTCCTACTTCTTATTTCTGGCGCTTTCTCTATGTTGTCTGCCTTTAGCTGTGATCAGTATTTCAGGGGGACAGCTATTACTGCAAGGACTCCAAATAACTATTACTGCTCTAGTGTACAGCTGGCTGGCCACACTAGCTGCGCTACAGTCTTTTTGTACTCATCTTCTACTTACCCACCCTTGCATTACCTCAGGGTTCACCTTGATGCTGGATATGTAATGCAGACTTCTCTATTAAGGAGATACAGCAGTTGGCAAGGATAATGTGGCATGGAGCTCAAACATGATGCAGGGAACAGCCCCGCAAATACTAAGAACTTACCGTTAAATGCTTTTAATCTTCTCTATACACTGTTCAGTGTATTTTTTGTATTGGTTACACTGGCTATTGCACTTTGGATATATGATAAATTTTGCATTGTTATTTTTAGGTTAAATATATCCAGGAGGTTTAACCATTAGCAACATTCTTAATTCATACTGTGTACCTGCATCAAATGTTTGAATACAATATTTGCATATCTTCCTTGAAAAATTCTGTAGGACCTCCTATAGATGATCTGGAGGACTGATCAAAGGACTAATGTATTTCTGATCATGATTTTCTCACACAGTGGCTTCACTCAAGCTTGCCAGTACTTCATCCATACCATTCCAGTAGCTGGATTTCCTTTGACCTGCATTTGTTAAAGAACAGTCAAGTTGCACTTGCCAACAGATCTTTAACTTGTAACTCTTACACCATTCTTTTGTAATGTTTTCTACCAAAACAGTGCAATTTAAGCTCCTTGGAATTAGAGGCCTTTATTCTTGTTTTGTGCAGTGTAGTTGATGTGATAATTCCACAGGGCAAGAAGTTTTGGTTTTGGCACTTTGCTGCTGTGGAGTTGCTGCTTCCCTCCCCCCCCCCCCCAAGGTGCCATTCCAGCATGTGCTTTTTGTTTTTACTTTTTTAGATTGTAGGCATTTCAGTATTCTATCAGCAACTGAATAGCTTCAGTTTATAAAAGATACGTGGACCACCTTGTTCATCTTGTGGGACAGGGATTACGAAGTAGTGTTATCTTGATTTCAAATGCTGATATCAGTTGTTTAGTAACTAACTAAATTTGAAAACTTTTTCAGTAACTTGTGTTATACTTCCTTGGATGGCTTAAGGCCCATTAGTTAAATTCTAACCTCTTTCCCCTCCCAGGAGGTGTGTATATATGTGTGCATGCCAGAACAAACATGTAAAAAGTTTGGGCTGGAGCATTGAAACCTTTCATGGACCTAGTCCTGAAACAATAGATGGCTTCATTGTTCCCCTGAAAATATTTTTTTCTCTGAGTAACAACTTTGAAAGCTGAAGTCTAGATATACTTGTCTTTTAGCGAATCTTTAACTTTTTGAATGGAAAGAGCTGTATTGGATCCTGTGACTCAGTCTGTACTATTGTATTTTGGGGAGTAATCTGTTAAAGTCCTTCCAACGTTTCAAGAACTTGTAAGAAAAAAATAATTGGCTAATCTGGGATGCACAGGCTTCTTCCATACTTTTGTTCTAAGTGTACTATATTCTTTGCAGTGCTACATGTAGAGTCAGAGCCTGACATACAAACTTGGCAAATAATTTTTCACAAGTATTGTGACTATGTTTACTGAAGAAGCTGGGCCACAATTCAGTAGGAGAGCCAGTCTAAAACAGTTTTCTCTGAAAGAATGGGATCTCCCGAGTAGCCTGGGTTGCACTGTGTGGTGTGTTTACATATACTCTAGGTATGATGGACAGGGATGCCCTAGTTAACATGGACAGATGGCTAAAACCAGGAGTTGTCTGGAACTGACAATGCTGTCAACATGAAAGGGTAGCAGAGACAGCTGGCAATCTCTAATCGGTATGGATGTGTCTGTCCTTAGTCATACTTTTGGCACACAAGGTTTTCAGTTTTACATGAGACAGTAAGGCTTTCTTTCTGCTTGGTATTTGAGATAATTCCCTGCTGTACTGGGAGACAGCTAAACACTGCACCACTGGGATCATTTTTCATATCTTTCTCAGGAGGATTTTCAAGCTTTTTTTTTTTTTATTTTCACGTTTATTTTTCTCCATTTTCTTGCTCTGTGAGGCAAGTCTCCAAAAACTGATAAAGAGATAGGATTTAGAAGAGTACTCTAAATGCTAGGCTTGTCATGCATGGCTTTGTGGAAAAGTAACGAGATGTGAGTGCATCATGAGCAGCAACTAATTTTCTCTCTCTCTCTCTCTGTGTGTGTGTCCAAAAAAAAAAAAAAAGTTCTGGAAATACTGCATGTAATGGAAAGTAGCCATACTTGGAGCCAGGAAAACGGACTGAGAAAAGCTCCCTGAG
This sequence comes from Rhea pennata, assembly GCF_028389875.1. Classification (NCBI taxonomy): domain Eukaryota; kingdom Metazoa; phylum Chordata; class Aves; order Rheiformes; family Rheidae; genus Rhea; species Rhea pennata. The sequence continues at coordinate 24,546,707 of NC_084672.1, forward strand.
GAAAATGAGGAACAGCTCCATCTTCCTATGTAATCTACATGCAGGAGAGGAAGAGGAGGAAGAAATGAGGTTATCCCAGGTGTGAGGAGGAAAACCAATCAAATGAAAAACAGCAAACAGATCTGGGGTAGATTTGTAGAAAAAGACTGGTAGTTTTATGTTGATCAGTAGATGGTAAATGATCTCCAGTGGCTCAGCTTAGCAATGTCAAAGGGAGCTATCTCAAAAGAGTGGGAGATATGAATGAAAACATTTTTTGAGGTAAACCAGGTACTGTTTGGGTGGGTAGGTTGGTAACCTCCCAGGGTAACAAAGATACTAGAGTGGTAGGGGAGAATTTCATCATGCAGATAGAAATGGAGGAAATACTGTTTCAGAGCTCTTTAGAGAGTCTCCTTGGAAAAGGGATGTCATATTCATCAGACTAAGGCAGACCTCTGCTCTAGGAGCTGGGGAGTTGCTTCAAACCTTAACTCACATTCAGACATCTGAAATTTAGGGGATTCTTACCACATGTGTTTAGTTGAGTTACTAGAGCAACTAAGGAGGCTTTTTGGTGTGTGGAAAAGGATCTGAGAGCTATTTTGTTAACTTACTGTTCTATAATTGCTTGTAGTAATGTAGTTGAATACATAACCTTCTTTTAAAGTAAATAATGTTTGAGAAATGAAGAGGATAATAGTTTTCTGCAGGTGACTTACAGGTCTGTGTAGGTCTCAACTCTTATTTTCTTCAGACAAGTGCATGCAAAAGAAAATGCACATACATTATCTTAGTGCATAGTTACAGTCTTAACTAACTGCTTTGGAAGGTGCATTTAAAAACCATCCCCCTGTTCTGCCTCTTCCTGTGTTTGAAAACTGTTCAGGTAGACTTGATGAGACATGTTCTACCATTCTTAACTGGCCTCCTTAATGGGCCATCTTAGGGAAACTGCTTTAGCAAGGGTTGTGTTTAGCACTGGGAGGAGCCTGACACATCATGCTTGTGTGTGTTAGCTGCTAAGAATATCTCAGCAGCTTTGGAGACCTGAGAACCTGCTGGTTTGTGTTGCAGAAGAGGACTGCTTGTGATAGTTGTATTGGGATGTGAGCAAGACTTTCTGCAGAGTAAACCTGGGAATCCAGCAAAATATTGATTATAGCAAGTCAAAATCGCATCTTTGGGTTGCTTTGGAAAGTGAGGTCTAGCTGTGGCTGTTTGAGATGTTTCCATGGTTGGGAAGTGATGAAATTTGAAGCGAGTCCCATCACTGTGCCATCTTCAGTGGGTGGGTAATAAATGTCTGTCTTCTAAACCTTGTAGATAACATGCAGTGATGGTAAGGAGGATAGACTTCTGCTATTGTAATTTATTTTTCTTCTTCCAGGCCTAAAATTGAGTCTCTGCCCTTTTAGAAAGGCCAACTGGTTTATTGTGCCCAGGGTAAGACTTGAGACAAACAAGAACAGGGTGTGAGATAACTGAGATAAACTCACTATTGCTCTGGCCCTTCAGCCCTGTCAGTATTTACTTTGAGAGATGTTTCAAAACCTGCAGTACTGATATCCCAGGCCTCTGACTGTGTTCCAAGTAGAAGTAATAACAACAGCACTTGAAGGCCTTTTTAAAAAAATTCTGTGAGAAAAGAAAGTTGCTTCAGATGTAGGAGGATCTGCAGTTTCTGTTACTGTTCAGAAACAGTAAAGGTTCCTCTGGATAAGGCAGTAGGTTGAGCAGAAAGGAGGCTGAAAAAAAAGGACTTTAGATTTCCACTTCCAAAAGAATGTCTGGGGTAAGGCTGCTTTTCCTAAATTTGATCTGGTCTGCAGACTGCAGTCTCTGTATCTGCTGAAGACTCAGAGTGGCAACTGTCTCCTTGCAGAAGTGGCAGTAGCCCTTCAGTCTTCAGTTCTGTCAGAGATGACCAGCATTAATGCATTCACCAAGTAGCCAGAGAAGATAAGCGCTGGTAGTTTAGATGGGGAGAGCTAGCAATCAGAGAAAGAAAGGGCATGTTTCTGCTACTGCTTGCATACATATACCCATTCTTTTCAGGCTTTGTCAGATGCTTGAGCATGTAACTAGTCAGTTTTGAGTCATCTTCGTGCTGGGAGGTACTCGATTAGGTTTACTTCTGACATGATTCTTATGTTTGCATCCATAATTATTTGGACTGCAACTGTGTTGTGCGAGTCAGACACCCAAGATATGGGCATCTTGTGTCACCAAGACAGGTATCAGTAGAATCCTCTTGCTAGTCTGTAGTTACTTGAATTGCAGAAAATCTGCGGTAGCTTAACTTCTGTGCTTTACTCTAGTGGACCCTGATATCTCTGATACTCACTCTTGCAGACCTGCACAGCCTGTGCCTGTCCTTGCACATTTTGTCAGCTAATCTTGATTGATTCATGTGTCTAGATATGATGCTTCCAAAGGCATGGTTAATTTCATGCTATTGAAATAACTGTTCTGTTTTACTGTGATTTACTGTGGAGGGCATTGTTTTATCTGAACATGGCTGCTCTTTACAAAGTGATTCTCTTTTTCCCAGGTAGTTTCAGGTAGGTCAGAAGATCAAGGGCCTGACTCCCTTTAGCCTGTAATGGTACAGTTGTTTTGTATGTGCACATGGTTAGAGTCATGTTGTGCACAGGTTGGGGACCTGAATTCTTACTGGATATGTGCAGGTAAGGAAAGGGAGGGCATTCACCTATATAAGTGTACTGGGTTGCTAAAAGCATCATGGTGAACTCTAATGCTCTGTTCCTGCTAATTTTTCACTTAAATAGTGTGAGATCATGTATTGCCTTTGTTCAGTTTGTTTGTTTTTCATGTACAACACTTCCATTAGTAAAAATTGCTTAAGCGCTTAGGAGCTTGAGCTAAGAAGAAAAACTGCAAGGCTGGCTGGCTGGCTTGGGCTGATAACTGCTAGCAGATTTCTAGTGTGATTTACAATAACAGACTTTCTAAGAGCACCTGACTTGGCTGGGATAAGTGAATTTATTTCTTTTGCCACCCTAGTCTGTCAAGTGTTACAGATATAAAGAGGCCACGTATACTTATTTGGAAGCTCTCAGGGTGTCTTTCCAGTGCTGCAGTGTGTTAATTTGTGGTTTTGCTATGAGTCCTATTCTCGGACAATATTTCAAGGAGGGAGGATAGTTTGGTAAGTAAAACAGGCTTATAGCTATGGTCTACTGTCCTATCAGTAGTGCAAGTGATCCAAGATGATGATTTCCAAACCATACCCATGGAGACTCCTCCATGTGGAGTTGCTATTGGTATTCTGGAAGTTGCTCTGATACAATTACCAACATGTCACTCTCCATTTTAATTGTATTCATGTAACTACAAATACTCAGGAAAGAACAGCATCAATCTTTCCCAGTGCAAGTGCTGTTTTTCATCTGAAGTAGTTCTCTCCAGTGCCAGGAAAAGTCAGACTAGCTTGTGTTACCTCTTGCTCAGTTTTCCCCACGTATCTTTTGTTTGCAGCCCAGTTTACTCTGTCCTCCTTTCTCTTCAGGCTGAACGTGGCAGCATGGGTAGATGCCCCTTGCCTCCCCCAGTTTGCACCTCTACCCATTGCTTCTCTCTGCTGTCATATATCATTATAGAAATGGTCAGCTGTGCCTATAGAAAGGCAATTCTATTATTTTCTGAGCGCAGTGAGGAGATCTATGAGCAGCTGGTGCTGTATGGGATTTGGAGCTACTGGGAAACTGCAGATAATGATGGGAGATCCAGGTTGCTCATCAGGTTGCAAAAGTGACTTGAACAGATGGTTTTCTGATGTGACTGCAGGCTTGAGAAAGAGGTGGACACTGGCACATTGGTTCACTTATCCCAGCTATGAGGTGTTAGTGCTCTTCATGTTCTTCTTGAATTGCTGTCTGCAGTGCTGGTGTTCCTGTACAAAACGAAAGCAATTGTATTTAAAGAACGAGGTGGCTGGTTACTTTGTGGATTAAAGTTGATGACAATTAATGCTCCTACTGCAATGCATTTTGACTTTGTGGCCCTGATATCTGTTGAGCTGAATCCACAAATCTGCTTTGTGTTGGATGCTGGATAAATTTGCGACATCTAATAAAACTTTGCCTTTTGCATGAGTTCTCAAGGAACGCTTGCAGCTTAGATGCATTTGACATATGGGGCTGGGACTTCAAAATTAATATGTGTATTTGTTCACTCAGGGAGAAATAAAACCAGTTCTGTGGTCAGCGGGACCCAGGTCCTAGCAGAAAGGAACAGCCGGGAAGGATCTGCCCAGAGGATGCCTCGACAACCAAGTGCTAGCCGGCTGCAGAAAATAGGAGCTTCTGGAAAGAGCACCGGAGGCAACAGTACCTAAATAAGACACTGGCTCTGATGTATTTTGGTGCTTGAAAATGTATATAATCTGTCCTGTAAAACTGCATGTTTTGTATGTATTTGTCTTACAAATAATATTTATAATATCTGGAACTGAGCTGTTTCTTATTTCCAAAACTTCTTTTGGCAACTCAGATTACTAGAAGTTGCCTGAAGATACCTGGGACAAAGAAGGATATGTGAAGACTAGAAGGACTTGCAGTAGTGCTCAATTTTCTCTGGAGAGATCAAGACTCATCTTGCACAGTGATACTCCATGCTGCTTCCTTCCCTGAAATCCATTTTGATTTGCAACAGCTGGAACACAGTAGCTGAATTATGGGAGATGGATAGTGTTGATACAGGTCACATTGGTAAAAGAAGAGCCTTACAATGATGGTAATTTGTGGTGGAAACTTGAATGTCTGAGAGAGGATGTCTTTGTACTTCGAGATTGACCATGCATATGAAGGAGACGGGTCAGAGTGTTAACACCATAATCTGAAAAAGTTTGACCTGATTGTGTAAATCTAGTTCTTTTGTAGCTGTTTCTAATAAGTAATTTTTTCACTTATGAAGGGTCACAGAGCCTTTTGCCTAATGAGCCAGGTTAAATGAAAAATTAGATAAGGGAGAGAATAGCTTCATCACTTTGTGTAAGATACAAACAAGTAGCTGAAATAGATAAATGGATTTGTTGGAGCTGTAGTATCATTCATCATGCTGCAGTGTCTCTAAGCAGTGGGCTTATTACTCTGTCCTGTCTAGCTCAGGAGCTCTTAGTAAAATCCATTTCTCTGAATTAGGAGGAAGTGCCTGCTCCTGTTAGCTGCCTCTGTTTTTTGAGGGAGATTAATAGCATTTTGTAGCCCCTTGGAGATTTCACAAGCTGGTGAAACAGGTGCTAAAATCTCTTCCTAAGCAAGGTGGAAAGTACTGGAGAGGAAAACTTGTGCAAGATCTTAATGATGCTCAGATACTCCTTCCTTATTTGATTCTTGTCTAACAGTATTACAGGTTAACTTACTCTTAATATGTTAAGCCATTTTGCGTTTTCACTGTATAGGCCTGAAGACTGTCCTTAGTAGGAAGGTGACATGCTCACAGCATATGGCAGTCACTGACCTAGTTGTGGGCTGACACTTTGGATTACCTTCAGTCCAATTGAGGGATTTTGATAGTGTTGATGAATGTATGAAACTCCCACTAGAAGGACTAGCTGTAGAGGCTGGAAGACTGCAAACCTGTCTATAGTGATCAGAATTTTTCAAGGGGGGAGTTAGAAAGTGGAAATGGGGTGGCTCATGGGTTGCAATCGTACACCCTGAACCTCTGCTGTAGGAAAAGCATTCAAATGAGGGTTTGAGTTTAACAGCATCAGTAAAGTCTAGGTATCTCCTGCTCTAATCTCTCTACAGGAAAAGGTACCAGCTTGTCTTTAAAAACAAACAAAAAATCAACTAGGACAGCTAGGAGAGGGGAATATTTTATTTAAGAGTTGTATTCCTTGGTGAAAAGGAGGAGCTCAAGGTCTGCTGTTCTTAAAAGAATCATTAGTAGTACTCTTTGCCCCAGCACAGGAGTGAGCAGGCCTGAGATGTAGCTGAAACAATCTCTGTGAGGAATATTGAGCTCTACTGAGAATAAACAATGCCTAACAAAGATGGTTCTTGCCTACATGCTTGCCTCCCCCTCTTTCCTCAGCTAGTTTCACATTTGCATTTTGTTTGCTGTTTATCCTTATGCATCTCTAGCTTGGAATACCTCCTATGTTACACCTACCCATCTGTCTCAAAGTCCAGATCTTCCCCCACCACATTCTTCTGAGCTCTGCTGCACACTCGCAGTCTGCAGCTCTGCATTTCTCCCTTCCTGCTATCCAGTTTTCTTAGACCTGCTGTCCTATACTCCCTTCTGCACCATCTAGATGAATAAAAGTGCTCAGTGTGCACTTTTGTATCATGTTGCTTCAAAACATTTGCCGCTTTGAGCATATATGTGGGCTCAGTAGGTGAGGCACCCCCAGAGCAGGTGTTGCTTTTGCATTTCTGGAGCCCTTTGATGGAAGAGTGTACCTTCTGCTCAGCCTGCTTGCTTTCTGTGATGTGATGTCCGCCTTGGTGGATGATGTGAGAATGGTGGATGTTTTCCTTGACTTTAGGAAGACTTTTCAACCTAGTTTCCCATAGTGTCCTTGCAGCCATGTTGGGGAGATGTGGCTGGATGGGTGGACTAAGATCTACGGAATGCTGACTGGACTGCTGTCCTCATGTGCAGTGGTCAGAAGTTGGAAGTCCACCCAGCAGACAATTACATATGGCTTTCCTCAGGGCTTGGTGCTGCTTGACAGAATTGAATGTGGTATGATTCACATCATACCAGCGTGGTGTGGATGAGGATGATGTTAACCATCAAATATTTCTCCAACTTGATGAACAAAGAGTGAAGCCTTCTTGCTGCTTGTAGGCCCACTTGAAGTACTTCAGGTTTTGGAGGCACAAGTGAGGATGATGTTAAGTTTACTTAATGTAAGTGAACCACCTTGCAGATATGTGGACATACAGGAACTCCCCTGTTCCCTGTGATGGTTATGGTGACCTTGTTTGTGAAAATACAGGGATGGCAGGGCTGGTTGCTGAGCAGTTGGATTAGCAACAGCACACAATGTTAAACCATGATAATGTGATCGTGGTACTGTGGGGGGGATGAGTTTAATGCATGGATTTGAGTATCTAGCAGAATTTATAAGTTTAATTAAGAGTCAAATGTTTGGGGAATGAGTAAGTATAAAGAATATTTTATTGTTGCAGGGTGGTTCCTTCTGACTTGTTTTCCAGGAATGATGTGCTGAGACACTTGGATTTTAGCAATACTGACAGTTAACCTTATGTCTTCTGACCAAAGGCCTTGTACGGCAAACATTTTGGTGAAGTTCATCAAGAAAGGACTATTGCAAAGGAACGAGCAGGTCTGAGTCTCGATCCAATGTGAACAAGCAAGCCCCCTTAGCAGTGGGGATGCATGTGCAGCTCAGGCCCCCTTGTATCCTGGCCCCAGTACTTCTCTGCTGATAGTGCTATGGTGCCCCAGGACCCTGGGGTGGCAGTGCCGGGTCCTAGAGGGGATGCAGCATCACAGGCTGTCACTGGTGGGCAATGAGGCTGGTCTGTGCTGGGTCTGGGCCAGTATTGCTGCAGGAGAGAGTCCTTCAGTAATTTTTCCTGGTGTCTTCAGCGTGATGGCCTTGAGTGTGTGGGAGGTGGGTGAGCTGTCACCCAAACCCATCCCAGCGTGTCACCCAAGAGTGTTCAAGCTTCTCTGCCTCTTTTTGGCCTGCCTTAGGCCTTGGCAGCTGAAAACCCTGCCAGCTCCTTGGCCCCAGGATCTGTGGTCTGGGGAAGGTAAAGGGGGCTGCAGGGACTCGTTATCCTTGGCAACCTGCTCAGAGACGATGATCTCCACAGCTGTCTTCCCAGCCTTGTCTGGGGCAGGGAGATGGTGCGTTATTTCCTCCCTGCCCCACTCCTGTGTCTGACCCCTGGAGCTGACTCCCAGACCCATGTCTGACTCTCAGCTGCAAATCTCACCCCAGCTGTGGCTGCATCCCCGCATCTGGCCCCTAGCCCCATCTGTGTCCGACTCCCAACCACATCCCTGAACGCCTCAGAGCTGCGTGCCTGTGTCTGACCACCAGCACCACGTCTGACCCCTCTCACAGCCCCATCCCTGTTTCCTCCAGGGCTTGTGGAGCTGTGAGGGCTCCCAGTTTGCAACCAGGTCTCAGTGCTGCTGGTGCTGCAGCAAGGTGCACTCAGGCAGGGTCAGGGCAGGATGTGGCAGAGGAATGTTGGGGTCTTTCCTGGCCAGCACAGAGCCAGGCAAGAGGGATGCTGTTTGTAGGTCACTGTGGGGCACCCACAGGAGCCTCTTGCAGAAATGATGGGAAATGTTGGGAAGTATGTGCACCACTGTATCTATAACAGGCAATGGGAGGAAGTCACAGTAGGGAGAGCAGAGTGGCGCAGCGGAAGCGTGCTGGGCCCATAACCCAGAGGTCGATGGATCGAAACCATCCTCTGCTAGTTTTTTTTTTTTCGTTTTTTTTTTCCTCCCCCTGCTTCCCTCGCTGCCTCCACACCGTTCGTACCGCACACCCGAGGTCTGCGGAGCGTCGTGTGGACCTCTGCACTAACGGCGGTCAGCAGTGGCGGCGAAAAGCAGAGGGTCGTGAGGAGCGGGGGGAGGGGTGGAGAAAAAGTCAAGTGGCCCGTACGGGGATCGAACCCGCGACCTTGGCGTTATTAGCACCACGCTCTAACCAACTGAGCTAACCGGCCACATGATAGTCTTGTCCTCCTAGCCCGCCCTGCAGTACTGTAGGAGTGCGGTGCCTCGCAGTCAGGCTGCGAGAGCGGAGTACGAGCGCCCTCAGCTGCGGAAGTGAGGTGGGAGCAGGACGGGGAAAAAAAAGAAAATAGCAGAAGATGGTTTCGGTCCATCGACCTCTGGGTTATGGCCCAGCATGCTTCTGCTGCGCCACTCTGCTTTTTGAGAAACACATTTGCCACCACCTCTAATAGAGGTAGCACTGTTTGCCCTCCCTTACTCTAGGACTGCTCCCGTGGTGGCCCTGCGGGGCTGGATGAACAGTGCTGGCCTCCCCTCATTCCAGCAGTGCACCCATCCTGTGTGAAATCACACCATAACAGCCGTGGATGATCACGTGAGTGTGCAGGCAGGTAAGCGGCTACCTTGGGTGGCTGCCCATCTGCTGGGAGTAATAGCTCTGAGCTCCCCCCAGAGAAGAAAAACAAAGGGTCCCCTGTGTCCCTAAAAACCACATCCAGAAAATGCCTTTCTGGGATGTTGTCCTGCAGTAGCTGTCACTTGCCTGCTGCATACAACTGCCGGCTGCATAGGCTTGTAGGAAAATGAACAAGTTCCTAGTGGGGAGTGTAAAAGAATGACAGTGGGTGTGTTTTTTGCACAGATCTCTTTCAGATTTGGGGACCTGATTTGCAAATGCCAAAAATGCTGGCTGTTAGGAGAGTTAAAGATTTCTGGAAAACAAACAAAAGAAAATGAAAAATCTGGGGATTGTGCTACTCATTTGTGCTACTTCAAATCCACCTGAAAGTGCATCAGGTAATTCACACTGGTTCCGTGGAGCAAGAGTTGAGTGTGAAAGGAGGGCACCCTACTGGTGCTGCAGTTCGGCTCCTGTTCTGGAGGAGAAACTGATACTGTTACCTGAGCAGCTTTCTCAGAGCAGAGCCCATTTGGCCTTGCAAGGAGTGTGCAGCAATGACCGCCCTTCTTCCTGCATTCTCACTCCTACAGCTCTGGTTTCAAATGGATGCAAGGAAGTGTGTGGGGGAAACCTCCTTGAGGCTGGTGTTATGCCACCTCAATAGTCCACAGATCTTTCTGTCCCCATTGCTGACTTTCTTGAGATGATCCTGCCTTGTAGCATGTCTCTGCTTGATGCATATTGCCAGGCTTTGCTGCTAGCATAGCATCCAGCCAGTGGTGTAACAGCCAGACCTTGTCTTGAAGCCAGTCAGACCCATCACCAGCCACATTTGTGGCTGCTGCCTGCTTCAGCCACCTGGGAGCGCAGGACCTGCTAGGGCTCTGTGCCAAGCTCCTCCTCAGCTAAGCATCATGTCCCACATGCTTTGCTTTGTACACCCAGAGATGTGGAAGGCATCCAGTCAAGGACCTGAGAAGGGCTTGACAGGGCTAATACGTAGTTCAGCTTATGGGGCTCTTGCTGCCTGTGTGGTGAGAGTCTGGACCTTGTCCCATGTTGGCATGCTGAGATTCTGGTGTATGCTGGGGTCGTGCTCAGAGAATGTGGCTTTTCATGCTTCATTGCTGCATCCTGACATGCTGCTTTTCTTTGTACCCATGTTCCATACTGCACAGGAAGGTCTAGCAATGTGCTTGCCCTTGCTTTCGAGCTAGTTTTGTGCTGGTGTTGGTTTGCAGTTGCGGTAGAGCAGCAATATTCAGTTCTGGCAGCATATGGAAACATCTCAGGCAGCATAGTTCCTAAGCATTACCCATGCAGCAGAGGATGTATCATGCTCATTTCTCCAGAGGAATGATGGATAAGGGACATGGAGACTGGATGCAATTTCCTAACGCTTATCTGGAATGGCAACTGGAGGCCTTTTCAATTGCCCATAGAGTGCGTAAACATCCCCTGATTAAATTTTCCGCATAGGCATGATTTGAAATGTCCTTGGGTTTCTGCAGTCCCCATGGTTATTTCTTTTATATTTGGGCTTCCCATAACATGGACTTATGGGAAACTCACCTTTTTGTGCTGAAAGTTGGAACTAGAATAGGATGACCTAGAATGTTTCTAGCAGCACTAGATACCTATATTCAAGCAACCAAATCAAGTTTCTCTCACCTGTGCAGCTGAATCTCTCCTTAAATGCTACAGATTGTATTGACTATATTGTGATTGACTTTGATGAGGCATGTAGGCACTAATTTGCACATAGCCACCTACAATTAGATGTCTTAATCTTCAACTGAGTCTCATCCCTATACTCAATTGAATCTCTCTCCTTACTCTTTACTGTCTGGTAGGAGGAACTAATTACCATGTGATCGGTTGTACTAATATGCCAGCAATTACTTAGCATATTTTCCATGAAAATATTCATGACTTTTTTTCTAGATCTTTCTGGAATTTTGCTGCATATTAGATTTTTTCTGTATGCTGGAGTCATGTTTTCTTATGACAATAATTAATTTTATATACTCTTGAAGGTTAATCATTGAATAGAAAAAGGACAAAAGGTTTAAAGACACTGTAATTAATGTACAGATTTTATGGTTCAATTCTGTAGCCTATGTAATATTTTGGAAACTTACATTAAGTATACTTCTTAGTTCAATACATAGATGATTTACATTTCTTAGTATTTTCCAATAAAAAGTAAAATGATCAAACTCTAAAGGCTTTGAGGAACACCAATTCCTTGATATATAATATTTCAAGTGTGAACATTGTCAGAAAATCAGTGATACTATCTGGGCAGAGACATCTTGCTGAAGAATTATCTCCTTCCAAATGTCTTCCTCAGAGCATTTTTCACTTCTTTGTTTCGTAAGCTGTAGATGATTGGGTTCAGCATAGGAGTTACTACTGTGTAAGAAAGAGCCACCAATTTCTTGCTATTTAGTGAAAGACTGGATTTTGGCTTTAAATGGATCAGGCCAGTTGTGCAATAGAACAGTGTCACCACCATGAGGTGAGCAACGCAGGTGGAGAAAGCTTTGTGCCTTCCCTCAGCGGATGGTATTTGGAGGATAGCACAGATTACCTGGATGTAAGATGCTGCTATCAAGATAAATGGGATCAAAACAATTATAACAGTGGCAATGAACACAAGCAGCTCAAATAAGTGTGTGTCTGCACAAATTAGGTCCATAATAGGGGAAATATCACAGAAGAAATGCTCAATCTCCTTTGAGCTGCAAAAAGAGTAGCTAAACAGCCAACCAGTAAGTCCTACAGCAAATGGAATACCAGAAATCCAACATGCGATGACCATAAGAAGACACATTCTCCTGTTCATTGTGGTGGCATAACGCAAGGGATGGCATATAGCCATGTATCGGTCATAAGCCATGGCACACAAAATAAAACACTCAGATGTGACAAAGTATATGACAAAGTAAAGTTGCAGGGCACAGACAGAAAAAGAGATGACCTTTCTCTCCAACAACAAATCTACAAGCATCTTGGGCACTATGTTTAATGAAAGGCAAATTTCAATTAAAGACAAATTTTTGAGAAAATAGTACATAGGAGTGTGCAAGTTAGGGTTAGTGGTTGTAATTACAATAATGAGAGTATTACCAGTCATTGTGATCAAGAAAATCAGAAGGATCCCCTCAAAAAGGAAGATCTGAAGGGTGGCAAGGTGTGAGAACCCTTGCAAGGTGAAATAGGTCCAATTTCTGAGCCATGGTGTTTCAGCAGTTTCCATCTGAAAGAGATGTTCCTCAGAGGTTTTCTAACTTAGCCTGCATGACCCAACACAGAAGAAATAAAGAAGGGAGTGTTTATAGGGATGACGATGTAATAGTGAATTGCTCTGAAAACAGTTCCATTATTCAGCAGGCTGGGTGATCAACTACAAATGGGCAAATAACATCCATCTATAATCAACCTAATAAAAATCCTTATGATAACAACAAAGATATAGGAAAAACACTCACATTAAATGCCAGAAGAAATAAGTTTTCCCCCTTTGTTTTGTTTATAATTTCCTTGCTTTCCTTTTAATTCAGCTATGATGTTGCCACGTCTACTTGGCATTTCAGGGCAACTGATTTTTTTTTTTGGAAAAATATTTTCACCAACAATTTATGTATCTTATTTTCTATGTGTGCAAAATATGGGTTTATTTCCTACAGAAGTGTAACTTATTTAAAATATTTGCTTTATTTTTAGGAAAAAATATTTCCCCTTATTTTCACACAGATATACACACATGTATCCATATCTATATCTGTATCTGTATCTATAGCTATATATCTCAAAATAACTTGGAAAATAGATTTGTTGATGGTACATTTGTATATTTGACAGTTTGAAGAGTGGATAAAGCATGTATTTGGCTATTTATTCTCATTGCTACTAAAATATAAACAATGACATACTAAATTTATGGGTTTTTAGTCATCATCATTCTTTATTCAGCTCCTTGAACAATTGCTTATTGATTTCATGTTTTAAAAAACCTTTTTCCGGAGATCTCTACAATCTAGCTGTCCATATTTAGCTGTTTGCAATGTAGATGTCCATACCTGAGGTAAATGTTTTAATTGCCTTTGTAGCTGGTATAAAGACAAGTAGATAAAGAAGGTAAGTCAGAAACCTAGATTATATGTCTCACTTCATTCAGATATCTGCATGGATATCTCTTGCCTGGAAGAATTTCTCTCTATTCCTTATCACAGAAAGGAGCAGCTATACGCATTACGGAAAGCAGTATGAGCTGAGAAAGGTTGTATCTCTTCTGGATGCTCTTCAGTTTCTCAATCTTTCACTTGAATGGGGAACCCTCAAATTGGATGCTGTTCTCCACAGGTGGCTGCACAAGTACCAAACAGGGGGGAGTAGATGCTTCCCTCAACCTTCTGGCTAGCTCTTGCTAGATGGTTATCCCTCATCACCTCATGAATGCACTGCCGGCTCATATTTGACTTGCCCTCCCCCAGTACACACACATCCTTTTCTGCAGAACTGCTCCCCAGAAGGCCAAGTCCTTGATTTATACCCATGCATGTTTTGTCCCAGGGTTAGGTTCTGGCATTTGCCTTGGCTGAACTTCATGAAGTTCCTGCTGACCCATTCCTCCTGCTTCCTGAGGTCCCTCTGAAAGGTGACCCTGCTTTTCATGGTATGGACCTCTAACCCTGTTCTCAAAGCACTGTCATCTAAAAACTCCTGAGGAGGTTCTCCATTCTATCATGCCAGTCACTGATGAAAAAGTGAAACAGTATCAGTCTCAGTAACAGATTGTGAAGAATGCCTCTCTCAGGCAACTGCCAGCTAGATTTCAGACTGTTGACCACTACTTTCTAAAGCCTGATGGTCCAGGTAATTTCTTCAACTACCTATTAGTATTCCCATCCAGTATCTGTATCTACAATATATCTACACGGCTAGTACAGGAGACTGCCAAAAACTCTGCTGAAGTCAAGATAAATGACACTCTCACCCACTGAACATCTCAGCATAGAAAGGTGTCAGGTCGGTCAGGAATGACATTTTTGGTAAATCTGTGCTGATACACACCCCTTCTTGTCCTTCATGTGCCTGAACACGATGATTTGCTCCATATTCTTCCTAGTGGCTGAGGTAAGCCTGACCAGTCTGCTATTCATCTTCTTTCTTGGCCTTCTTGAAGATAGGTACAATATTTACTTTTTTCCTGTCATCAGGAATCTCCGTGGTGGCCACAGCCTGCCAAAGATGGCAAACAGCAGTCTCACAGTGGCACCAGCAAGTTCCCTCAGTACCCTCTGCTTCATCCTGCCCAGTCCCTATGGATTTACATAGGTTACTGAAGTACTCTGCAACTTGACTGCACTGCTTTGGGAAGCACTTCTCACTCCCAAACTGTGCAGCTACTTTGTTTCTAAAAGCCTTTGTGTTGTTATCTGCAAACATCCATATGGTAAGGATCAGCAGCAGAGCTACTAATTTACATTTCCCTTAAAGCCTGAAAATAAATAAAGACATTTAGATGTTATTTGTGCCATCCTTTGGAAGTAAACTAAAATAGACTAAATGTCAGAAGTACTTGATTTTCTTAAATCTCAAAAGAAGTCTTAACATTTAGCTCAGACATCAGTGTCCACTGCAGATGTCTCAGAAGCATTCTATCCTGCCTTATAAAGATACAAATATATTTTCTCTTGAGTCATCTATACTAATACATGTTTTTTCTTGCCAATTTCTGTTACCATAAAGTCTAGAAAATAATGATATACCTCAATTTTCATGAGAAGCAATCGAGAGTTTTTGATATGATGTCTTTGTTCCTCATTTCAGATACCAGGATACTCTTTTCCCCTTTTTGCACACTTCGTGTCTGTGAAGAGAGTTTCATGCAGGATCCTGAATAGTCCATGAGCTTTCTCTGTTTTTCTGAACTGCATTTTATCTTACATGTCTGTCTCTCTGAGATGGGAAACCTTCTCTACATTCATTACAAGTATACTCAGAAGGCAAAACATTTCCCTTGGTATTGTAGCAGATTGAACAACTTAAATTAGTGAAAGTTCACTATTCTTTTTTTTTTTCTTACTTGAGTAGAAACAATAAAATTAAGAATAATTAAGTTAAAAGTTAAAAATAAAACAGGGAAAATGTGATTTTCCATTGGAATGTAATGGAACGAGGGAAAAACCGGTAGCTAGATACCTTTTTTGAATTGTTAATGAAGTCTGTCTTGATGGAGAGAAACAAAATCCCAAGCAAATCAAACCATTTGTTTTAGACAGCAATCTGAGGATGGATAAATCGCGTTCTGGAAACAACTCTCTTTTTATTAACATGAAGGTAGCAGAATATGTCATTTAACAAAAATGTCTACATTTGGATGGACAAGCTTAGGTGAAATGGTTCCTACAGGTATTCAGAAAATTAGAAATTCATGTTTACAAAACTAGTTTTTGAAATGCATCTGAGACATTTGTAATCCAACATTTTGACTGTTGCTGATGCACTTAGTGTGTTTGAAATGCTCTAGAGTATCCAAAACTTCCACATAAAGCTAGCAAATATATTGATTTTTCTTACAGGTCTCCTGTAGGAGACCTATGTGCTTCTGGAACATTACTGGAGGCCAGATAAGATACTCTCAGGTATCTCAAAGGGCACTGAAGGTTTGTGTTTGGCCAATGATTTTATCTCTAAATATTGAGAGAGCCTGCCATAGAATCACTCCCTCCATAGTCAAAGGAGAGGAACAGGCACTTCTCTCATATCATGAGAACTCCAAAATGTCACAGTATGGAAATGTCTTTTTTTTTTTTTTTTTTTTTTTTTTTTTTTTTTTTTGTCCAGTGAGTATGCTGGGACACTAGGTGATTAGCATGCATACAGAATTTATATTGCAGGTACCCAACTGTTAACTAGTTTTCTAGACATCTATTAGAGTAAATGAAGAGCTATAGACATTTTTTGAGCTGGTAAGCAGATTCAGGTTAACCTACTGTAGATATGTGAATGCTTCCTATATTCTTAAGTTAGCCAAGGCATGGGAAAGCTCTTTCAGTCTCATATAGCTTCATTTGTCCTGTGGTATCATTTCTTCCTATTTCTGCTAGCCACCTCTCCAACTGTTCCTTCCTTCAGACCCCAGGAATGCTCCCCTAGCCTTTTCTTACTTCACCCTGCTAACTGCTCTCAAGAGACATTTCTTTGCCATGATGGCCACCCCTGGTCCTATGCTTCACTTCTTACTCTACTTGCTGCTCCTGCTGTCTGTTCTCTAGTGCTTATTGCACTGCTAGACACTGTAGAGAAATGTGAAGCTTTTCTAGCCATATTATTTATTTACATTTTTTAACCATGTTAAATCTCAGTAAGAATATGCATAGCAATCACAATTCTATAACCTATAGAAGATTCCTAAACAAATCTGCCTATTTCATAGCTCACAGAAAACTCTTCCTCTAGCTTTTCAGCCCTTCTTATTTTTAAGTGTTTCTGCTGTTTGCATCCTACCCTTGGAAACAACTGCTTTAGATTAGGGTAGTCACTTGAATCTCACTCACTTAGACAGACTTGTTTACCTTATACTTCTATACATAGGAAAGGTTTTCCTAACTAATACTTTCACTGCTGTTCCAACAGAAATTGTTTTCAAGGAGAATAAAACAATATATACAAAATGAACTAATTTCAACTTGGTGAAAAAAGTCCTTTCCATTTAACTCCTCTCCTCTCCACTAAACTTCAACAGGGCATGCATTCCTTTTTGGAAGTTGTCGTGATGATGTGGGTGTTTTTCTTTCACTTTAAGGTTTCAATCATGAATCCAAATATGGGTAACATTTAATTAATTTTAGACTGTCTAGCCTGTATGCTCTCCCATGTGAGCTGGCTGGCTAACTTCCTTAATTCTTCAGTGGAGTGAATTGAACCCTTCTAGAACACTGTTTTTGCTACCTCAAAACAGACATCCAGAACAGACCAGATGAATTGTGTTCAAGAATATGTTTCTCTCTCTCTTCATTTGCAAAGAAGAGAGTCCAGATAACTATCTTGGACACAGATTTCTACATTGTAGATGTAAAAACTAAGATTAATCCAGAACATAATATTATAAAGTATGGTCTACCCAGTCTAAATTAAATTTCAACTCATTCTGAACCGAATTTCAGTTGTAGTGAAAAGAAAGAAAAAAAGGAAAGAAGACAAGCAGGCAGGCAAGAGGGTATAATGTGCAATAATGTATCTACAGTGTTTATTTTGCTTAATTTGTGATGTTGATTACATTGCTTAATTCACATTTACTACATTTGTTGTCTTTCTCCATACTTCACAAATTGATGGCAATACTATATTACTTCTATTATATTATTTCTTTCTTTGCTCATTTATTTTAAAGATGCATAGCTATTCATTCCCAAGTTTTATTCAAATTAACTATATTCACATGCCATGTAGTTGTGTCTGAACATTTAAGTCACTATGGATTATTTCTCTTTTTTAAAAATACAAAGCAATTCTCTGAAATCCAGTAATTTACTTGTCTGCTTTTGCAGAGCTTCCTTTACGTCTTTGTTTCTCAAAGTGTAGATGAGGGGATTGACCAAGGGAGTGAGAATGGTGTAAAAGGCAGAGAAGACTTTGTTCAGAGATATTTGAGTATTGTAAGGAGGAAATACATAGACAGTTAATATTGACCAGTAAAAAAGTATCACCACAATAAGGTGTGAGGAGCAAGTGGAAAAGGCCTTCTTCCTTCCAGTGGCAGAAGGAATCCTCATGACTATGACAATGATGGACAAATAGGATGAGAATGTCAACAGAAATGGAGGCAGTGAGCATATGCCTGCCACAACAGAAGTGACAAGTCCCACCACATGAGTGTCACTACAGGAGAGTTTTATGATTGGGAAGGAATCACAGAAAAAATGTTCAATTTCATTGGGACCACAGAAGTCTAAATTTGAGATCAGGAACATCAATATAGAATTAGACAGAAAGCCACTTATCCAAGATGCAGCACCAAGCTGTAGACAGAGCTTGCCATTCATACATATTGGATAGTGCAGGGGTCTGCACACTGCTAGGTACCTGTCATAGGACATCACTGCCAGGAGATAACACTCTGCAGCTGCTAAACAACCAAAGAAATAGTATTGTGTAAAACATCCATTGACTGAAATACTTCTGTCTCCATCCACATAGCTAAACAGCATCCTCGGCAAGATGTTTGAACTGTAGCAGATTTCCAAGCAGGACAAATTGCCCAGGAAAAAGTACATTGGGGTGTGAAGGTGCCGATTAGCCACGACCAGCACAACAATGGAAATGTTCCCAGTTATGGTCACCGTGTAGATTGCCAGGAATATCAGGAAGAGAAGAGAATGTACTTCAGGGCCATTCCCAAATCCCTGGAGGATGAATTCTGTGACAGCTGTTTTGTTTTTCCATTCTAGCTGTGACATGGCTTTCATTTTTATGAAAAAAGGAGCTGTTAGCACCAATGAAGACCTTGACAGTTAAGACAGAAAAAAGATATACTCAAGCAATGAATATTTCTTAATAGAAGGGAGGAGTAAAGAGAAAAAAAGTCCTTGCATTATGAGACATGTCCTCTGATATCTACACAGATTTCTCATTCACTAGGGCTCACAAGGTCAATCCTTTTATTCCAGGTACTGAAAAGAGCACTTAAAACTGAAGTAATGCACCCATGCTTTTCCCGTGGGCAAGGAGTCTTTCTGACAAATTTCAAACCTGTGTAAGCAAATTAAAAATTAACTTCTTTTTCTGTTAGAAACCATCACAAGTTTGCCCTATTTCATTCCGATATGAAAAACAAATATTTGGTCTGATTGCTGTAATAGGAGCAGAATCATATTTCCTTTGCTAATATGCATAGATGTATATTGTATTTTCATTATCTATGTAACCACCTTTAATGTGTTCATTTTTCTTATTTGAAGGAGGCTGAAAGAGAACAGAATCATGAACTAATGTAGATGGCAGGGAATTTAAGAAATTGTGAAATCCAAAGGCCTCCAGTGGAAAAAAGTATGAAGAATATGTATATCCTCATTAATATATGCTCTTCTATCTGTCAAAGAACTCCAAGACACACAAACACCTTCCAGTTGTCTCAGCATCCAGTATTGTCAGCAGACAGAATGAAGGACTCCAGATTGCAGCGGTCACATTCACCCTACTATGAACAGAATTAATCCTCTTCTGAAAGTAATGTCACCTTTCACTGATGATGTTTAGTGGACTACTTTTTTTCAGATACTTAATTGAAAAAGCACAGTTTAGCTGAAATCTGCTGTTTATCATAGTGCTCTTTTTTCTATGTACTGGATTGCCTCAGTCCCTCTAAATTTCCTTAACAATTCAATTTTCCAAAACTCTTGTGGTTTTGACTGGTCTTTTCTGACTTTTTCAAAGTGTATTCTTAAAATTCAGTGGCCAAAACTGGACGCAATACTGTGAATAAGATAATACCAGCAAAGGAATTGAACAGAAGAGCTACTTCTCTTTTCTTCTGTATAGACTCTTCATGTCACCTCTGCTTTTATCCAGATAGGTGTGGAGTTGGAAGAGGTACTAACAACCTTAAGGGGATGCATTGATGGGGTGTGTTTTTTAAATCCATGCGACTGGCAACACAAATTCCAACCGTGACCCTCCGCAGACTGGAAGGAACAATCTTCCACTCCAGGGTTTCCTAAACACATTCTCTGTTAGATTCACAAGCTATGGCTTTTTCCAGCCCACTGTCTTCCCAAAGACAGTATTCCAGTTTAGCAGTGTCTATCTGAGTCTTCTTCAGTAGTATTACTGTCACCTTACTTGGAATATCTGCAGTATAGACATCTGCATCTAAAGTATTTACCTCAGACTCCTTTCGGAGTCTACAGAGAGAAGTTAGCACTTGAGATTAATTCACTCAACATGTTTTAGATACCTACATTGTAAGAGCTTAATAATCCATGGAAATTGTCTATCTCCTTCCAATGACAAGAGCAGCAGTTCAGATACAGAAATCAACTGTTGCAATGCAGGCTGCACTCCCAGTTAGATGTTATTCACTGCATGTGTGCGCTATAGGGAGGTGACTAGACACTACGATAGTGAATGCAATATAAAGACAGTCATCCAATCACTTTTAATTGGACTGCTTTTGGTAGCATAACTCTGTAAGATTTTCACATTTCTTTGCATAGATGTAATTTAAAATTTTACATTAAAGCTTATTTGTTCAAAACTCCAATGCTGAGCCAATTTACCAGCATTTGACAACTCAGATCACTGAAAGTATGTCCCATTTCAGTGCCAATTAATAAACTTTTTAGAGCAACACTATTTCTTACCTGAAGCCAAAGGGACATTGAAACCTGATCCAACAGTCTTTCATTTTTCAAGGTTTGGTACTGAGCTTTATTTTCTTCAGAAACTGGATTTTCTTGTAAAAAAAAAAAAAAGAATTATAGCACTTTTCTTGGCAAAGAAATCCCAGAAGATTGTTCTCATCTTTCTGTTTTGTTATCAGCTGAATATATCAACTTTTCTTTTCTGTTCTAACAAGCAGATGGTGTTCCTCCTTTCACCTTCTTCCTTAAAAACATTTTCAGAGCTGAGGCTGGTGAATCATCCCAGGGGACAACCAACCAAACAAAAACCTAAGAGAGATTGATTCATCAAACTCATATGCACGTAAATAATTGTTTGCTTCATGCACATTTGAGTTGCAATGCACTTTTAGTCTGAATTTTGATTACTTTGGAGACTGGATAAAATCATATTGGTAGATATCATGACAAATGAGTAAAAGATTACTATGGTGGTCATTGTTACTATCAATCCAGCACTCCCTTTGGGTTCTACGGAAGTTCCTAAGTCAAAAACTCACCAGGGCCTGGATTTACTACCAGGCTGCTATCTGAGTGCCAGTTATTTCAGTCAGCCTCTGGAGATGCTGCTCTATCTACTCATAATGTAGAGTGACTGTGCTCTTAACTTTGGTATCACAGCTAAGTGAGATTGTTCCAGGGCCCTGGTCTTCAACCAGGTCTTCTCAGCTTGCATTAGAAGGCCAGGTGGACTGCAGTTTATCTGTTGGTTAAGGTTCAGATTGTTTAATCTCCAAGGCCAGACAGAAACAGGTTATTGAATAAACATCTTTTGGTTTTCTTATTATTTACCGCTGTACATGCATTTTTCTGGAAAACAAACATTGGCCTAAATCAAGTTTAGTTTAATGTTCACTTTATCAGGCATAATGATAAAATGTTATCGTCAGGCACAATGATAAATGAGTTTCTTCCAGCGAAGACTCACATATTTGAAAAAAAAGTAATGCATTCACATATTGGAAAAAAAATGTAATAAGTGAAACACAATTTGGAAGGCAGCTATAAACATGCACCTTGAGGTGAGAGGGAAGGACCCACAGTGTTCAGGGCTAGGACCATTTAAAAGGCAACATACAACTCCACACAGTGTAACAGCTGGCTCAAGTCTCTTTTGAGCCGTGTTTGGTGCCCTGTGGTGTTAAAATGTGTGAGTATGCACATGCAAGCATGCTTGTGTGTGGGTGTGTATTTTCAGTTTACAGTGTGTTAAATAGTGAGGAGCTCATGGTACAATCTGACAGAATAAAGGTCTTAATAATGCTAAAGAGTATGAGCTCCACACTCTGGGGCCTGGTGTGAGGGGTTTATGTGGTGGATGCCAACACATACAATAACTGCTGTTATAATGTTAGAAGCCAGTATGGGATAGAGGAAGCCTAGCAATTTAATTGAGCTAGCTAATTGGAAGAGGATACTGGAGCAGAGGCAACAAGAACTCTGCCTTAGCTTTGTCTTGGTGGATACTATTGAATTAACTCCAAAGCAGAGCCCAGGAACAAGCAAACCTGCAAGCAGCTTGGGGGTTTTGGAACCAGCATCCAAGGATAAGCTAGAAAGCTAAATTATTTAAAAACATACGAATGCACTATGAATGTGCACAATGGCAAGTTTAGTTCCCTAGACTAAGAGACACCTCTGACATTTCTTCAGACACCTTCGTACTGTCAAAGACCTTTGAGGCATGTTCCAGGCATATGGCATGCCTTCTGTCATGCTATGAAATTTTACTCTAACAAGTTATGACATAGCCCTCTTATTTCAAGCACCTTGAAATAAAAAAAAAAAAAAATCACACAAAGTAACCGTTGTTCACATCCTTAAGGATATCAGAGATGGATAGGAGCAGACCTAGGCCAAAGGATGTAGAGTTGATGTGGCAAATCCATTTGGGTAACAGCCCAGAGAACCCTGTGGAACAGCTCTGAGAACATAACCCTGTCTGTATCGATTTCTAGGCAGTCAGATTTCTCTGCCTGGCATGACAAGACAGACATAATGGTGGTTGCAAAAAATAAGAGACAAAGATTGCTTTGAGTCAACTTGATAAGCCTTGAAAAGACAAAATACAAAAACATGGGGCAATTCAAGGACCACAGGATCCAACAAAGAGGAAAGGAGAGTTGTATTATATACCACTAGATGGGAGTGTAGTCAATCCAAAACATCAGTTTCTACCCCAGTAACTTCTGCTTTCAGCAGGTGCAGAGAGGTTGTGAATTGAACAGCAGGAACTGAATGCTGTACATTTTGACTGCTAATAGGAGATGAAATAAATTTGCCTCTAACATTCAAAATCTATCTGTTGACTTTCGCATGGGACACCCTTGACTTCCCACCCAACACCGACTCTGTCAATGCCAAGACAGGTTTCAAATGCCTTTGTTCAGCCAACAACAGTCTCAACTACATTGTTGCCATGATATCTGTATGGGGGTGCATATTAGAGGTTTTAGTTCGGAGAACAAGCCACCTCAGAAGACAAATCTCTGTATATTTCCATATAATCAATTCACAAATCATTAATTTATACCTAGCCTCGGATGGCTATCTATAGCCTCCATCTGGAAAGTGAAGAGAGGATAGTTACTGAGCAGTGTGAGTCATTGAAGTCCCAAACTTCAATGCATGACTGCATTTCGCAGTGGGAAAGTAATGCAAGATTCATGAGTAGTGAGAGGGACTCAGCTAGGAACTGTCCCACAGTGACTTCATAGTGATATTTTATGCATATTGTCTTCAATGCAAAAGGCACTATCTGCTGCTAGGGGGGAAAAAAAAGCAGGTTTTAGACAGCTAGTGATAAACAACTAAACTGAGATCTTCACTGTAGGTCTGCTTTGCATTCTGGAAAGAGAAAGAGAAAACATACTGAGAAAACATGCGATTCTGCCGTTCTCTAGAACTGCCTCTTTCCTTTCAGTGACGATAGTGGGAACCCAGAATTACTGTTTTGGATTCCTGAACTGGAAAGAAATTAGTCTTTATTTGGGATTGCATCACCCAATGTTTTTTCTTTGACTCTGTGGCAGCAGAGGGATGTCACGTTCTAGCAGCAATGTCTCACGACTGGTATTTAGCTATATGTAAATCTCTCTGCTGTTCATCCCTTATGAATGACAGACTTTGCAACATGTTAGTCACTTAATCCTGGTCTTCTGACTAATACTGTATTAATATCTTTCCTTTCATCACTGACATTTTGTGCCTACCTCAAAACTGATCATTTCTCTTGGGTTTTTACTCCAATTATCTGAGTCTACTGCAGTGACCTTCATCAGATGGAACTTGTACTTTCTACTCTGCCTTCTTTCTGTATCCTATTCCCATTAGTATTAATGGCAACATCTTGTATTTCCATCATTTTCACCATCCTGAAAATCCCTTCTATCACTTGAAGGCAAAAGGCATTTTCTACCCGTTCTTCCCACTTCAATGTAATTATCATTTTCTATGAAACCGTTATGATTTTGTGAATATTACCAAGCACAGATTCATGGTGAATAGTGAGTAACATTGTTTTCTACACACTTTAGACTCCCATGGTGAGCGATCTTGTTTATCACTCAGGAAACAAAGAGGTGAATGAAATTGTAAGAACTTATACAAATATGCTGAAGTATGAAAGGAAACAGTAAAAAAACACTAAGTAGGGAGAAAAAAATCAGGAAAGTAACAGCAATTCAAGATGGAATTTATTGCAGCTTACAGAAGAAACACCTAAATATGAACCAGGCTTCTGGGTAAGCTTGATGGTCAGCCAGTGGAGATCTCCATTTCTACAACATTGATCCTGAAGGTGGCATCTTTAATGTATAAGGCGGAACACACTTTAGAAATGTGTCCTTCTCTTTGACTGTAACAATGGTCTGGACAATTAGCTCAGATGATAGCTGAAGATAGCTAAAGTTCATAGACTGAATCATACCTGAAATGTGGGTCATTTGTAGGACTCAAGGCAGTGCTGTTGTGTGAATTATCATCACAATTACAGGTTAATAAATGAGTTCCCTGAGATATGAGGAACAATTTCATCTCTGCAGATGCATGTGGCCTTATTTATCCAGTCAGGAGGTCTGCAGTAAGGATAAGCTGATATTTTGATAGAGTTCCCAGAGGACCAGCACATCCACAGAAATGGATCGTACTCTTACAATCACGAACACCACAGACTGCCTAGCTCTGTTCATCTCCAGCTGGTAAGAGTTGATGTGTGCTGGCTTTCACACATACACACACCTGCATGCACCAGCTAGTCCAGCTTGAAATTTGCTTAGAATGGGAAATACACTCGTGCAGAAGATCGTTAGAAATAGAATTTAATAAGATACGGGATCATCTAAGGTGATCAAGAAGAGGGCTCAGTCAACCAGGTATACTGACCAGCATCTTGCTTTCACATGACCGCTTTAAGCCGTTTTCTATTTTTCCATATTATTTTCCTCACCAATTCACCTTGATTCTTCCCTTTTCCCACCTTTTGTACTTCTACTAAACAAACCACAAAACATTTTTCACGATCTTACACTCCCTTTAAGACATTCCATAAGCTATTTTACACAGTCCTCAAATTCTCTCTGCTCTGTCTCGAATGTCTCTTCTTCCTGCATACAGTAATAGGCCCTATACCCTTTTAAGCCATATGCGCCTTAATTTGCATGGCATTTTGGAGAAAAATTCCTTTTTTTCTCTCATCTTGATGGGTCTGTACCAGGGACAATAGTCTAGTGGTTCTCCTTCAATGGTCTTAGAAGTAGCCAATTCTGTGCCACATTTGAAAACCTGGGACATCCTGCCTGGCCTATAATGCTGCATCAGGAGGTCATGGGTGTCCCAGGAACTCTAGGAAATACCTGCTAGTCCTGTGTGGATACCTGCTATCCTGTGTGGGCATCTCAGATACTCCAGAGCATCTAGCATGACACGAGATGCCCCCCTTTAGGCATTGGAATCTCTCTATTAACTCCTAGCACACCAGTGCTAGGTGCAGAAAACACAGTCACAGCTGAAAAGATGCACTTTGGGTGCTGCATGGGAACAGCTGAATAATTGAACTAATTTCAGCTTGTTGGCAGGCAAAACCTGAAGACTGAAGTATAGGAAAAAAGATGACACTTCAACTTTTTCAAGTTTCTGTCTCATTTTTAATTCTGTGCCTGATATTTGGCCTGTGTTTGACATTGAAGCCAAGTGGGAAGAGCACTCAAGAGAGCTAGGCTATAGCCCAGACTGTGCAATGCTCTCTGTCCAGCTCAGTCTGTAGACTAAATGGGGATGTTCATGACTTGGAGTTAGCCAGGACCTGTGCTAGGAGTCAGTGTGTTTACAGTAGTGACTGTTGTCTGAAATGCTACTGCATGCCCTCAAGTCATACACGAGTGGCTACATCAAAGGCCCTTAATGTCATGCTATAAAGATACCATTCAGCTGGGTTGTGATACAGTCTCCTCTTATTTGGCATAACAGGCATCCATCTCCCAGTAAGTTCATCAGGTATATCTAGATGCTTTTGGAAAATGGAATATAAATGCAGATAATATGTACAGGGGAGAGAGAAATACAATTTTATTATTAAATACAAGTGTAGTGTTAACATAAAAACTTTCTCTGAGAATGCTATTGGGAAGTTTTCAATCAATCTATAAATTAAAATATTTATAATTCCCGTTAGTAAAACTATCAAAACAGATTTTACGTTCATATTAGAGAGCATATAACGAGTCACAGGGGACTTCTGGAGTTCATTTTGGCTCTAGTAAATACAGAGATTTATTAAGGACAGAGCAACCACTTTAGAAGATGAAGCTCTTGGCTTTCATGTAAAGATGATGAGCAGAGAAGATAGCCTACAGAATCCACAATGCCGCCCACATATGAAGGCTGGAGTTGATGTATGAGAGATCCCAACTAATAAGTGACTTGTCATGTAGGTAATGCTGTCAAAGAAAAGTGTTCAGATTCAGGGAGAAGGGGAATGAAGAACTTATGAAAAGATTGATTTGATACTGTCTGTGGAAAGTTTTTTCTCAGTGGAAATAACCAATGTACCGAATTGTAAAGCTGCAGTGACTGACATGATTTTACTATGCCAGCCACAGCTTTATCTGAATGCCTCAATATTTTTCAAGTGATTTTTTTTGAACAAACTGGTCTGGAGAGGAATTTTTCTCTTTTTAAAAATTTGTTTCATTTTGTTGTTGTTTTGCTTTGTGTGTGTGTGTGTGTGTGTGTGTGTGTGTTTAAGATAAAACCCATTTACACTATGATCTCCTCTCTGTCAGGATCTGCTTCTGGATCAGACTACATTTCTGTTGCTTTCCATAGCTGTGCCCAGTACTGCATTCAAACTTAAGCCAAATGGCTTCCAAGATTTGAACTTGCTTTGTCTGTAGAGCATAGCCCTAATGTGAGACAGTCCTTCCCCATGCCTGAATTTTACCTACCTTGTAAGTCAGTCAGGTCATCCAATATCCAGAATATGAGAAAGTTTCTGTGCAGCATGGTTGACTGGAGAAGCTGATCTGATGCGACTACAAGCTTATATGACAGCTCAGACGTAGAAGGATGTGAGTATCTTTCACCACTTCGGCATAGCTGGGTGATGTACAAAGGAGCATGAATATGTTAAAGTATGTCCAGAGCACAAAAAACAAGAGTTGGGGTATATATGCTAAAGAAAAGGAAACAGTCCAAGATATAGAGCCAAAAAATGACATGTGATCATCCATATTTCTGAAAAAGAAGAAAAAAAACCCATTTAAACTCCTGTTTCAACTTATCCCTAAGACATACCAACTGTGAATGAGAAAAAGTGAAATAAGGCAATTTTTCATAGTAAATATTGCTGAAACATTTTCATAATTAGAGTATTAGATAAGTTATCAGGACATAAATATTGAATGAATGAATTTTAAAAGTGTATTTTTACAGACATACTTTGAAAATAGCTTTATTATTTTTCACATTATATTTTAGTGTTTGCTTTCCTCAAGATTCAGCATAATAATGTCAGCTATAGGAAAATAAAATCAAACCTACATTATGGAATTCATCCTCCTAGGATTTGGAAATTTACCTGATTTTCAGCCTGCACTTTTCCTATTCTTCTTGGTGGTTTACATGGTGACAATGACAGGGAACATTTTCATCATTGTGCTGGTGGTGACTAACCAGCATCTCCACACACCGATGTACTTCTTCCTCGGCAGCTTGTTTTGCTTGGAGACCTGCTACAGCTCTACCATCCTGCCCAGGCTGCTGGCCAGCTTCCTAACAGGGGACAGAAGTATTTCTTACAATAGCTGCATGACACGGTTTTTTGTATTTGCTTTTCTAGTTGGGGTAGAGTGTTATCTCCTGGCAGTGATGTCTTGTGATTGATACTCAGCAGTACGCAAACCTTCGCATTTTGTCACCTAATGAATCATGTGTTGCATAGCACTAGCTGCTGGGACTTGGGTAAGTGGTTTTATAATTAGCTTTGTTATCATATTGCTGATGTTGCAAATTACATTTTGTGATTGCAGTGAGATTGACCATTTCTTCTGTGATTTCATGCCTATGATAAAATGCTCCTGCAGTGCCACATTCCTGATAGAAATCATAACTTCTGTGATGTCTGCTGCGCGTACTGTGCTGCCATTTCTTTTCACTGTAGCAGCCTACATTTTAATTGGCATTGCCATCTGTAGAATCCCTTCAGCTACAGGGAAGCAAAAGGTATTTTCAACATGCTCCTCTCACCTCATTGTGGTCACTATTTTCTATATAACTCTTATCCTTTTCTATATGTTATCAAAAACTTTCAATCTCACAGCTTTAAACAAGTTGTTCTCTGTCTTCCATACTGTTGTAACACCCATGGTGAATCCACTTATCTACACCTTAAGGAATGACAAGGTCAGAGAAACCTGGGGAAAGATCTCTATGCATTTAGGAATTTATATAAATGATATATCAAGAGCTATGCATTATGGGGCTTTTTTGGCTAGACTATAAAAATATAAACTATTGAAGATGACTTCCAAAGCAACTGTATAGTCACTGGTTTGGTGATTTGCCAAGTCACAAGCGAAAATAAACTACTTTCTCTGGCTGTGTGGTTGTTTGAGGAAAAAAAGAAGAAATAATTTTTTGGTTAAACTGAAATGGACTTCTTTTAGAAAGAATGGTAAAACCAAAATGGTAAAACCCTTCCCACAAATTTTGATTAAACTCAAAATATTTTTGTCATATTTTCATATTATTTCAGCCACTTGGGAATCAAAAGCTGCAAGAAAAAGAAATACTTCTTATGGCTACCGGCATTCTCCATGCAGCATAAACGAGACCCCCTTGCCAAGTGCCATGCTGTTTGGACAACAAAGGTAGGTTTCATCCGCCTAGATGTAGACATACATTATCCTTTTAGATACTGCACGAATGCCTCCCTAGACTGTGTCTACCACTCTAAAAGCACACAGGTCTATCCTAAGGTGTAGGTCGTATCTGTTAACCTTGTGAAGATGTCACATATATCCCAGGGTTTCTGCTGTGACAGCAGATGCCTGTATTCAGCCCATCTATGCCAGAGGGGGCTTGCAGCAGTGCGAGTGAGAGTCAGGCTGCACTATCTGTCCAGAGGTCAGGTATCTCTTCCTGAGGAGCTACCTTTAGCAGTTTAGATGCTGTCAATGCTTCCCATAGGAAAAAAATGATAAAGACATACATACAGCTTTAATGACACTATAAATAGGAATCTAAAAATTAAAGGTCTATGTCTGTTCTCATCTTGGTAGCTAGGGCTAGGAAATGGAAATAGGGCTTGTTCATGGAAAGAAATAGACATTGCCAAGAAAAGAACTTTCATCTCATCTGAAGATTGATCATATGAATTGCACCTCTAGGCATCATTTAGCTATCTAAAAGTAGAGACAGGAATCTTTTCTCATTGTGACACTACCACATGGGTCAAACCTCATCTAAATATGACAGCTGAAAATTTGTAACATAATCTGTGTTAAGTGGTTTGGTTCCCTCATGGAGAGAGAGAGGGCTCACACCCTACCATTACACTACCATAACTCTGGTAGTGCCAGTCTCTCTTCACTGATTATTTGGGGATTGTAAGGGAACTGAGAATTGAAGTTGCCAGGGATGGCTGCCTTTTCTGCTAAGTTTAGCCTCCTGATAAAGAAGAACTATGCTAATGCGAGGAATGCAGAGTCCCTCAGGAGTCAGTGGGAAGCCATAAACACATCTCCAGCATGATTTCTCAGGTTCTCAGGTATGCATCTTGGTCAGGAGGGGCTAGTCACTCTCTGGAGCTGCTTATTTCTTTTTCACTGATTGTAGAAAACTTAGAGAGCTAACTTGTGATCTCCTTAGGTATGGTAAAAATAATATGAGAAATATTAATTTAAACTCTTTTCCCTTTGGATCACCATTCCTTCTAATATTCCTTACCACTTGCTGTGCCACCTAGTAATCCTTCCTCCAAGGTCAACACACTGTTGTTTTCCAAAGAACACTCCACAGAACAGATGTCCAATCTTCCCTTCTCAGTTGCTCCTGCCCTGAAATGCCAGCTGTATATTACAATCACATCTTTCCCACACCTTACTGCACTCCTTTGGTTCCAATGTTACATTATAACAGTTCTTACTGATCTCTACCTCCTTTATATTCCTAGAGAAGAGTGAGATAGTCAACCCAGTTCATTGTTTTCCATTGTTAACGGAAAGGGGGCTGTAACCTGGATTTATCTCACCTAGCTCTATGTCTAAAAATTTAGACTCTGAGTTAGGCAAGTTCCCTAGGCTCCCTTTATGGCCAATGTTGAGAAGCAGTTACTTTTGGGGAGGGGGGCAGCAAAGATCTGTTGCATGCACCAAGTAGGCCAGAGCTTCTTTTTCTATCCATTGACTATAAAGGGAGTCAAGATGACTAGTTTGTTTCAGACATCCCTTTTGAAATTCTTGCCATTTAGATTGTAGGCATTTCTAATGAAAGTGAGAAATAATTGTCTAAACATAGGTATCTGGTGCTATTTCAGCCATATTAAGGTATCCTGCAGCTCTCCTCTCTGGGTCCTATCTATCAACCCTGTGCTGACATCAGTGCTACCCTTGGTCACCCCAAATGGCACAAGATGCTTTTAAAACCTGGTTTTCAGATCCGGAATTGAGTGTAATGAATCCTCCTTAGCAAATTCCTATTTTATTGTTGGTTTTCATTGGCTTTGGAGATACACTACACAACTGTCTAGATGAACTACCTAACTTGATATGTATACAGGATACACCGTGTCCATATGGCTTGCAGCTAGCTTCCTCTAAAACAGTCAAGCCATGTCCTTACTGCAACCTAGACTGGATATTTATCCCACAGTTTCTTGCACTGTCTATCTCCAAGATTTCATTGAATACTGACTCCGCCACACTTAATGTTTTCCACATTTCCATGCTAGTTCCCACCATGTCCTGAAACAGAGATCACTGTTGGATATTTTTTATTTATTTAAATGGCTTTTGCTTCCTAGTGTGCCTGAATCCCTCAGCATAAAACCAAAGTGCCTTAATCCAGAGATCTGCCTTAACCTTCCTCATGGCCTGAGACATTTTAAGCTTCTTTAAGAATTCATATGTCTTCATATTTCCCCTTAATAGCGAGAGTTCCTTGGTTTTCTAGATTTGCGCTAGGACAGCATGATACAAAGGAAAATTCATTCTCCATGCAGGAAGATGATACATACAGGCATGTGAGGATGATAAGTCTGCTCAGATACAGCTGGATGACAGATGCTATCCATACTGCCCTTGAGAGTAGTCTCTGGACTGAGTCACTGAATATCTCTCAGCTCTTTCTAAGAAAAGATTTAGTCTTTCACAGGAATGGATCCTGGAAATTATCTGGCAGATCTGTGGACTAGGCTTGAGCGGTATCAGGGAAAGTGAGGTAGTAAGGGCTATATTTCGGGTTTGAACAACAGTCCTTGAGCCTGAGAGGGACTAGGGAAGGAGGGTAGCCCCAGGGTGATAGGTGGGCCAGACTGATACAAACTTGTGTGCTTGTGTGTGTGTCAAAGACGGAATAAGAGTCACAGAGGGTGTTGTGGAGGTATCATCAAGCTGCACCATGATACGGTGGTCTGTCCTGTTCACAGCCCCTTGGATGATTTCTGCCGTGGCCACCTGGAGAGCAGGAAGAGATGTATGTTCAGACAGCTTTGCTGTGAACAGGATGTCTGACATTCGTTTCTGCTCCCTCCCAGGAGCCTGGATGTGCAGAGGTGCTATGTTGCTGCAGCCCCTCCCTGGGCCATATACATCACACCAACTAGAGAGAAACCTCTGGCAGGTGAGGGCTAGAAGCATTGCCTTCAGAAGGACTCAAAAGAACTACTTGATAAGAAAGTTTGTTACTTCTTTTGTCTTCCTGCAATCATGCCTCTGATTTTCTGTTCTAACAAGCCTCTTGGGAGGGACACTTGCACTTCCTGTAACAGCTCTACCTCTAACACCTCTCAGAAGGCCCCATTAAAACTCCAGGAAACTTTCTTTCTGTGACTGCCCTTCATAGTGCATAACTTTTCCCCAACGGCTTGTTAGAGTGAGGAAACTATAATGAGCCTTTTGTTGCCTCTAATTCTCTGTACACTCATTGGGCAACTAATAGGAGAAATAGGCTTTTGTGAAGACTTTTGCTAGACTTGAGGATTTTAATGAGCAGATGACATAAGAGGACTTTTTTTGTTTCTTGTTCTTAAGCCTAACAATGTTAAATTAATATGCTCCAAAAGAACTTAATGAATGCCATTTTCCAGTAGGAGATGACAATGTCAAACAAAAATGAACATTATCCTTGTGATCAAGCATCTTGTGGACTGTCTGTCTCTGACTATTTCTCTCATGAGTCTCAAAGGACTAAGCTGTCGCTAATAAAATCTTCTGTCTCCCCAGCCCCTTCCACAGCAGAAGTAACACTGCCTTACAGTCCTTTAAGAGCTCCAGTTCCCTCTGGAGCTGTTCTTGTAAAATTACCTGCACACTCAGTTGGGTTGTATAATCCTCTAGTTACAAAGACTCATGGCATATATAAAATTATTAAAAAGCTGAGTAACATTTTTTGACGTTTTGAATATATTTTTTTCAAACTCTTTCACTTGACTGTAAGATGTACCAACGGAACCAAACCTTGTCCCATTGCTAGAGGCATATGATCAGGAGACATGCAAAACCAATATATAGACATTAGCACAATAAGATAACAGAAAGAAGAGTAAAGAATTAGTGGGAATTAGTGATGAGAGTCTTTATTGGTATTTGTCCAAGGATTAGACAGACAAATATAAGGTAGAACAAATAAATATCAGTCCGTTGGAAAAAATGCTTGGTAAGTAGACAAGTGGGCAAATAGGTAGCTGGACATATTAGTGTATAAATGGAGAAAAAAAAAAGAAGAAAACTTAGTTGGATATTTAGGTACCTAAAGTATTAAGAATACAAGTGTGTGTCATACAGACCCAGACTTCTTTTTCTTTCAACAAATGAAAAATGTAATTATAGAAGCAGAGGGAATATTTGCAAGGTGTGAATCAATTTTAGAGAATAATTTTGCACAACAAAATTAATTGACTAAAATTTGTGAAAAATGTTGACATTTATGGAGTTTGTGTATTTTTAATTTCTCAACTGCAGCTTTTTTTTTAAGAAGCAGGTCAAATTTATTTATTTTTTAAAAAAAGTTAAGATATAAGCAAGATAAAATGTTTTGTTGCAGGATGAATGACTGTAACTGATCTTAGTCCAAAATTTAACTGATGAGTGAGATGAGCTGTCAAAAAAGACACAGAGGAAAGGGTGGATAGACTAGATTTCCTTTCGTGGTCACTTCCATGCTGTTTTTTCTAAGATGGTTGCAATTTTATCCCATAGGATGTATAGACATAAGGATCTGGAGTCCTTCCCACAAAGTGAAATGGGGTAAGACAATTTTGTGGGACAGGAAATCGCTTGTTTATTCAAAAACACGGTAAAAATGCAGATAATCAAAAAATGATGATATATAGCTAGGTGAATTGATCCTCCTATGTCCAGAAGTGAGGTGAATAGAAAAACACTCAATTGCTACAGAGGAAAATGCTATTCTGGAAAATGATGTAAATCAGGTATTAATCACACTAACTGATGGGGAAAATGGTGCTCAGATACAAGCAAGAGCAGGCCTGGAGTTGAAATTAGAAGGAATAAGAAAGAAAACAAAAGCACAAGCCAGAGGGACACCAGAGAGCCAAGACGCTACAGCCATCTTGATGCAGAGGTTCCTGTTCCTCACCGTGCTGTAGTACAACGGATGCCATATTGCTCCTTGTTGGTCATAAACCATTGTGCCTAGCAGGAAACACTCACAGGTGACAAAAATACAACACAGTTGAGCTGCAAATCACAAGCTGTGAAGGAAGCAATTTTTCTCTCCACCATCAGAGTCACAAGTGTCTTGTGACCCAAGACACTTGGTGCTCTAGCTGCAGCAATTCTCCATCAAGGTGAGATTCTTTAGGAAATAGTACATGGGTGTGTGTAGGGCGGGGTCAATAGCTGTGATCACGACAATAAGAGAGTTCCCTGTTATCATGGGCAGGAACATGAAGGAAATTGCTGTGAAAAATAGGAGCTGTATCTTGCCATAAAAGGTAAATCCCGGAAGTATGAAGTGGACAATGATGGTTTGGTTTCCTGGCTCCGCTTCCACAGCAAGTTGCATCCTAAGAGACAAAACAAACAAACTAACTAACTAACAAAAAACAAACTACCAAAGGATTAGTAGCTTGGGACAGATCATGGTCTCAAAAATAGCTATAGTTGTAAATAAATTGGGATTCAAGATATGAGATGAGGCATGGTTATGTCAGTCTAAAAGAGCTTGGTTGGGGAACCTGTACAAGGCAATCCTTAACGGTCACAGGCTGAGATTAATCTTCTCTAAAATAGATGAAGAGAAGATAGACATACAAATTTGAAATAGCCTTCTGGGTTAATTTTTTATAGAAAAAATGGATCTTTCCAAAGGTAGGTGGCCCTGCTTGAGCAGAGGGGTTGGACAAGATGATCTCCAGAAGTCCCTTCCAACCCTACTGATTCTATGACAGATTATCTTATCATGAGAGACATCTATGATAAGCCAGAAGAATTTCACTTTGGATGGGGGTGGATGTCTCTTACTTGACTTCAGCATCCAAGATACAGACATTTATATGTGACCAGTCATCTTAGAAACACTTCATATTTAAGGAAGAGAAATAGATTGCAGTACAGAAGCACAATTTGTTCCTAAGACAGATGTCAAAGGAATGCTAGTACTGATGGAATCATTAATAATGAAGTGAGTATATGATTACCAAGTCTTTAGACAGCTGAAATTAACTGAAAATAATTTAGCTCTCGGTGCTCAGAGCCAGGTGATAATAAAAACCTTGTGGATCCCTACCTACTTACTGGTTTGATTTGTGAGCAGAGATGATCTGCCTATGTTAGAATTATTTTCATTGATTAACGTTACCTGCAAAAGTACAGTCCAAATTTAGAGAAGATTAAACTAATTAAAGTGTTCATTTACACTTATTTCATCAAATCTTATAAAATTTATATCCTAAATATTAATTTAAGTTTTGAGAAGTAAAAAGATGTTTACCATACAGATAGTCGCCCAAATAAAAGAGGTCGCCAACATCTGCATCTTGCTGCCATTTTGTGGAAATGTATCCCTCATGAGCTCTACTGTCCCTCATGAGCTCTAATTATTTGTCTGGGAATCTTCTTGGACTGTTTTAGCCAAAATTTTGCTGGCTGAGTTTGAGTGTACTGAATTGAGAGATGGTCACTAGTTTCATTTCATCAACTGTTGCATGGAAGGTAAATCTTCAGAAGTTAACATCAAATTGCTAGAAAAAGTAACATCCTGAAACGCTGTACTGATTTGCTAAAGGTCTTGAGGTGGGATTCAACTATTAATTCCAGCTTTGTAAAAGTAAGATATCTGGGCAAAGTAGTTACGCTCCTTTTGTTATCAGGAAATAATAAATAACAAATTGAAATAGCCTGCCCAAGAATGTGCTTCCTTTTAATTGATTTACCTGTCTTATGATTTAATGAATCATTTTTTCTGTGAATTTTTAATAAAGGGAAAGTTTTACTAACTTTAAGAGATCTAACAGTTTTGCACTGGAAACGTGGTAAGATTGTCATTCCTTACAAGTGCAACACTGCAGAGTAGAGCAATGAAGAGGGACAACAAAAAGACAGCAGAGCCGAATCATAGAGGAAATTAGTCTCTCTAAATTTGGATGATTTCAATGCACATGTCTGTTCTAGTTTAAATTTTATTATTAGAAAGAAAGAGGTGCTTTTAGGGCATGAGTAACCTGTTAAATTTTAAAGAAGACTTTAGAATTACATTAGTTTTGCCAAACTGTCTGTTTCTTTCCACCTACAAAGAAAAGATAGCTTAGATACAGCTGTCTATATTGTAGCTATTTAAGATTAAGCAGGATAAATCCCAACTTGCAAATTAGGAAAGTCATAGCCATAGTGTGACAAAAAGACAATAATAAAAAACATCTTTCCTGTATTTACAATATTAGTATTGAGATCAGAATCTGGCCCACAGGATCCGGACTGCATCTTTACAAAATGGAACTAAGAATTAGCATTTCTTATTCAGGGTTTACATGTGTGAGATCAGGATATACAAGTGCAACAAAAATGCCAAACTAATAATGGGAAACAAATTGTTTCAATTACCATGATGATATCTGTATATCTGGGGGGAAGTCAACCTGAGCCTATAGATTAAGAAAGACTGTTGTTACTGACACAACGGTGAAACAGTGTCATTAATAGCCATTTCAATTATACAAAATGGCTTAAGATTTGGGGAGTTTCAGAATTCTGAAAATGCAATGCTTTTTCTTTTCTTTTTTTTTTTTTTTTGCTTTAGTGATGATGAAAGAGAAAATAGGTAGATCAGAAGGCTAGAAAGAAAGAGAAAGAAAGAAATTGTGTATTTCTTCTGTTCAATGTAATTACATGCAATATAGGCAGCTACAATTGGCAAATTCTTTTACAGATGATAGAAAAAAGAAAGGATTTTCTGAGTACAATTAATCTTTCTCCTCCATAGACATCTAAAACAGTACAAATTCCTCATGCTATGGAGGTTCCTATTTCTCTCAGAAAACCAAGTGAATAATTCAGAAGTAAAAATCTGCATTGTCAATGTCTAAAGCCAAGTGGGATGTATATCATTTATATATCCTAATACCATCTCTGGGCTCCAATTGGAAAAATAAACTATGGAAACACATTTGGTTTTGTTTTTGTCTCAGAAATCCACTAAGGATGAAGAGCAGAAATTGAAATATTATCTCATGTTACTAAAACTGGTAGAATTTGATCTCTCTCTTCATTAGGGGCAGAAAGGAGGAGAAATCGTGAATATAGAGATAAAAGAAATCAATACCTTTATTTCCCTTGGTAAAAAGCAACATCTCCCCTCTGACTTCAAATGCTTCTAGAACTTACGGATGGTGGTATTTGAATTTTCTTGTGCTTCCAGTAGGACAAGGTCTGTAGATAGTGATTTGTTGTTATGATGAAATCATAAGTTAAAATGATTGTTTTAAAAATCCATGGACTATATAAATATGCAGTATATTTTAAGAGATACTAGAAGTCAAAGTTTATTATAGGTAATGTTTCTTTCCATATATTTGGAAGTCACTGATATAATTCTTAACAGGAGTTATATCACTAATAATAGTATAATTTCTTATTCTTATCTAGTTTACTAATACTAGAGAAAATGAAATTTGGCATGTGTTAGTGTCCAGTAGTTATAGACATTTTCAAGAGATTATAGAAACAAATACTTGGATAAACAGTGGTATTGTGAATATGGAATACTGCAGTATGAGACCAATGTCCTGCATAGCACTAAACAAGAATAGTAGGCTATTCTTATAACTTTTTTATTGTTTTTATAGTTTTTGTCCACTTAAATCTGGAAATGAAAGATTGTTATCATTTGATGGATGTGCCCTTCAGTCGTAAGAAGCGCTTTTGATGAGGGTGTGGTAAATCAGTGTAAGACAGAGGTGAAGGATTAGGTGATAAGAATTTAGGACTAAAGTACTTAACAGCTGATCAATTCCAGTAAAATTTGGGTTTGTATTTTGAAAAAGCTAGGAATGTGAATCAATCAAATGTTAACTTGAATGTTGAAGAATATCGTTGTACTAGTGCATCACAAATGGAAACCATCACAGAGAATTCATTAATACTCTCCTGTTGCAAAAGGGCTCAGACTTGGTCCTGGCTCCCTGACTGTACACAGAGAATACCAGGACTCATCCTGCTTCTGGTCAGGAATGAGTTAAGTGGCTCACCTGGCATTAGTGTGAATGCAAATGTCTTTGCCATGTCATACAGCAAATGTAGGTTCACCAGAAGGTACAGCCAACACAAACAGTACAGCCACAGCTAATGTGATGCTTTCTTCTTTGTACAGAAATATTGTGATAGAATAAGGAAGCTCTCTCATTTAACTCTCATTAAATGTATCTGTAGGGATTTTTGATGACTGATTTTCAGTTATGACCGATTTTCGATACCTCCCAAGTTTCTTTTGATCCCCCCCCCCAAAAAAATCTCACTTTTAGGATTTTAAAAAGAAAATTATTTGTCTGCCAGGGCCCTTGTATGACTTTACTGCCATCACAGCAGAGTAATTTACAGATAGGTATAGTTCAGTCATCACAGCACCCTCATGAATAGGTAGGAGACGGTTACATGTAAAAGCAGTGAGGACACTGTACAAACTCACAAACTGTAGAGCATCAGGAAATTGACAATTGAACCAGGAATAGCAGCCCTTCTCAACACTGTTTTCAGAAGACTAAAGGTCTTCTGTTACTGTATTTCTACCTCTGTTTCCTCAGCCTATGTATTGAGGCACTGTCTGTGCCTATGGTCTTCCTCAGAATGTCTTTCACCTCCTTACACCTCAGACAATAGATCACATGGTTCAATGTTGGAGTCAAGACAGCATGAAAAAAAGGCTCTACTGCATTGAACAAATGGGTCCTCTTGGGCTTGGTGTACATGAAGATAGTGACGGAGAAGCTAATGACCCTAGTGTGATGGGAGGTGCAAGTGGAGCATGCTTTGCTCCTCCTCTTGGCAGAGGACATATCCAAAATGGTGGACATGATACAGCTGTAGGAGAGGACAATGATGAAGAGGGGGATCAGCAGGATGACCATGACCAATGCAAAGCTTACTATCTCTGCCAGGGACATGTCTGTACAAGAAAGGTTCAGCACTAGAGAGACGTCACAAAAAAAATGGTTGATGGCCATTGATAGCTGATTCCTCCTCTGTCTTCTCCAGACTAAACAGTCCCAGCTCTCTTAGCCTCTCCTCATATAAGAGATGCTCCAGTCCTTCATCATCTCCAGTTCCTCTTCACAGGGCTTACTCCGGGATTTCTGTCGGAGGCGGGCTTGCGGAATCATAAGACGACCCAATATGAGCTAGCAATATGATCTGTTTATTTCAGCAACTTAACCTGCTTATATACCATCGTATGCTGTTCACACGCTCAAGCATCCAGCTGGCTATATCTAATTGGCTTACTACTATAGTTCACGCCGCAAAGCTCTGTGCTCTTGGCTATCCACATATTCACTGTCCCGTCTCGCCAACCCCTTCATCCTGTTTTTACACAGCATTCATTCTTACTCCCTCATTACTTGTCCTTCAAGGTGTCTCCAAGGTTACTCCATATCAGCAAGTCAGGGTTGCTCATTTGCACGGCCTGATATCCATGCTCAGGCAGCCAATTCTCTACAGATGTCCATGTCTTTTTTTGTACTGTGGAGCCCAGAACTGGACACAGTACTCTAGGTGTGGCTTCACTAGGCCTGAGTCGAGGGGAAGGGTCACTGCTCTCAACCTGCTGACAATGCTCTTCCTAATGCAGCCCAGGGCACCATTGGCCTTCTTTGCTACATGGGCACATTGCTGGCTCATAGTCAAATTGTCATCCACTAGTACTCCCAGGTCCCTCTCTGCACAGCTACTTTCCAGCAGATCAGCCCCCAGCCTGTACTGGTACATGGGGTTATTCCTCCCTAGGTGCAGGACTCTGCACTTTATTGAATTTCATGAGGTTCTCCTCTGCCCATCTCTCCAGCCTGTTAAGGTCCCTCTGAAGGGCAGCACAGCACAGTCTTGGGCAGCACAGCCCTAATGGTATTAACCAGTCCTTGCAGTTTGGTATCATCTGCACTTCGGTTATTATCCGTCAAATTTGACTGTAGAACCTGTCACACTGGGTGAGCCCAGTCATACTGTTTTTGCACCCCTCTAACCCTGCCAGTGACAAACATTGTATTAGGCAAGAATTTTTGTGTTTCTGTGGCTTAGGGCAGAACAGAAAGGACAGAAGGGATGTTATGGCTTTAGTCATTACTTATTCCTAGAGAACTCTTGGAATATCACTAAAATCTCATCTAGTTATCTAGTCAAAGGAAGAGAAAAAAGAAAGATTACTAATCCAGATAGAAAAGATTTGATGCCTGGAGAAGATGTGTGATTCATCTACTGTAATTTAGCCATGTAAAAAAACATTATGTAACTCACACTGTGGAAGTGCTGCTTCTCTTTAGTGACTGTAAAGGGAGCCTAGGCTTATGAGTTAAGATGCAGATATAGCTATAACATTTTACATGGGACATGGGCTAGTACAAATATCATGTGGGAAGCACAAGAAACACCCCCTCAGCTGGTACTTTTCTCCAACCCAAGACCAATAACAGCCAAGGAAGTCCTTCTTTTCCTGTCTGTAGCAACATCAGGTCAAAGAAGTTCATTTAAATCACAGCTGATTGATTTTAACTGGGAAGGGAAAAAGACCTCACACAGCTAGACATCTCTCTGGTAGAGGAGGTGGTAAGCAGCAACCCTACTTCCCAGCCTCATGTCAGGTCCAGGTGCCTCTGCTGAGAACAATATTTCTTCACGTAAGCCCATCTCCTCTGCCATCCTTCCATGGTAGTTTAAACCAATCTCTCTGACTTCTCAGCATTGCACTAGGGTGAAGGAGAACCGGTAGCATCTCAGATACTGGTCACAACCGGGTGATGAAAAAATTACCATGCTCAGTAGAGAATGATATGTATTGTGTAGACAACAGATGAAGCAGAGCAGAGAAGCAGTTATGCAGTATAATGGACACTGTGGGCTGCAGGTGATGGAAAAGGAAATAACACAATCTGTCATACAGAATGGGAAGTGGGGAAGAAGGGTTGAGGAGAAAGGATGCCTACATTAAGGAAGATTCATGCCTACCTAAATCCTAATGAGAAACCAGAACTCAGAAAAGTAGGATTCATCATACATTTCTGACTGTCTGAAAGCATAAAAGTTTAAGTAGCTTCCTAATCACAGGTAAATTCAGAGATCAATGCTACTTAATAAAAGTAAAGATTCCTAAGGTATCTAAGATGACTTTTTCCATTGGTGCACTTTTCATTGTTGACTGTAGAATTCTGATGACCAGCTTAGAATTGGTAAATTTTTCTGGGGTATTTAAATATGTGAGGGACTACAAAAATTAAGTTGCTGTAGAATTAAATTAATGCTGTAGAATTATATGTTTATAACTGGACTATACGACATAATTCCTATAGAATCAGATCAGTTGATGTAACAATCTAGCTATTTTCACCCAAGCTTTTGCTTTCTGAACAGAATTGCAGGAGTTGGTTTGATTACATTTTTGTTTAATCTTTTGGTGGAATATTACTTTTATGCAACATATTTGGAGACATTTCTTGTCTTTGCTAAGGCAGTCCTGAAAGCCTCACGAACTTCCCTGTTCCTCAGGCTGTAAATGAAAGGATTCAGGAATGGAGATACTACACAGTAGAAAACAGACCCTACTTTGTCAGACCTAATGATATAACTCACTGATGGCCTCACAGACATGTAATACATACACATACAAATGGTGGACCCATAGTATACAGTCACAACAATCAGGTGCGTTATGCAAGTGGAGACTTTGTGTTACCCTGCAATGGATGGCATCCTTAGGACAGCATAGATAATACACACATAGGATGCCATTATGAGCATAAAGCAGCCGAACACTATAGTCCATGTGCGTGAAAAGAAACTGATTTCACTAATGGAATTATCTGTGCATGATAGCTGCAAAACAGGAGCCAAGTCACAAAAGAAACGATGTATCTTATTGGGACCATAAAAAGACAGCTGGTAGAGAAAGACTGAAGGGGAAAGGGGAACAAGGAATCCACTCTCCCAGCAACCAAAAGCTAAGTGGCCACAGACTCTGGCATTCATGACAGTTGTATAGTTCAATGGGTGGCAGATGGCTAAATAATGGTCATAGGCCATGGCCACCAAAAGGAGGTTCTCAGTAGCTCCAAGGAACATGTTGAAGCAGAGCTGTGTAATGCAGCTTGATACACTGATGGACTTCCTCTCTACCAGGAAGTCCACTAGCATTTTGGGGATAGTGTTGCTTATATGCCCAGCATCTGTCATGACTAGATTGCTTAGAAATAGATACACGGGAGTGTGAAGCTGCTGGCATATCTGGACAATGACAATAATAGCAATGGTAAGCATGTATACCAGTGAGAGAAGGACAAATAGAAAGAGTTGGGGTTCATGGGAACTGGAGAAACCTAAGAAGGTAAATTCAGTCACAGAGGTCTGGTTCCCTGAGAGCATCTCTTCCTCTTCCTCCAAGATACTCAAAAAAAAAAAAAAAAAAAAAAAAAAAAAGATGGAATTATATGCAGGAAATTAGGTTTATGATGGCATAGAAAAACATTCCTTATATGTTAAGGGAGACAAAAGCAGGACCATGTAGTCATGGGACTGGACGCTGAGAAGAGAATAATTATAGGAGTAGTTGGATTGGGTTTTCTGGGATTTATTGTTCCCCTTAAAAAGTGTAGAAGTCAAGAGGATTCTGTCCATACCCCAATAATTTCCACAATCAGATCTAGAGAAGTTAAATAAAAGGCACATGTTTCTAGTGTGAAGTAAAATCTTATGTGAGCTATTAAATAAAAAAATTAAAAATTATGAAT
This sequence comes from Rhea pennata, assembly GCF_028389875.1. Classification (NCBI taxonomy): domain Eukaryota; kingdom Metazoa; phylum Chordata; class Aves; order Rheiformes; family Rheidae; genus Rhea; species Rhea pennata. The sequence continues at coordinate 24,589,368 of NC_084672.1, forward strand.
GAAACAATTACAAAAATCATGGTGTTGCAAAAACATACATTTAGAAATAAACTGGATATAAATGCTAGGCATAAAAGACAATAATCTGTTCTGAACAGAGTGATTATAGGAAAGAGCTACTCCATGCCTCATCTATGAATATTATTGCAAATTAGATTATAGGAGGGCTACATTTTGAGATTCAGATAGCAGCATTTTGGTTTTTTTCCATCTGCACATCTACATATGAATATACATACAACTGTCATTACAGGAAGATATGGAATGAGACTTTTTCAATGCCCAAGCATCACCAAAACATCCACATGAGTTTGAAATACAGGATTTATGACAATACAACATTTTTGAAAGAGAAATCAAGTGAGATGCCCCACATTATCCAAAATAACAAGAGATGACAATGTTTAGTTAACAAAATCCCACAGTAACAGCATGATCCAAAGAGAGATTTGCTACTTTGCAGCAACAGTGTAGCACACCATTTTTTTTAAGCTTGTAATGCAACACTGCTATCATTCCCAAGCCATGCTGAAATCCCCAATGACATTAAAAGAATAAAAATCAGGCATATTTTCTTGAACTGATTCCATAGTGCTAAACTAACTGTTTAGAGCTACCAAATTCAATGGATTTTTCAAGTGTTGCATTTACCATCAGCTAACTGGGACTTAATCTATTACTGGTACAATTTCCAGTTATTTTATCAGAGTATTTAGCTTTGCAAAATCTTGAACATAAAAGAATAAAGGGTCAGTCCTCCGAATATTTCTGCATGGAGATGCTCACTCACATGGGTTTTCAGCCTGAAGTCACATAGTTTATAAATGTGATTATCTGCTTGAAAGGTAAGGGCTGCCATTATTAATAGTACAAAAATCATGGTGTTGCAAAAATATACATTTAGAAATAAACTGGATATAAATGCTAGGCATAAAAGACAATATTCTGTTCTGAACAGAGTGATCATAGGAAAGAGCTACTCCATGCCTCGTGTATCATTTTAATTATTGATGTTATTATGAGAGGTATTATTATACTTTCTTCATCAGAAAAATAGATTCATAATTTGAAATATGTATATATGCTTCTGTTATGAGGGAAACAATGAAAAAAAAAGGATAACGGGAGGAGGAAGAAGCCAAGCTGACATACCTATCAAACATATTTACTTACAAAGAATGAGATCTTAAAAGCAGAGATAGGAGTTAGGTTACGAAGTTATGCAGATATTTTTAACAATTATTGTTGACCTGTGATAAACTCCATATGTCTTTGAGTACCTTGCCTTTATTTAAGAAAAATGTACCCAGTGGAAAATCATTCTGGGTTCAGAACTGGACCCTTGTCTGTCTCTGATTTTTGGGATTCTGGTATCTCTCTAATCTTCCTTTCTTGCCAAACATTCTCTTACCGTTAGTGTTCTTCAGTTAAATTCTATTCTTTCCAGGCATTATGAGTTTTTAAAAAATTGCAGACTGTATTTCATGCTGGTTTTCACCAGAATAAATTTCCATATCTTTCTGACTGTTCCTGCTCAAGAAGAATTGACTATCTTATCTCACGCCGTTTTTCAATGATCCTTAACCATTTGCTCTCCATTTTCACATCAAGCAGAATTTATGTTTACATTCTTGGATCTCTTTCAAGAGCTAGCTTATTTTTTTGATTCTCTTGACCCTAATACTGCTTTTATGTACACACCAAGTAAACAGCTCTATGATCACTTTTTGTAGCCTACCCATGGGTTTATAAGAAAATAACCCCCAAGAGATTCAATTTACCTTTGGGATGCCATTTGTCACCTATTTAAAACCATCTCACTGTATTTTCTCTGATGCTGAAAGTTATGCTTAGCCATTACTTAATGATTATGGGGTTAGATAACCCCACAATTATGATGAGCACAGGTAACAGAGGCAGTCAACAGATGCAGCAGTTTGCAGAACAGACTCTAGGCTCTGCTTAGATCTTCTGGGGACTTCTTCCCCAGCAGCTGTTGCAGCAGCTGCCCCTGCCATGTCAGAAGCTTTGACCCAGATAGAACTTCAGATGGATGATACAACTCTGCAAGTCTCAGGCTGTAGAGTGTCTGAGGCCCCTTCATGAGGCTGGGGCAGATGGTCTTTTTTTCTGCTGGATATGTGTTGTTTTTGAAGAGCAGTGTTGCCAAGCGAAGGAGTTAGGGGAGGAAGCAAACAGGCTGCACAGCATCAGCGAGGATGAGAGAGGGAGAGAAATCTTCTTCGAGACCTTACTGCTTCAAGAGCACCAACTACAATGAAGGAGCAGGTGGAGTCTATGCATAATGGCACGGTAAGTGGAACTTCAGGGAAGGTGAAGACTGGAAGCTGGTGCCTTCTGCCACTAGGAAGAAGGCTCCTGCTTCTCCTGAAGGCTTGCAGCTATGGAACTGGTTCACTGCCCTGAAAGCTGAGAAGCCAGGTGTGCTTTCAAGCGAAGAATCTGGGCTGAAAAACTCTGAGCTACTCAGGAGTACCAGGAGGAAGCGATGAGTAATACTAGTGAGTGACTCCCTGCTGCAGGGAACACAGTCTGCCAACTTGACCTTCTGTCTAGAGAGATTTACTGGAAGCTTGGATCCTGGATGTTGTGGAGAGATTGCCCTCTTGTCAATCCCTCACTATTACTCCCTCCTAATCTTCCATGTAGGTACCAATGATACTGCCAGGGGTAACTTGGAAAATATCAAAAGTGACTACAGAGCTCTGGGGGCAAAAGCCAGGAGTATGGGGACCTTCTCCTCCATCCTACCAGTAAGAGGGGAGAAAGGCATGAGGAGGAGTGGACTGATGCTCCATATGAATGGTTGGTTGAACAGCTGGTGTCAGCAATAGGGTTTTCATTTCTATGACCAGGGGACCCTGTTCAAGGATTTCCAACTGCTTTGGAGAGGTGGGATCTACCTTACTGAGCATCTTTTTCAACAGGCTCTCTGATCTGTAACAAAGACTTGAAACTAGGAATGATGAGGAGAGCAGAGCACCTATGTGAGGGAGTGATGGACAGGATTGAAAAACAAAGGCCTCAGGGTGATATGAATAGAAGGGAACATATAACCAACAAAACACAGTTTAGGTGGGGGTACCTCATACATTTGCATGTAAACAATGAAGTGTCTACAAACTAGAACTGTGGGGAAACATCTTACCCTTTCTGGAAAATCTGCACACTCTCTGAAGTGTCTGTACACCAGTGTATGCCTCATGAGGAATAAACAGCATGAATTAAAAATCTGTGTGTGGTTGCAGGACAACAGGATTCATTGGAATCATGGAGATGAGGTGGGATAGCTCACATGGCAGGAATGCTGCAAGGAATGTATACAGACTTTTTCGGAATTACAGGCCAGGAAGGAGAGGAGGGGGAGCTGCACTTTATATGAGGGAGCAGCTGGAATGCATGGAGCTCTACCTGAGGTGGATGATGAGTTGACTGAGGGCTTATGGGTAAGGATTAAGGGGCAGACCAGTAGAGGCGACATTGTTATCAGTACTTGCTATAGGCTGCCTGTTAGGAAAAGGTAAACGAGGCCTTCTACAGACAGCTAGAAGTAGCCTCACATTTGCAGGCCTTGGTCCTATGGGAGATTTTAATCACCCTGATATCTGCTGAAGGGACAACACAACAGGGCATAAGCAGTTCTGAAGGTTCCTGGAGTGCATCAATGACAATTTCCTGATAGAGGTAATAGAGGAGTCAACAAGGAAATGTGCTCTGCTGGACCTCATACATACAGAAAAGAAAGGACTGGTTGGGGATGTGAAGGCTGAGGGCAGCCTTGGCTGCAGCGATCGTGACATGGTGGAGTTCAGGATCCGGTGAGGAGGGAGCAGGGCAAAAAGCAGGATCACAGCCCTGGACTTTTGGAGAACAGACTTTGACCTATTCAGGGATCTACTTGAAAGGTATGGCTGCAGATTGAAGAGGGGACCAGTAAAGCTCATTAGCATTCAAAAACTACCTCCTCCAAGCTCAGGAATGGTCCCTCCCAAAAAGAAACAAGGTAGAAGGAGGCCTGCATGGATGGATATGGAGCTACCGGCAAAATTCAAACACAAGAAGAAAGTATACAGAAGGTGAATGTAGGAGCAGTCAACCTGGGAGGAACATACAGATATTGTCTGAGCATGCAGAGATGGGGCTAGAAAAGACTTCTTCACCTCAGTTTTGTTGGTAAGACTGGCCTTCAGGAATAAAGGGCACTTTCGCTTGGTGGAGAAGGACTAGGTTAAACAAACTGGTTATGTACATGGCTCTGGTGGGATGCACCATGAGTGCTGAGGGAGCTGGTTGATAAGAGTGGCCTTGTAATGACTATCATCTTTGAAAGGTCATGGCCATCAGGAGAGGTCTGAGAACTGGAAGAAAGCAAATGTCACTCCAGTCTTCAAACAGGGCAAGAAGGAGGACCTGTGGAACTAGAGGTCTGTCAACCTCACCTCCATCCATCGGAAAGTGATGGAGCATCTCATTCTGGACACCATTTACAAGTGCATGAAGGTTGAGAAAGTGATTGGGAGTAGTCAGCATAGATTCACAAAGAGGAAATCATGCTTAACCAACCAGCCTCCTGTGATGACTGACTGGCTGGGTAGATGAGGGGAGAGCAGTGGCTGTTGTCTACTGTGACTTCAGGAAGGCTTTTGACACTGTCTTCCGTAACATCCTCATAGGCAAACTGAGGAAGTGTGGGGTAGATAAGCGGGCAGTGAGGTGCATTGAAAACTGGCTGAAAGGCAGAGCTCAGAGGGTGGTGATCAGTGGTGCAAGGTTTGTTTGGAGGCCTGTAGCTAGGGGTGTACCACAGGGGTCAATCCTGGGTCCAATCTTGTTCAACTTATTCACCAATGAGCTGTGTGAAGGGATAAAGTGCACCCTCAACAATTTTGCTGATGATGCAAAACTAGGAGTGGCTGATACCTCAGAGTGCTGTGCTACCATTCAGAGAGATCTTGATAGGTTGTAGAAATGGGCAAAGAAGAATATCATGAAGTCCTTTACCTAGGGAGGAATAGCCAGCTGCACTACTTTCGGCTGGGAGCTGACCTGCTGGAAAGAAGTGCTGCAGATAAGGACCTGGGAGTGCTGGTGGACAAGTTGACTATGAGCCAACAGTGTGCCCCTTTTGGCCAAGAAGGCCAATGGTATCCTGGGCTGCATGAGGAAGAACTTTGCCAGCAGGTCGAGGGAGGTGATCCTGCCCCTCTGCTCAGCCCTGGTGAGGCTGCATCTGGAGTTCTGTCTCCATTTCTGGGCGTCACTGTACACAAGAAACATGGAACTCCTGGAGCGACTGTAGTGGAGGGCTGACTGGACCTTCTTTCATATGAGGAAAAGCTGAGAGAGCTGGGCCTGTCCAGTCTGGAGAAGAGAAGGTTGAGGGGGGAATCTTATTTATGCATATAAATATCTGAAGGGAGGGTGTAAAGAAGATGAGCCAGACTCTTTTCAGTGGTGCCCGGCGACGGGATGAGAGGCAATGGCCACAAACTAAAATATAGGAAGTTCAATCTGAGTCTAAGGAAAAAAGTTCCTTGTTATGACTGTGACAGAGCACTGGAACAGGTTGCCCAGAGGGGTTGTGGAGTCTCCATCCTTAGAGATATTCAAAAGCTATCTGGAATGAGTCCTGGGAAATGTGCTTGAGGTGACTGTGCTTGAGCAAGGGGGCTGGACTAGATGACTAGATTCAAGGCCTGTTAGGACAGTGTTGGAAAAAATGGCAAAAAGAATAAAGAAGACTGTTAGTCTTTCTGACTTTTAGAGTGGCATGTTAAGCAGCCAAATATCTGCATTACTCTCGTATTTTGTGCGAGTAGCTGTTCTGCTTCAGGAAGGATACCAGGAGCCCTTGGAGTGACTTGTGACTAAGCTCAAACAAGAAAGAAAGTTCACAGAAGGTGGAAGGAGGGACAGGCTACCCAGGAGAGATATAGAACTTCTAGGGATGGAGTTAGGAGAGCCAAAGCTCAGCAGTAGTTGCAGCTAATAAGGAACTGGAAGGGCAAGAAGAAGGGTTTCTATAAGTAAATCAGCAGAAAAAGGAAGGCTAAGGAATATGCAAGTTCCTGTTCAACAGGGCAGGGGACCAAGGACCTTTAAAAGGCTGAGGTATGTAATGCTTTTTTTTGCCATACTTACCACTAGTAAGGTCTGCTCTCAGGCTTCCTGGATCCCTAAGCCTACCAGCAGAGTCTGCAGGAGTGAAGCAGAACAAGCAACAGATACAGATACAGTCAGAGAGCATTTAGGTCAGTGGTACATACAAAAATCCATAGGATTAAATAGAAAGCATCCAAGCATTTTGAGGAAACTGGCCCACGTCATTGCAAGGCCACTGTCTATTGTCTTTAAGAGGCTATGGTGATGACAGTAAGTTCATGGGGGCCTGGAAAATGTCAAATGTCACATCCATCTTCAAGAAGGGCAAGAAAGATGAAAATGAAAGATTGCACCCCTAGGAAGGAATGAATAACCCCATGTCACAGGGTAGGCTGGTGGATAACTGACGAAAAACAGTATCTGTTGGGTCCAGGTGGAGAAGAAGGCAAACACGAGTCAGGAGTGTGCCCTTGCAGCAGTGAAGGCCAACCATATCTTGGGCTGCACTGGCAAGAGTGCAGGCAACAGGTTGAGGCCAGGGATCCTTTCCCACTCCTTGGCATTTGGGAGACCATATTTGGAACAGTATTTCCAGTCATGGACTTCCCAGTACTGGAAAGACATGGCCATTGTGGAACAAGTCCTGTGGATGAAGACAGGGTCACCTGGCTGATTAGGGTCTGACTTACCTGGTGGAGATACTGGGAGACCTGGGCTTGTTCATTCCTAGGAAGAGAAGAATCATGAGAGATTTTTTTGCTGCAGCTACTTACAGTGAGGGTGTAGAGGAGATGAAAACAGATGTTTCTTAGAGAAGTATTGTGATAAGATGAAAAGCGATGGGCACAAGTTGGAATATGGGAAATTCTGAGTAGATACTAGGGAAATCTTTTTCTTCCTCATAATATTCGAATATTGAAAGAATTTACTAAGAGAGTTTGTTTGAATATCCTTGGAGATATTCAAAACTTCATTGGATAAGACTGTGAACTATCTATCAAGTGATTCCTGCTTTGAGTGTGTGTGGGGGGGGTGCACCAGAGTCTACAAAGGTTTCTCCAAACCTGCGTTTCTGTGTGTCTGTGAAACTGTGCTGACTGTGCTAGGTTTTCAAACCTGAGATTAATTTGGAGCTGACTTGCCAGGAACTTTATAGAGAATATGTAAGAATCCACCTTCTCAGAAAGAGACATGTTTGTGATTCACTATTTCCTGTGTGATTTATATTACTCCTGTGTGATTTATATTACTACACCTGAACTACTTGTATTGCAAATGAATATGCTACTTCTGTAACCAGTTGTGGAAACTTTCCTATGGGAGACAAAATGAACATTACGAAGCAAATTTGTGATGTTCCTTGATTATAATCAGGCCAGAAACTCCTCCTTATCTGTCACATACAACCCTCCTCACCACCCCCAAAAATCTAAACTCCAAACCCAATAAGAGCTAATAGATCAAAATGGATGGAATATAGACTTGGTTTGACAGATTAATATTTTTTAAAGTTTCAAGAAGTAATTTAGCCCAATACTATTCAAATTCAGCTGGAATTGCAAGATTTATGCCTTTGTCACCTGTATTCAGCCGTAAATTATGTGCACTGAGATGAAGATATTTGTGTTTTGGTTTTATTTTTATTATCTAGTCCTGTGGGTTGCTTCATTTGCTCTTTACTGCTTTTCAAGCTACTCATCTATGAATTATGTTTAGGGAATATTTGACTTCTTTGTTCTGCAACTCACCAGTGAATCACAGATCTCATCTCAGGAGACTGATCAAAGAAACTGGAAATTTACTTCCCAAGATGTTGTTGGTATTTTGTATGTCATTAACATAATAAAAAGACTTTCTTGTCCTCTAGCTAGGTCATCAGAGATTTCTAGCATAGTCTGAAAAGCTTCCTCCTTGCATCTTACCGGAATAGCTAAAAATCTCTGAGAATTTTACAGCACGGCTTTTCATTGCAGTGACAGTATTAATCTCTCAACTAGAAAAATGCCAGGTAGGTATGCAAGAAAATAGTACGGCAGAAATTCTCAGTCTTTTAACACCACAAAATTAATACATTCATCCTCAGCTTTGCTTTCTGCCCTACTACAAAACCACAGAAAATTTTTTGTTATGTAATTGATACAGTTGGAAAAACAGGCAAGCTTCATCATGAAAAGACTTTTCTTTGCATTTGTATTTAAGAAAGAGTTTTTCAAAAAAAATGTTTGAGAGGGATACTTTCCTTTGATGTACTGATGTAATCATCAGTTAATTGTAAAAAAAAAAATAGTCAGCATCTGTGAAAGAGAAGAGATGTGTCAGAAAGGTAAGAAAATAGTTAGAAGAAAGAGAAAATGAAAGTGATTAGATTACCTGTGGCTGACTAAGAGATAAAAAGAATTGGAGGGAACATACCTTAATGCAGTGATATCTTTCTACACATGGATTTCAATGAAGATCAATTGTACACTTGAAGGTGGCAAGTAGTATGTATAAATGGAGGTATTTGAATTTAAAACCTTTATTTCTTCAAATCTAGGCAACACTGGTTGGTTGATGACTCCATAATATGATTAACTGTAATGTTTCCAATACAACTTGTTCAAAGATTGGGATAGAAGTATTTTCAGATACATATGATCATTTTTTAATAGTGCATAAATTAGTACAGTGCATACATATGCGTAAATTAGTTTTTGGCTACATGCTCAGTTTTTTATTAGGAAAATAATTTCTTTTTGTCTGTTTATTGTATTTATAGTAAAAGAATAATCCAAAGAAATACAAGAAAGTGAGTGATTGGACTGGAAATAAATCATAATGACTTTAAAAAAATCACTTCTTTTCAATAAAAGTATATATTATAATGAGAGAAACAAAAAATTATGAAATTTGTGTGTATGTGCTTTAACTTCATTAAAAGAAATGTTTTGGAAGTAACTACGTTCTCATTAGTTATATTCACTAATACTGATTATCACTTTATCTTCTCTGCACTGAATGAACAAAGAAAAAGACTCATCTTGCAGAATTTGCAGTGTATAATGTAAACCAGAAATATACATGCCCACCTGTCCTAGAAAAATTATCTCAGAACTTTTTATTCTTATTCCATATGATCAGCTCTTATCCAGAATGATAAATAAACCTGCTTGGAACAGAAAAAAGAATGAGAACATGTGCTGAGTTTGAGATAGTCTGCTGAAGCATTCTCTTCTTTACTTCTTAGTAAAGTACAAAAGAAATATTGATGATTGCATACACCATGGGGCATCTTTCAGTGATTATCATTGCTGAAAACTGCAAGATGTACATTTTTAAAGATAAAAATAAAATATCAAGAAGAGATGGTAATCATTAGAAACATGAAAATTGAAAATGGCTTAATGAAATATAGGCAGAATAGAGGTAAGAGAGCATTAAGAGTGATTCATGTGAGTTAGAAGCATTGCAGATGAGATTGAAGACTGTACTGGGAAGTTATAGACGGACAGAACTGAAATACGAGTGTGACTGGAGTGGAAGAAAAAGCAGTGTTTCATATCGTTCACGTTCCGCTGTATGCATAGAAGAAAGGCTTTGTTTTAGTATTTTTCATTCTGTTATATTTTTAGTTTTCTTCATTCTTGTTACAGAGAGAAAGTAGGAGAAAATACATTTTAGCTGTTTTTGTTCATATACATTTATTGTGTTTCTATTCAGCTTTTATGTTTTATTTCATGCATTGTGTTTTGCACATGTTTATGCATTCATTTGTATTAAAATAGCACAGAAATAAATGAATACTGTAATACTTTTTTTCTCACAGCTGTGAAACCTTGACATTTTGCCTTTGCTTGTCCTTGTTCCAGTAATGCTGAACCAGACAGAGGTGAATGAATTCATCCTTTTGGGCCTTACTGATCTCCAGGAGTTACAGCACTTTTTCTTCACCACCTTCCTGTTGCTCTACCTGACCAATCTTCTGGGAAACAGTGCCATTGTGACCATGGTGATAGTTGAGCCTCGTCTCCATACACCCATGTACTTCTTCCTGGGAAACCTCTCCTGCCTGGACATCTTCTACTCTACTGTTACTGTTCCCAAGATGCTCATTGGCTTTCTCTTTGGGCATCAGCCCATCTCCTTTGGTGGGTGCTTGGCCCAGCTCTACTTCTTCCACTTCCTGGGCAGTACTGAGGCTGTGCTCCTAGCCATCATGGCCTATGACCGCTATGTGGCCATTTGCAACCCATTGCGCTACACTCTGGTCATGAGCTCACGGACATGTCTGTTGCTGGCTGGGGCCACCTGGACTACTGGGTTTTTCCATGCCATGATGCACTCAATCATGACCTCTCGGCTGCACTTCTGTGGCCACAGACACATCAATCACTTCTTCTGTGACATCAAACCACTTTTGAATTTGGCTTGCAGTAGCATCAGCCTCAACCTGACCCTCCTAAATGTTGTCACCACATCCATTGCTCTAGTCCCCTTCACTGTCATACTCCTCTCCTATCTTTATATTATCTTCTTCCTCTTCCTGAAAGTTCAGTCCAATGGAGGAAAATGGAAGGCCTTCTCCACTTGTGCCTCCCATCTCACTGTTGTAGCTCTGCTGTATATACCAGTTTTCTTCAATTACACACCTCCCTCCTCAGGAAGCTCCACCAAAAGGGAAATGCAGGTGTCTCTCATGTACAGTGTTGTCACCCCGGCTCTAAATCCTTTAATCTACACTCTTAGGAACCAGGAAGTGAAATGTGCCCTGAAAAAAAAAATAGGGAGAAAATTCTTCCTTGGAGGAAAATGATTAAAATAAGGACAAAACTCAGAACGTGGTTACTCTACCTCTGATATTTTTAAGGGAAAAAGGCAAGAGGACACTATTTTGTAAGAGATTGAAAATTTGCTGATTATCTCCTGTAGTTTTAAATGTTTGGAAGTTAATTGCATAGATCTAAATTAAAGGAGATATTCAAGGGCTTGATGTTTCTTCTGTCATTTTAGATATCTTAAGGTATCCCACCTGGCCTCCAGCAGTCAATACATCATGCATGTGTCTTGCAGGTCCTGAGTCACAGCTGATAACCCCATGTAGTTGTTCTGGATAATCTAAGGTATTAAATGATGACTTGGTAGCTATGGTTAGGCAGTTGAATGATTCTCTTGTAGGATGCTGTGGTTCTTAACATAGACATTCACCACCTTCAGTCTTTGCCTGGACTGCAGTTCCACGCTCTCAGAAACTAGATGTGCTGGCATAAGCTTGTGGTTTCTGAAGATAGAGTAAAGGGGTACTTTGAATTGTCAGCATGATGGCCTAGATGCAGAGAATGGAGGGCAAACTCTTGGCTACAAGTATGATTTGTGGATATAATGCCTTGACCCAGTTGGCCAAACCCTCTTGCATTTACAATCAACAGATTTTAGAAAGACTGCATGCAACCTGACAGTTCAGATTCATCAAACAGCAGCAAGCATCTGATAGTGATAGCACTTACTTTCAGAACATGGGTGTGATTTTGTTGCCGAAGAACAGATATCTACTTAAGATATTTAAGAAGCTTTCATGTCCTCCACCTATTGCTCCAGAAAGTTACAGGAACTAGTTGGTTCTGTTTCATATGTGCCAGTCTTGTGAAACCTGCAAGTATGATGAGGTGTTTCAGATGTGGATAGACTCCTGAGCGACAGACCCTGAAGATATCCAAACTCAGTTGTCCCCATGTCAGACAGGCATCTGTATCTGTACTACGTGATACTTGATGGAAATGGTCCCTGTTGTAACTTTTTGTATCTGTACTATCTGATGATTGGTGAGAATGGCCTAGTGCTGTAACTTTTTAGTGCCTAGAACAATACTGCTGTGTTAAGCGGGATACAAATAAGTAACTAACAAGGTCTTGGAAATCTGTGAGAAAGAACAGCGGTTGGTTACATATAGATTCTGTGGCTGGAAGCCACAGAATCACCATGAGAAGCAGTCAACATGAAGGTCAGAAGTTGAAGAGTAATGAAATAGTGACCCCCAAAGTCAAATGTAGTCCCTGAAATAAGTCTGCATGCGTGCGCAGTATCATACCCTGGTTATGCAACTGGGGCGGAGTTGGGCTAGACTCCTTGCACTTGCTGACCCCAGGTGCTGGGACTCCCACCTACCACAAATAATCATAAATACCGGAGTTTTTCTGAAGGAGAGAGAGGCTGCTATACAACAGAGGACCACGTTGCCTCCTCGGGGACACCCAAAAAGATTGTGCCTGCCGACTCTCTCATCATGCAGACGATCAGGGCAAGCATTGAGGTGGTCCTTCTCGAGATTACCATCGGGTCGGTCTGTTTGTAAGTATCTACTAATAAACTTCTTGCTGCTGAAGAGTCTTTGTGTGTGTGTATGAGTTTGTGCTGGCTTGCCAAACTGGATGTTTGGCCCCCGGGAATCTAATTAGAACAGCATTTAAATTCCATCAACAGTAGGATACAAAAACCTAAATGCAGGAGTTTACTGACACTTTATAGGCTCAAAGATATTCTGCATGGCCTTCAAACTGCCACTTCAGAATGACATGCAGATCTTGTAGGTACTGTACTAACCCGGCAGAGCTGTTTCAAAGGCTTGGGTATAAAACAATGATTTTAATGGCATGAAGTCAGTATGTTTAGACAACTATATCAAGCCTCTTGATCTGAATTCCACTCCTCTGACCATGCTAAATACTTTCCTCAAAGCTTCTAAAGATGGTGACCCCAACTTCCAGAAAGGACATTATGAACAAGACAGATGTGCACTTTTCTTCTCAGAGCAATCCCCTATGGTACAATCAGGCAGCACTTTTGTGCCTTCCCTAAGCACTCGCATATTCCTCCCAGCACTTCTTTTTTGGCCATTATGAACTGCTTCCCTTGAGGCAAACTGAAGATTTGACAAGCTCTCATATCTATACTTGGAAGTAAAGATATGTTGTGGCATAATATTTTATAACAACATATGTAAGAAAATATAGGACTTAAGTTTCCACATGAGGTTAATTGAAGTTCAGGTGGAATCAGAATGAGTAGAAATTAAGCTAACTTCAGCATTGGGCCAGTACTCTCTGTGGGGAAGCAGTTTTTTAGCAATAGATTTGTGAAGAACCTGTTTCCCTACCTGCATGACACTCCCTGATTTTCAGCTCTATGCTGCTGTAGAAAGGACTGCGCTGGACAAGGCTATTGTGTGTGCTTTCTTCATGGGCCAAATCAAAGAGAGATCTTTTGGGAGAAAGTTTCTACCAACTCGGTGCAGACTGGCTTGTGCCCAATAACTGAGTGTTTGCATTCTGTGGAATAAACTGTCCATACTCATATGGTGTATTATTTACCCTAGATCTCTTTTGAATCCCACCTATTACAGCCATCTATCACAGTCCCAAATTATGGATGCTCTTGCTGGTGAAGTTTTTTCAGTTCAAAAAGGGTTGCAGCCTAATGAGGTGTGGTGATTTTCATTTTTTTATTAATATTCTGCCCAGTATCTGTGTTTTGTGTCCCTGAAGGTAACATGAAGAAATGAAGAGGGTGTTTGAGAGTGAAAATTATGCATGAATGTTGTCAGAGGACTCTTCTAGTGTAAAAGAGGACCATGGCAGAAATAGTAATGGAGTATCACTGGCAAGCTGGCCTTTACGAGCTCCCAGTTAGCTGCTCAGACTGCCTCCTGAAGAGCCTGGGCCTCTTATATCTCTCCATGCACAAATCAGGAGCCATTCTGGATATTCATTAGCTCTTATTCAGGTAACACACTTGCTGAAAAGGCAGTGGGCATGCTTTCTACTTGATCATAGCTTTTGCTTTTGTGGTGTGGAATTTCTGGACAGAACTTGGGGACGAGTAGAGGTCTTAATTTCCTTATTTCCTTACTCCAGGAGTAGCACAGCTGGAGATGAGCACAGCTACAGCACTCTCAGTTCCAGACAATGAGTTGCCACTGAATATATCTGAAACACCTTGGCTGTGATTACAGAGAAGAGATGAATCATGCTTGCTGATCTTCCTAATATTCCTGAAGCACTGGTATTTGTATGCAGAAACGGATTTTTTGTCACAGAGCTAATGAATTATAGGTGAGCTTATTACCAATGTTGAAGATGTAAGAGCTGGGTTTCACCTTATATAACTTCTGATGTCCAAAGTTTTGATATCCAGAACTATGCCCAGAAGCCTAGCCTTAGTAGGATTTACTCAAGACTTGTATATTTAGCAGAATTCTTAAAGCTGTTATTGAAACTAGACCTTAAAGAAATTGTACATGACAACTGAATAATCCACAAAAGGACATGATAAAAAGTATGAGAGCATGAGATAGGATGAACAATCGTGCACAAAAGAAATGAAGGAGATTCTTACTGAGGTATAAGAAATGAATGTCATGTGACAGGGATGGAATTAAAGAGTGATATCAAGATACATTGTAAGGTAGTTACAATACTTTTTGCCACTGTATAAAATGGAAGTTTCTGACCATGCAATGTTTTCACTGACCTAGCAGAACTTTTTTTTTTTCACAATGCCATTGGTATACATATACTAAAAACATTTTGGAAAAAGTAAGTAACTTTCATCGGTTTCTTCAATACCTGGCTCCTAGACCTATGGTGTCTCCAGTATCTGGCACCCAGAGTTCCAGTCTGTCCAGTAGATGGATGTCACACTTAGGATCTCTCTGGTATCTTGCTCCCTGAGCAAGAAGTCTCTCCAGTTTTTGACCCCCTAAACTTCTGTCTCTCCAGAATCTGGCTTTCAGGCTTCTTGTCTTACTCCACAGTGTTATGTTCACTACCCAGTAACTCACACAAATTCACACATGTGCACATAAAATGGAGTGTCTCAGGCAGCAAATAGGTAGGAAAAAAAAAAGAAAAAGTAGGTAAGAAAGAAGATAAGACAAACTGCAGTGACCAGGTGCAGGGCTTGGCCAGACAAATATACTGACTGGCAGCTTGTTTACATATGGTTGGTCTCTTTTATCTTCCCTTCTCTGCATTTCCCATGCTTTTTGCTTCCTGATACACTTTGATACCTCCTTTTCTCTGTCTTTGGCCTTTTCCCTCAGCAACCCATAATAAGTTCTGTATTACCCCCAAATTATTTTATTTAATGATAAACTTTCACCGCATGCCCACATATCCTATACTCCTTTATGCAGTAGCCCACTTGAGTTTTCATAGCACTTGGGAAACAATTTCATCTGTTGAATCACCACAGCAGGTTTCTGCACTGTGGACAATGGCTCAGTCATTCACCTTTGATGGTCTTAAGAATAACTAATTCAGATGGATCAGGTTGTCTGTGTTCTCCATCCTGTCATTGATCCTCTGATCACTATCTGATCTCTGTGTTCATTTTGAATAGTTAGCCAAATATCCTTATAGTGTGCGTATTAGCTCCAGTTTGTGCATAGTTTGTGCTTATAAGTTTGTGCTTATACCTGCATCTGTAGAGAAGAGATGGATTTGGTGCCATTCCCATGTTATGGTCCACTTATTATGGTCCCTTGATTTTATTTCCTTATTCCCTTGTTATGGTCCACCCACTCATGATGAGAAGGGGGCAAAATCTTCTGTAAAAGCTCAAGGTGAATGCCAGGTTGCAGTCAACTCTTACAATGCAGATTTTCCGCTCTGCAGCCTCTTCAGGAGAGCAACATGTTGGGACTCAGGTAACCCTTGAGGCTCGGGAAGTTGGGGATAACTCTTACATCTTCTGTATGTGTCAAGGAGGGCCAAGGCTGGTTCTGCTCATGAACCAGGAAGACTTGGCTGAGGATGTAATAATCAATGGCAGCTTTGGCTGGAGTGACCATGAGATTGTCTATCTGTGGAGAGATGGGAGAGCAGAAGACAAGTAAGAGAATGCAGAGCCCAGGCTTCAAGAGAGTCAATGCCAGCATATTCAGGAAATGGGTGGGTGGGGCTTCATGGGAAGCAGCTCTGACAGGCTAAGGACCTGGGGAAAGATGGCAGGTCTTTAAGGACCACCTCCCCAAGTATGAGTAAGTCCACCCTAATGCTCAAGAAAAAAAAGATGTTCCAGGTGACAAGCTTGGCTAAAAGGGAAACTCACGAGAGAGCTTCAAAGCAGACAGGAAAGACATAGGAGGTTAAAAAAGGGACAGATGAGAAAGCAGGAACAGAGCCACGTTGCCAGGGCATGCAGCAATGATGTTAGAAAAGGCAAAGCTGGACTCATGTTGGGAGTGGCAAGGGACATCAAGGGCAAAAATAAAAGTGGGGGGAGGGGGCTTTAAGCATTGCAATGCTGTTGCTACTCCAAATCCTAGTTTCATATTACTGTAAACAAGAAACCCAGTGTGGGTTATCCATGTGCCCTAGCTTCGAGGAAGCTGGCTGCATCCTGGGCTGCATTGGCAAGAGGGCAGCCAGCAGGCTAAACAGCACTGGACCCCATATCCACCCCTAGGGTATACTACTAGTGACTAGCCTCTAGCTGGACTTTATGCCACTGATCAAAATCACCATCAAAACCAACTGGCTGGTCAGTCAGTTTTCAGACCAGCTCACTGTCCATTAATCCATCAGCACTTCATCAGCTTGTCGATAGGGATGTTACAGGAGACAGTGTCAAAAGCTGTCCTACAGAGCCTGCACACTGTGGGATGGGAGGGTTTCAGAATTAGAAATTGCTCTTGGGGGGATGTGATTGCCAGAAGGCAGAGGTGGAAAGGGAAAACACAAGCACTTTCCATAGCACTTGTCCTGCGGAAACAAGCAATTCTCTGTATTTCACCAAACTCTAGGAACATGTGTCTTTGTACTGTTTCACTAGATTTTTTCCTTCCTTATAAAAGATATTGTGCAGCATAGCTGGAGATGTGGTGCTTCTTTCTCCTCCAGCTTCCATTAGCTGCCTGCTCTGCATGGAAAAAGCATTCCCCTCTGTCCTGAGCCTACCTCTCCCTGCAGGAGACAGAGGAGGGAAATATCTGCTCTCTCCCATCCCAGTGATTCTATCTGTAAGCATTGGGCATTGCCAGGTTTGGGTGCAGCTCCATGCATGGATACATTCAGCAGCTGCAATGACACAGCAGTAGGTGGAGCTCTGTGCCTACAGAGCCACTCACAGATGGACAGTGTGTGCCTGCATGGACACAGGGCCAAGCTTGCACTCCTGTGTAGACTTGCATACACACGTACACAAGGCTGGGCACACAAACATGGATGGTCCATAGTCAGCATGCACACAGTGCACGCTCTTCCAGGCACATGGACCCACCTGGACACATAAAAAGGTGATCAACAGTAGCCAGTATGGATTCACCAAGGGGAAATCATGCTTAACAAACCTGATAGCCTTCTATGATGGCATGACTAGCTGGGTTGATGAGGGAAGAGCAGTGGCTGTTGTCTCCCTTGGCTTCAGGAAGGCTTTCGACACTGTCTCCCATAACATTCTCATAGGCAAGTTCAGGAAGTGCAGAATAGATGAGGAGACAGTGAAGTGGATTGAGAACTGTCTGAAAGGCAGAGCTCAAAGGGTTGTCATCAGTAGTGCAAAGTCTGTTTGGAGGCTTGTAGATAGCAGTATTCTCTAGGTGTTAGTACTGGAATCAGTACTGTTCAACTTATTCCTCAGTGGCCTGGATGAAGGGATGGAGTGCACCCTCAGGAAGTTTGCTGATGATACAAAACTGAGAGGAGTGGCTGATACACCAGAGGGCTGTGCTGCCATTCAGAGGGACTTGGACAGGCTGGAGAAATGGGCGGAGAAGAATGTCATGAAGTTCAACAAAGGGAAGTGCAGGGTCCTTCATCTAGGGAGGAATAACCCCATGCACCAGTACAGGGTGAGGGCTGACTTGCTGGAAAGAAGCTCTGCAGAGAAGGACCTGGGAGTTCTAGCAGACAACAAGTTAACCATGAGCCAGTAATATGTTTTTGTGGCCAAGGAGGCCAATGGCATCCTGGCCTGCACAAGGAAGAACTTTGCCAGCAGGTTGAGGGGGGTAATCCTCCCCTTCAACTCAGCCCTGGTGAGGTTGCATCTGGAGTAGTGTCCAGTTCTAGGCTCCTCAATACAAGAAAGATATGGAGCTCCTGGAGTAATTCCAGTGTAGGGCTACTAAGATGATTAAGGGCCTGGAGCATCTGTCATATGAGGAAAGGTAGAGAGAGGTGGGCCTGTTCAGCCTGGAGAAGAGAAGTCTGAGGGGAGATCTTATCAATGCATATAAATATCTGAAGAGAGGATGTAAAGAGGATGGGGCCAGACTCTTTTCAGTGGTGCCCAGTGACAGGATGAGAGGCAATGAGCACAAACTGAAACACGGGAAGTTTGATCTGAATCCCATCCTGTTCAACTTTTTCATCAGTGACTTGGATGAGGGGACAGAGTGCCTCCTCAGCAAATTTACTGATGATACCAAGCTGGGAGGAGCGGCTGATACACCAGAGGGCTGTGCTGCTATTCAGAGAGACCTGGACAGGCTGGAGAGCTGGGTGGAGAGGAATCTCATGAGGTTCAACAAGGGTAAGTGCAGAGTCCTGCACCTAGAAAGAAGTAATTCCATGCACCAGTACAGGCTGGGGGCTGACCTTCTTGACTCTTCTGGAGAGTAACTCTGCAGAAAAGGACCTGGGAGTGCCGGTGGACAACAAGTTGTCCATGAGCCAGCAATATGCCCTAGTGGCCAAGAAAGCCAATGATCTCCTGGGGGTACATTAGGAAGAGTGTTGCCAGCAGGTCGAGGGAGGTGATCCTGCCTCTCTACTCAGCCCTGGTGAGGCCTCATCTTGAGTACTGGGCCTGTTTAGCCTGGGGGAAGAGAAGCCTGAGGGGGGATCTTATCAATGTGTACAAGTACCTGAAGGGAGGGTGTCAAGGGGACAGGGACAAACTCTTTCCAGGTGTCCCATGTGACAGGACAAGAGGCAGTGGGCAGAAACTGAAGCACGGGAAGTTCCGCCTGAATGTGAGGGGGAATTTCTTCACTGGGAGGGTGACAGAGCACTGGACCAGGTTGCCCAGAGAGGTTGTGGGGTCTCCTTCTCTGGAGATATTTAAGGCCCACCTGGATGCAACCCTGCCTAACGAGCTGTAAGTGACCCTGCTGAGCAGGGAGGTTGGACTAGATGATCTCCAGAGGTCCCTTCCAACCTTACTGATTCTATGATTCTATGATTCTATGAATCTAAGAAAAAAGTTCTTTACTATGAGGGTGACAGAGCACTGCAACAGGGGAAGGGTCCATTAGTGGGAAATATATTTATTTATACAATGTGGATCCCTCCAGCTCATGGGCTTGGACACTGAAGTAACTTGTCCCAGATCCTCACTCTACCCAATTGCTGGTAACCTGGGCATGCAAGTCCCTCAGGCTTAAACTCCTCCTGCTGCTGGTACACACACATGCACAAATACTCTCTGCCCCTTCCACTTCTCACCCACCTACACACACAATGAGGATCCCACAGGGGGTGGACTTAGACACTCATTCTCGCCAGAATGGCTTGTGGATCCTCCTGTCCTCAGTTGCCTCCTGCATAGAGACACACACACAGACACACATATACACGGGTCTCTCAGTCAATCCCCAGACCTTACGGTTTCTCCTGCAGTTGCCTGGGATGGCCTGGTCCCTCCGATAGCCAAATCCTCTAGGTGCCTCACCCTTAGAGATACACATATACACCTGGTTTCCAAACCACTTCACCTTTACTCTGCTTGCCTGGTCTCATATTCCCTTGTAACCACACGTACCTACACTTACTTGCTCCCCTTGCTGGCTCCACATACAAGCAGGCCCTGGACCCTTTGTCCCACCACTTAGACTTCCATACACAAATGTTAAAACTGGAGTTTAATGGGAAGAGAGGTCAGACTGCTGATCAGGTGCCAGATAAGTTTACTGACCAGTCCCAATCTGCAAGCCTCCAGCCCTTTTTAAACCTCTTATCCCTCTATTTTCCCATGCTTAACCCTTCCTGTATCATCCAGATCCCTCCATCCCTCTGCCTTTTGGTCCTGCCCCCAAACATCCCATAACAAGTTTTGAGCAATCTGAAACCTTTTCCCCCCTGAGTCCATAACACCTCTCAGTCCAAGAGGCAGTCAGAAGAGCCACTCCTGTGACTCACAGGTGAGTTTCACTCCTGAATGGCTCTGCTGGGACAGCCCTGGGAGGAGTCAGGGAAGGATGATCATTTTTCTCCCTGCTGTTGTTTCTCTGAGTTCTTTCATGTTTGTGGAGACAAACTATTTGTGAACTGATCACTCTCCTGTGATGGGCCTGGGAGAAAACATGTGAAAGTATTATTTGGATTCCAACCTTGTTCCTTTGGTCTCTTTTGTGCTGGTGAAAGTGAGCTTTTTCTCACATAACCCAATAATCTGCAGCAGAAAGGATGTTTCCATGAAGCTGAGAGTATTTTCAGGGAATGTAGATGGGGGCTAAGATTTGGCTGATCAGTTTTAAAATTATTTTTATACTTTGGAGGTGAAATACACAGACCCCTACCTGTCTCCTTTCTCTCTCCCCACCCCCTGCCACACCACCTACACACACACTGAGGATCCCTTAGTAGGAGGGCTTAGGCATTCAGTCTCCCCAGAGATGGCCCATGGATCTTCTTGTTCCCAGTTGCCTCTTGCCTCAGTCGATCCCCAGACCTTACAGTCTGCCTCACAGTTGACTGGGACCCCCTAGTCCCTCCAGTAGACAGTACCTCCAGGTGCCAGGCACGCAAAGCACATGCGACAAGAGAGGCATGGAGGTTGAGATGCAGGCCCTGCAAAAGCGCACCCACAGTCATATGTCCATTAGCTGCAATGAAAAGCTTCAAGGCTGAAAGAACCTGACAAGCAGAAAGCAGAGGTGCCCAGATTTCATGATATTCAACAAAAATGACAAACTCCAGCCTTGGATGAGACAGCAAAGGAAATTTCTGCTTTTTTGGGAAACTTCTTTGGACCAGTTCTTCAGATCACCCCATGTGCTAGAGCAAAGATGATCCTGGTGGTATGCATTGGCCTACAAGGGAGTGGTGCCAGTGCTGCCCAGCCTGATGGGCTTGCCTGGTTACCTGTTTATGACATCACAGTCATGGTAAGTAGGCACCCGTTCAGCTTTGGATGTGCTCAGTCATCTGGCTTTCCCAGGCTTTCAGGTCAAGCTTCCCTTTTATGACTGCAAGGTGTACTTAGTGTACAAGATGTACTGACTTGTGATTGAAAAAGATTGCATGATCCAGCCCCTGGTTCGAAAAGAAATCATGGAAAACAATTCTGTGCTACCTGTGAACGTCAGCCCTTGTGAGATTGCTGTAAGTAGGACCAGTGGTTGGAAAGAGGAAGTCTCATTGTAGGAAATGTCCCATAGCTCTTTGGGGTTGGAGGGTATTTTCTCACTTGCTGTATGCTTGGAGGGTCACATTATGTTCACGATAGCCCTGTGACACATTCCCTGAGGCTCCATCTTGTTGCAACAATGGCTTTCCTGCTTGGAATTTTGCAGTGCTTGCTAAGGAGCTGGTGGAGAGCATGGGCTTGAATGTTAGTTATAAATCCTGGCCTCAGTAAGATCCTCCTGCTCCAGGCTCAGAGAAACTGCAGTGCTGCTTGAGAAAAACACCCTAAAGCTAAAACAACTTTCTGACTTGTTTTTTCTAGTTTTAGCATTGAAGACCATGACTCCTCTATTGTTGCCCCACAGAGATGATCTCTCATTGTTGTTCCCCACTTGCAGGCACCTAGATAAATATGGCCCACTGCATGGCTCCCCAAACCCAGGCCACTGCTTCTGCACACTCCCTCCCACACCACAAGTCTATCTCAGCACATGTGGGCCAAGATTGTCAGGTACAGGTAGTCCTCCTGAGCCCAGAGTCCCACGGTTTTGGGTCCTCAGCATCTCTTCCAGTCTTCCCCACCCACTTTATTCTGAGGGGCACATACCAAATACCTCAGCCTTTCACAGACTCACACCACACATCACTCTTCCACTTCCCTGCACTACATACCCATTCTACCCCCCTTTTTGCACGACCCTTCCCACAAAAACATGCACTGACGTAGGACTTGAGCTCCCAGTTAGCTAACGGAGTCCAAGACTCTCTCCACCTGCCTAGTTTCTGTCAGTCTATTCACAGAGGTCAGGTAGGGGAAAGGACAATTTTGCAAATAAAGTGTGGAGATGGCTGCACCTCATCCTGTAACCTGTGACCGATTATTCTACCCCTGTCTTACAAGGTGATCCAAGTAACTCTTCTGTCCTATGTGGTGCAGTACATTAGTACATCTAAAAGGTAGATAGCTGCAAGTGAAAGGCAAGAGGGGAGAGTGAAGCGTCTTTGTTTTAGTAATTGCAATACCATGGATGTATTCTGTTCCCCAGCCAAAGCATGCTTATTTCCTGCAGTGGCAATGCAGAAATGCTTTACAATGGAGCCATAATGCTTGTCCACCCTGAGGGCTACAATAAGCGATTGACTTTCCAGGGGGCTCCAAATGATGTTTTTTCCAGCCCTTCCAGTTTCCTCTTGAATGACAGACTTTGCTTTGCTCTTATGCAGTGAGACATGTCCTCCCCAAAGCCCACTAACTGGAGCACCCAGTTTATACTGCTGACCCATTGTGGATGCCAGAACCCAAAGGAGTCATGGTGTCATAGGGGTGTTTCCACCTGGAGCATATTTGAGAGGAACATCACAGCAAAGGCCCAGAGGGAGTAGCATGCCCCCTTTTTCCCTCCCACTCAACTGCTGAGCATTCCTCCAATTTTGCAGATTTCTTTGCCAATGTGGATGTGTTTGAGAGCCTCCAGCCTGTAATGGAAGATCCCACCCAGCAAGTAAGGGATGTCATGGTGTATGGAGAACTCAGTTCAAGCTCAGTCAGTGAGCCTCAAAGGTATTCCTGTTGGACAGAGTGGAGTCATTTCTGCTCTGGCCGGTACGCTGTTCCACCCAGCTCAGAAAGAGAACAGAAAAAGCACGTCACAAGCAAAGCTGGGCAAAGCCCTGAGTGGAGGATGCTGGAGAAATTTGCTGCCCAGACTGCATGCAGGGAGGAGAGGAAGTGGATGGAAGAAGTGGTGAGGGTTTTCTACCCAAAGGTATGTCTCTCTAAATCTCCTGGCACTAAGACCTTTTGCAAAGAAGAAAGCCACCACAGACACATTCCAATTTCATTGGAAACTAGCCATATTTTGTTGCATAGAGATATACCCAGCAAGGTCTTCTCCTTAGTCCTTTCACTGTGGACTCACACTTACCTATACACACAATCAGCTCCTTGTCAGCCCCTCCTCTGAACCTGGCACTATGTGTTTGGGGCATGAGGGAGCTGGAGAAGAAGATGATGGAGGCTTTCTCTTCTTGGCTTCCGTTACTTGAAACCTGAGCCCCAGCATTGGCAGGAGGCAGTTGTTAAAGGCATGTACTTTCTATGGGCTGTTTATAGTATCATACCATACTTTCTATGGGCTATTTATAGTAGCATACCATTTATAGTATCATACCATTCTGACTCTTTGATCTACAACGTGATTTTGAGGGATTTCACAGAGGCTCCATTTCCAAAGAGAAGCCATTCTCTCACAATGACCTGAACACATGTGCAATCCTGAAATGCCACCAGTCAGGATGCTATAAATGGAAAAAATGTACAACTCTGTCACCTGGAAGTTGAGGAAGTGAATGGTGTTTTGCTGTAGATTAGATTCACATGGTTTAGTTATCAAAAAAACTCCATAGGATAGGAATTAGAAAACTACAAGCTTTTAAACCAGAAACATAGCTAGAGCTAGACCTAGACGTAGACATGGAGCTATCTTTTGTAAGTTCTGTTATGTGCTTAACCTTTCAAGGTGGATGTGGATCACCCCAATAAAGTTTTTTCCTACAGCTATGAAGATAAAAGTACCCCAAAACAGACACTGTCTTATTTCCAGAGAGTGGGGCTTTAAGCAAATCTCTTCAGAAAATAGGACTGCAAGATTTGGCAGCCCTGCATGTGCAGATGAACAAAAGTTGTAATCTTAGTCTGATGCTTGCGGTCCTGTCGTTGTGCCTGGAGAGGCACAGGCGCAGCTATGTCTTGAGCTTAGCTAGGGTCCCACACTGCTCTCCGCAAGTGTTGGGAGAACACATGCTAAGCAGCATTTGATGGTGTCTGGACCATGACACAGGGCTGTTTGACTTTGGATGCATCTCAGGGTCAGTATTTGAACTTGCCTGATTTAAAGACAGAAATTCCAATTGACCTCTCATTAAAAGCTCAGCAAGGCTTGGATTTCAGATTGAGCCTTCCCTCCCTTCATCTCTGTGGTTCATATGCTTAAAAGGTCATTTTCCTCTGATGAATGCTCTTGTTTGCTCTGGCAAGACCTTCACCCTCTTTGTTTCTCTTGTAGAGTGTTTCTGAAAAGTAAGCTGATTTTCCACCTCTCAAGACAATGCTGACATCTCCACCAGACACTAGCAAAGAGCTTGGAAAAAAAATCACAGATGTCCTGAAGAAAACAGCCCTGCCCGATGTTCCTTGCCACTGTCCTGGCCCCTTTCCCTCTGGCACTCCTGATTGCCTCAAAGAGACATTATTCTCAGCCCTCCAAGATGTTGCCAGTCAAGTTGTTTTCCAAGTACTGGATACAGCAATGGAAGATGGATGCCACCTCCCTGACAAATCCCAGAGACATGGAAAGGCTGAGCCAAAGCCATCTGGAGCACAGAGTCAGGCTAGGCTTACATCTGTGCCAGTTCCACTGCTGAAAATCAAGCCTAGACCACCACCAGATAAACCTTCTCCCAGACCAAAATGTGAGCCACCTCCATGGCATAAGTTTATAACAAAAGGGAAGGAGCCAAAGATGGTTGAAGAAAAGCCTCCATTTTCCCAGGTATCTTCCTCATTTTCCACCGCCACAAAAATTACACTGGTGGAAGAGTCATGTGTCACTGCTGTTATTATTGGCATCCTTCAGGCTCTGTGCAATGCCTGCTCGCACAGTAATTTCACAAAACCTGCTTGAGAATCAGATCTTGCTTCTTTGCACTCTCACTAGAGCGGTGTGGTCTTCAAATTCAGATCATTTTAAGGTCTGTCTTTCCTTTTGCAGTAGTTACCTGGCAGCCAGTGTGCTTTATTGGCACACTTCAGGAAAACAGGAACCCCTTGAGCATAACACGCATGCTTAGTGTGGGGGAAGGGGAGATTACCAGAAGGGTGGCTTTTCCTATTGCTTTACTCTCATCCTCTTCCCTTTCCACTCCTCTCCCCTGTACTGGATGCCACCAGCAGTTTTCCACCTCTAGTTGGGTGACCACTTGTGCTTATGAACACACTGCACAGAGAGCTCTTGCAGGGAGACCTGTAAGTCACAGCTGTAAGTCACAGCTGGGTGGATGCTACTGGCTGTGGCTCCAGTAGTGCAATGTTGTGGTGCCCAGGACTCACAGGAGTGTGCTGCCACACACAGTTTCACTCAGCTTCTGAGTGGTGCTTGGTCACTGAAGAGATGTAGCCTTGCTGGTATGTGATGTGTGTGCTTTCAAGGATAGTTGTCAGAGTCCAAAAGTGGGTGTTTTCCATAGTTGATCTCTCTTACACAAGGCACAGGAAGTTTCTGAGGCAAAGGTGTGCCTGGGTGCTCTTGGTGGCTACTTCTGGACAACAAGTTGACTATGAGCCAGCAGTGTGCCCTAGTGGCCAAGAAGGCCAATGGTCTCCTGGGGTACATTAGGAAGAGTGTTGCCAGCAGGTCGAGGGAGGTGATCCTGCCCCTCTGCTCAGCCCTGGTGAGGCCTCATCTCAAGTACTGTGTCCAGTTCTGGGCTTCCCAGGACAAGAGAGACATGGAGCTACTGGAGAAAGTCCAGTGCAGGGCTACAAAGATGATCAGAGGGCTGGAGCATCTGCTCTGTGAGGAAAGGCTGTGAAAGCTGGGCCTCTTTAGCCTGGGGAAGAGAAGCCTGAGGAGGGATCTTATCAATGTGTACAAGTACCTGAAGGGAGGGTGTCAAACTCTTTTCAGCTGTCCCATTTGACAGGACAAGAGGCAATAGGCGAAAATTGAACCACAGAAAGTTCTGCCTGAACATGAGGGGGAATTTCTTCCCTGGGAGAATGACGGAGCACTGGACCAGGTTGCCCAGAGAGGTTGTGGGGTCTCCTTCTCTGGAGATATTCAAGGTCCGCCTGGATGCGATCCTGTCTAACATGCTCTAGGTGACCCTGCCTGGGCAGGGTTGGGGTGGACTATACGATCTCCAGAGGTCCCTTCCAACCTTATCCATTCTATGATTCTGCTCCAGGCTGACATGCTTAGCACATATCCAGTAGCTGTCCTCATGTTTGCTGTGGCTGTTTTTTCCTCTGGTGAGCAGTCAAACCAGCAGCATTCCTCAACCTGATGTTCCTGGTGCTTGGCTGAGTACACTGCTTATACATGCTGCAGTGTGTTGAGTTCTCTAGACCTACTGTGGATGATTGCTTGTGCCGCCTATCAAATCAGAGCGAGTTAGCTCCACCTTCTGAGTTCTTAAGAATAATTCTCATGGCAGCAGCCTTGGAGAGCCAAGCCTTGCTGTGAACAGGATATCAGGGCTCTCATAAGAGACCTGAGAGGTTTGGAAATTATGAGTTTTGTTTGCAGCCCTTTCATAGAATCATAGAATCAGTAAGGTTGGAAGGGACCTCTGGAGATCATCTAGTCCAACCTCCCCGCTCAGCAGGGTCACCTACATGTTAGACAGGGTTGCATCCAGGTGGGCCTTGAATATCTCCAGAGAAGGAGACCCCACAACCTCTCTGGGCAACCTGGTCCAGTGCTCTGTCACCCTCCCAGTGAAGAAATTCCCCCTCACATTCAGGCGGAACTTCCCGTGCTTCAGTTTCTGCCCACTGCCTCTTGTCCTGTCACATGGGACACCTGGAAAGAGTTTGTCCCTGTCCCCTTGACACCCTCCCTTCAGGTACTTGTACACATTGATAAGATCCCCCCTCAGGCTTCTCTTCCCCCAGGCTAAACAGGCCCAGTACTCCAGGTGAGGCCTCACCAGGGCTGAGTAGATGGGCAGGATCACCTCCCTCGACCTGCTGGCAACACTCTTCCTAATGCACACCAGGATTCCATTGGCTTTCTTGGCCACTAGGGCACATTGCTGGCTCATGGTCAACTTGTCATCCACCAGCACTTCCAGGTCCTTTTCTACAGAGCTGCTCTCCAGAAGGTCAGCCCCCAGCCTGTACTGGTGCCTAGGGTTATTTTTCTCTAGGTGCAGGACTCTGCATTTGCCCTTGTTGAACCTCATGAGGTTCCTCTCCACCCAACTCTGCAGCCTGTCCATTTATTTGTGCCACAAGATGTCTTCCAAAGAAGACTTTGGGAGACATCTTGAGGCAAAAATACCAGTATGTGTTCAGATTTCTCTTCTAGCTGGCACTCCAGCATACAGGGGTACTGTCAAGCCCTATAGCAGCTGTACTGATGGGATTTTTGTGGTGATCCCCAGCCAAGATGTTTTGTGAAGTGACAGCCAACCTAATGCTGCCACCAGGGAGAGCTGCTGGGCAAGAGAGGACCAGTTCCCTTTCAGAACCCCAAACTGCCCTTGTGCATATTCACCCGCCCTCTCCAGGGCTTTATTTGACGAAGCATTGGAGTTTACCATGCCCATCCCTGCATAGGACAGTCCAAGGGTTCCCTTTGCAGCAGAGAGTGGAAATGGGGGCCTGACCCATTGTATATCACTTTGAGAGTCAAAAATACGGCCTTAGGTTGAGTACAGTTCCCTTAGATTTAGAAAATCTCATCTTACCGATTTTCTCAAACACCATTGACATGTGCAGCCAAGACGATGTCTTCTTAGCAACATTTTTTGCGTCTGCAAAGGGCAGACAGGTTATTAGGCAATAGCCAGGTTTTGTTTGGAATCAGCCACTTCCTGGTTTGAGAGCACATTGTTTCCAAGCCTGACTGCCTGAAAGAAATCTAGTGAGTAGTTTATTATGGGGAAACAAAAAAAAAAAAACAAATCTAAGGAAAGCACTTGCTCATCAGGTAATAATTGTTTCTGTTACAGAAGGCTTTAGATGAAGTACTGAATACTAAGGCTATACTGACACAAGCTGTGGCAGAAGTGACTGGAATCTTATATACAGCTATGTCAGATGGGGAAGCCAGAAGTAAAGAGAAATGTGATGCTGTTCTGGAGGATCCCCAGTTCTCTTCAGGCAACTCTGGCAGCTCTAGCCCATGCAGTGATGACCTGCATGATTTGTTGGAAAGTCTGCCCTCCGACAGCACATGGAAGGTGGTCCCAGGAACAAGCATAAAGCCCACTGGCTCACTAAGTGGTTCCAACTCCTTAACAGGAGGGAAAACAACTCCTCTGCAGCCTCAAAAAACATCTTTCCAGTCACTGCCCAGAAGGACCCAAATATCTCTGAAAACAGAGGCATGGAGAAGAAGAGTGCCTCAGGACCTCTGCAGCTTTCAGAGGGATGTTATAAGCATGGGACCTAACACTGAGTTGCCAAAGAAATTGCTTTTGAGCCAAACTTACTCTGAATCTCCATTAGGAAGGGCAGATGCCAAGCTTCTCAGGTGGATTAACAGCAGTGTTGATTTGGATGGAAAGCAAGACTATCCTAGGGACAGTGTTTCAAACACCCTAGAAGCACAGGATATTGTTGAGGTGGCTGAAAGAGTGGTCTGGGCGGTGCATGAGAGGGTGAAAGAGCTGGATCAGTCTGTCTGTGTTTTAAGGGAGGCTCCTCTGCAGTTTAGTGGAAGATTGCTTGGCAGCAATGAAAGGACAAGCCCTTCTGCAACTCTGCATCCAAACCCCCAGAAGGAAATTCGAGTGGTTGCTAGAAAGATTGTAGCAATTATTTTTGATAACTTTGGAAAGTGTTCGGTATCCAGCATATCAGATAAATCAGAGCCAGGACCTTCATCAGGGATCCAGGAGCTTATTACCAGAGCAGCAAAGCAAGCTGCCAAATTAGGAGAAATCAGATTTAGGCAAATTGAATTACCAGCTTATGACAAGGCATTTTCTCCAGCTTCTAATGACAAAATCACCAAAGATAAAATAGTAAAGTTTCCTGTTGAAAATAATTCTCATATGCTACAGCCAGCAGACACCCTCATTATGAAAAAAGTCGAAAAGAAAACGAATCAAAAGCGACTGCTTTCAGAGGACAGTTCAGAAGAGGAAGGCAGAGTGGCAAGTGGAATAGTTGATTTCATCTTAGATCAGTGCCATCAGCCTCTGACTGAACTCCGTTCAGAACTGAACGCTGGAAGCTGTGTAACAGAAAAGCTTGGACTGACATATGGAAATGAGAGCTTTCTCAGTCAGGACACTGTAATGCCAGAAAGAATAAAAACATCTACCAGAAAATTGAAGAAGTTTTATCCCAGGACAAGATTTCTTCCTATCAGCATCCCTGGAATAGCCATTTATTCAGAGGAAGCAGCACAAATGGAAGAGGAAATTTCACATAATCTCCTCTCATCTGTCCTCTGTGGCTGTGAGCAAGATGCTAATACCAGCCCAGGAGGGATTCATAGATCTACATACTGGACCTCTGTGTCCACATCAAGACCTTTGAAGGCCATGCTAGAAACCTTTCCTAAACCAAGGCCAGCTTTTCATGCCTCGCTGCTTTGGAGGCAATATGCTGGGGAGGCTCAAGGAAGACAAAGACAGTATTTCTCTCTAAAAGAACACTGAAGTTTAATTAAGAGCTTTTTGGATCAGGTTACATGACAATAAACTCAAGTTCAGTTTCTTCTAGCACACTGATGAGTGAATCTGAGAATCCTTAATATGAGCTCAGAGTTTCTATGCCCCTCTACAGAAGTCTGTTAATCCAAACTCTCCTTGGAATAGAGGACTAGGACAATGTGGGGGTTTGGGTTCCCTAACATCTAGTCCGCTTAGATGCAGCATTACAGGTAAAGTCATCATTGCCTTGACTATGAATGTTAATACCAGGCTGCATCTCTAGAAAAGCCCTACTGTCACATTTGACTGTGCTAGATCTGCCATCAACAGTATTCCTGATTTCTTTCCTCCTCTTTTGTGAACCTGTAAATAATGTTCCTTTGAAAGTATTTTTTCCATTAGTATTCAGTGTTGTGAGTGTCTAGGAACTTGAGACAGTCCAGTACAACATAAAAATGCTTGCCTTTTGAGCTGCTCCTCACTAAGAAGGGCGGCCCTCAAGAATCCCGGAGCCTGGAGATGAAAAAAGTCTGGAGAAAGGAAGACTTTCCTTTGGTTGAGGAGGATAGGATTAGAGGTCTTCTAGGCAAACTTGACATCCACAAGTCCATGGGCCCTGAGGGGATGCACCCATGGGTACTGAGGGAGCTGGAGGATGTTGTCATCAGGCCGCTCTCCACCATCTTTGAAAGGTCATGGAGAACTGGAGAGGTGCCTGAGGACTGTAAGAAAGCCAATGTCACTCCAGTCTTCAAAAAGGGCAAGGAAAAGGACCCAGGCAACTACAGCCAGTCTTCCTCACCTCTATCCCTGGAAAAATGATGAAACAGCTCATTCTGGATGTCATCTTCAAGCATATGGAGGAGAACGAGGTGATCAGGAGTAGTCAGCATGGATTCACCAAGGGGAAATCCTGCTTAACCAGTCTGATAGTCTTCTATGATGGCATGATCGGCTGGGTAGATGAGGGAAGAGCAGTGGACATTGTGTACCTTGACTTCAGCAAGGCTTTCGAAACTATCTCCCCTAACATCCTCCTAGATAAGGTCAGGCAGTGTGGATTAGATGAGTGGACTGTGAGGTGGATTGAGAACTGGCTGAAAGGCAGAGCTCAAAGGGTTGTCATCAGCGGCACAGAGTCTAGTTGGAGGCCTGTGGCTAGTGGAGTTCCCCCAGGGCTCAGTACTGGCTCCCATCCTTTTCAACTTAGAATCATAGAATTATAGAATCAGTAAGGTTGGAAGGGACCTCTGGAGATCATCTAGTCCAACCTCCCCGCTCAGCAGGGTCACTTACAGCTCGTTAGGCAGGGTTGCATCCAGGTGGGCCTTGAATATCTCCAGAGAAGGAGACTCCAAAACCTCTCTGGGCAACCTGGTCCAGTGCTCTGTCACCCTCCCAGTGAAGAAATTCCCCCTCATGTTCAGGCGGAACTTCCTGTGGTTCAGTTTTTGCCCATTGCCTCTTGTCCTGTCACATGGGACACCTGGAAAGAGTTTGTCCCTGTCCCCTTGACACCCTCCCTTCAGGTACTTGTACACATTGATAAGATCCCCCCTCAGGCTTCTCTTCCCCAGGCTAAAGAGGCCCTGTTCTTGCAGCTTAGGGCAATTTATTCATCCATGACCTGGATGAGGGGATGGAGTGCATCCTCAGCACGTTTGGTGATGATATCAAGCTGGGAGGAGTGGCTGATACACCAGAGGGCTGTGCTGTCATTCAGATAGACCTGGACAGGCTGGAGAGCTGGGTGGAGAGGAACCCCATGAGGTTCAACAAGGGCAAGTGCAGAGTCCTGCACCTGGGGAAAAATAACCCTAGGCACCAGTACAGGCTGGGGGCTGACCTTCTGGAGAGCAGCTCTGCAGAGAAGGACCTGGGAGTGCTGGTGGACAACAAGCTGACTATGAGCCAGCAATGTGCCTTTGTGGCCAGGAAGGCCAATGGTCTCCTGGTGTGCATTAGGAAGAGTGTTGCCAGCAGGTCGAGGGAGGTGATCCTGCCCCTCTACTCAGCCCTGGTGAGGCCTCATCTTGAGTATTGCATCCAGTTCTGGACTAGATGATCTCTAGAGGTCCCTTCCAACCTTACCGGTTCTGTGATTCTGTGAAAAACACTCATGATGCTCATTGCTTTGACTCTTTGGTTCCTCTTACCTCGTAGTTTCCAGGTGGGGTTTCTGCAGTCTCCTCTAGATTTTGCTTTTGGCTAATCTGCCAAAAACCAAGGTTTCTTTCTCTTTACCTCTTTTTTCCCTTCAGTCTTCTGTTAGATTACTACTTTTTTTTCCTATGCCTTCCCCTCCTTAAGATCCTGCAGAGCCACCAGCTGAACAGTCCTAACAGACATTTGTCCTTGAATAGTCAAGGGCAGATCAACTGCCAGCTATGAGATCTCTACCTGGGACCACCACTGCAAGAGTAAAACGGTCATTTGCAGTCACACTAACTCCTTTCCTCAGTGCTGAAGAGTGCTAAAGGTGGCTAGCCTGCCATTGAGGGTATTCAGCCATCCCTCCACCGTCACCCCATGACTGTGGGTGGAATTGTCATAACAATGACAGAGGAGAGTTGAACCCTGCAGAAGCCAAAAGCTAGGGACTGTGACTGCGTGAAGAGACCTGCAATAGGCCTAGCGCCTCTACCTCCACCTTCCCCTGAACGGTATAAATAGATTGGCCCTGGAGGCTGTCTTTGGCTCTTCATGGGTGACAGCAGGTCTGCCAACTTGCGGAACCACTTGGGATGGGGACACCCTCCCACAGTTAGTTCCCTGAGATTGAGTGCATGTTGGCTGCTGAGGTAATGATGGGTAAGATCAATTAGAATTGTCTTGCCAAGTTCATTCATTTGGGTAATTAAAATTAGTATAAATTAGCTACCTTTGTCTGTTTACTAAGTACTAACCATTAGCATAACTTTTAGCCTAATTAGAAAACAAGTATGAAAGAGAAGGGAGTGAGGAAAGGGAGAATCCTAATCTTGGAAAGCTGCTGGCTTGCTTGTGCAGTGATGGTGGGACATATTGCGTAATATGGACAAAGGCTGAAATAACACAAGATCATTCCCCTTGGAGTAGGCATGGGTAACGGCAGTGTGAGGGTCAGCTCGGAAACGGAGGTGCCAAGCAAAAGAGACCAGAGTGGTGGTTGGCATTCAGGATATCATTCCCAGAAGTAAAGCTATTGGATCACCTCCTTTGAGTGCTACACTGGAGGAGGGACAGTTCCTACTGCCATTGATTCTCTCTGAACTCAAAGAAGAGTTTTCTATTGGCGCTGAAGAGTTGCACGAGCGAGGACACACGATGCAAAGTGCAGCCTGTGTGCTGCACAACACAGTGTTGCTGGTTAACTGAATCTGAAGATTTTAAGTGAATTTGCATCAGGCAGATTGCCTTTGGCTTATCTGCCTCTCCCCAGGGTGAGCATGGCCATCAGGCATGGTGATGTTTGCCCGTAAACATGACAGCTGCCAGCACAGCAATCCCCACTGGGAAGAGGGGCAGCTGTGTCAGGATGGCCAAGAGGTCTAAGGCACTGCGTTCAGGTCGCAGTCTCCATGGGAGGCGTGGGTTCGAATCCTACTCCTGACAGGCTTCTCTCTGCTGGTCTTTTCCCTGGCCAGACTGGCAGTGGAGAGCCTCAGGCCTGGACTGTCCTCTCATCTCAGTCTGTGCTCCTCAGCCAAGATCATGCCTCCTGGTCAAGCAGCTAAGGGGAGGAGGCCCTAGGCTCATCCCTAGGTGACCTCAGATGAGCTCCCTGAACTGGCTCTGTGCTTGCACCTCTGCCCTCCCCAAAGAAAAGAGGTCAGGGCCTCTGGGCTGACACCCATTTCAACCCCTGCCTACCTAATAAGCTCTCATCCTCCCACCTTTTTCTACCTACTCAAAGGCTGCCATTAAATTAAATCCCCACAAAGCCTAAGGACTCAAACGCTACTGCTGGATCCCCACAAAGCTTTCCCGTCTCCCGGCTAAACCAGGCCTGTCCCCTAAGCTTCTGCTGACAGGGTCAGTGCCCCGCCAGGGGCAGGCCCCAGCCCGGCAAGCTGCACTGCGAATCCGTGCTTAGCCTACCCCTCACAAGGACCACCAGGGCCTGTCCAGCAGAGCGGCTACCCTCCCAGTCAGTCCCCAGTGCAGGGCAATTAGGCCCTGCTGCTGCCAGACTCTGCGTTTCTCCTTGTGGAGGTCCACCCACCCAGACCATGACGTCCCAACTTGGATACAAAGCTGCTGTGGCAGACCATGTCCAAAGGTTTGCTAAAGACAAGCCACGCAGTGTCCCCTCTTGTCCCTTCACCCGTGGACGGACATAGTGAAGACGACTTGCTCCGTGGCCTTCCAAGGCACTGAGGAGAGGCTGAGTGGCCTGTGGGTGCCCAGGCAGTCTTTCTTCCTCTGTTTGGAGTCTGGTGCAACCCTTTTCTTGCCCCAGTTGCCAGGATCTTCCCCTGCTCTCTGCTCCCCAATCTGCAGAGCCCCCCGAGAGGTCTCTTTTCTGTCTTCCAGGCCCTGTGGCACAGGCTATACGTGTCAGTCCAGGATCCGGCACTGACGAGCGGGGTTTCAACCCAGAAGGTTTCCCTGACCTCGGCAGTACCTCAGCTGCCAGCACAGCCATCCCTACTGGGAAGAGGGGCAGCTGGGACTAAGGGCATCGCCGCCATGGTTTCAGCACAAGCATGTCGGTCTGTTACCACGCAGAGGCCAGCAGGGACAGCCCAGGCTCACGGGATTTCAGAGCACTGATGTCACCTTCTCAGAAGGGCCACTGTCAGGAAGAGGAGATGCAAGCAGGGTGGCATCAGGGGGTGCGAGAACATGGGATGATTGAGGGAGATGCTGAAGGAGCTGGGTTTGTTCATCCTGGAGAAGAGGAGGCAGGGGGGCATCTAGTCGCGAGCTTCCACTAGGTAAAAGGTGGTTTGTAGGGAAGACAGAAGCAGCCCCTTCTTGGAGGTGCACAAGGAAAGGACAAGAGCCACTGGGCACAAGTTGCAACAAGGGAAGTTCTGATTTGATGTGGGGGGGGAGGGAGAGAGAGAGAGAAAAGACCACAGTGAGCGTGGTTTTGCACCACAACAGGTGGATTGTTCAGCACTGAGGTTTCCAAACCTCAACCGGACAAGGGCACAAGCAGCCTCAGGTGACTTGTGCTGGGCAGTTAGGCGTGCACTGAGCTGGAGGTTGGACTAGAGACCTGCAAGCTGCCTTCCAACCTAAGCTTTCTACGACTTTCTCATTCTTTGCTGCTGTTACTGTTTTAAATTAAAACCCCGTAATTCATGCGTTGGCGGAAGAAGCCATCTTTAGGGCTTTAGAGCTCAAACGTTGTCTCTGTGTGGGGGGCTTCTTCATAGGAGAAAGGGCTGTGGTGGGAGAGTTTCCTGCTCGTGCGACAATCCCACCTCACTGCCTGCCCTGGGGAAAGGACCGATTTGGGAAAGGGCCTTTGCAGAGATGCTTTGTTCCTGGCTTTCTTGTTAAATGCGTGCAGAGCAGAACAGAAGTGTCCAGGTGGACCGTATGCTGGCAGCCCGAGAAGGATGACTTCTCTTTCTCATTCTGGCTGGGTTGTTTCCTAAGTGTGTCGTCTGTCAGTAGAGGAGAGGCTAGGAGAGCCGGGATTGTTTAGCCAGGAGAAGACCACGCTCGGGAGGAACTAACTTATCAATGTGTACATTAGCTAGATAACAGAAGCCTGTAATAAATTGTAACTATTTGTTCATTGTTTAGAAGGAGGAATAAGCCGATGGAGGGGGAGGAGGAGGTTTTACAACAATCAGGGTTGAGACATGGTGTCAGACAAATAAATTATGGTAAGCACAAAAGCTTATATGACCCCTTGTGGAACCAGTGTCGGGGCCCTAGCTATCTTGCAGGACTATGAAGAGCTGAAGTAAGCAACAAGCTGCTCAGAGGTTTTGAAGGTAAAAGGATAAAGAAAATATAAGCAGGCGCCTGTAATTTTCTCACAGAACAGCATCCCAAAAGGGAGTCAACACAACAGATAAGCAAACCCCTGTGATCACTCACAAGGAGACAAACTGAAATAAAGAGACAGAAGAAGACCACGGCCTTCCTCTCCACGACCACCAGAGAGCTCCAGACGACCCCCCCAGCAACTCACACATGCGCGGGATGCACTGGGAGATTACAATGCAGACTATAAGGGGGGGACTGTGTGTGAGGGAGGCGCGCCGTTGGCGGAGCTGAGACTCCCCGGCCGCCCAGCGCTGTTTTGCTTGTGGCTGCTTACTTAATTAAATAAATTGTTCACATGATTTAACAAACTCTCTGTATGAATTAACCTTCGAGAGAATAACATATGACAAATTTGGTGCCGTGACTCGGATGAAGG
Source organism: Rhea pennata (assembly GCF_028389875.1). Taxonomy (NCBI): domain Eukaryota; kingdom Metazoa; phylum Chordata; class Aves; order Rheiformes; family Rheidae; genus Rhea; species Rhea pennata. The sequence continues at coordinate 24,625,569 of NC_084672.1, forward strand.
CAATGGACTGAAAAGCTCTTCGGAAGGGGAGGCGCCCCGCCGAGTTTGGCAGCCTCTGCTGAGAGCGATTTTCACTCAAGCCCTTCACCGACGAACCCTAAATTAGCCACAAGCAAAAGGAGCCGGCAACCCCAAGTAATCTTTGTGCACGAAGACCGAATGAAGACTCAGGATTGAGTAAGTATAGGCCGGTGATCCATTCGGTTGGGGTTGGGTATCCCGGAGTACACGTGAGAGACGTCCAGTAAGGATGAAGCGAGTGCAGACCCCTCGGTAGTGCGGTTCCCGTATCCCGCGAGGGACTGGGCCACGAAAAGGGGGAAGCGGTGTGTGTGTGTGTGTGAAGGTACTCCGGAAGATGGGACAGAAGAAAAGTAAGCCTTCTGGTCCCATGGGTGGGGGAGTTTGTAGTGGAGGCTTACCTCCCATTCCCCCGGATAGCCCACTAGGATTGATGATTAAATATTGGGATGATTCCCCTTCTAGGCGGGGAAAAAGTAAAGTTAAGATGATATATTATTGTATTGAAGTCTGGGGCAACAAACCTATAAAAGGAGAAAGTGTTTTCTGGCCCCCTTTTGGTTCATTTTAACATTTGAGGACTGGATATGCCAGGCCCTAAATAGTTACGTAAATTCAAAGGAGCCCTTCAGCTTAGAAGAGAGCGAGTATGCACACCTCTGGATAAATCCAGAGGCGAGAACCCTTTTATACCCATTAAAAGAAAAAGGAGGGCGGGGGAAAAAGAAGTGAGAATTAGAGATCCCAGTATAGCCACCCCCTTATATACTCCCTCCTATACCTACGGCCCCTTGTCTTCCCGGGCCGACTGAACTTCCGTCCTCGGGGGAGTCGGATGGCGAGGCTAACCTAGTCCCCAGAGACCAGTAACTAGGAGTCAGACTAGAGCACAGGGGTTAAGTCTCGAAGGAGGATTATATCCACTGCGGGAAATAGCTATGGGAGGACCCCAACCGGGGACGGGATATGTAGCCGTCCCCATTAATTCCGGGGACGTGAGAGATTTTAAGAAGGAAATGGGAAACCTACTAGAAGACCCACTGGGAGTGGCAGAACAGGTGGACCAGTTTCTAGGACCAAATATTTACACTTGGGAGGAGCTACAGTCCATCCTGGGAATCCTGTTCACATTTGAGGAAAGAGGGATGATTAGGCGAACTGGCATGAGAATCTGGGACCAACAACACCAGCAAGGTCCGGCAGCAGATGTTAAGTGGCCGATGCAGTCGCCTAATTGGAATAACCAGGACCCAATCCATCGCGGTCATATGCAAGACTTAAGAACCATTATCATTCAGGGGATAAGGGAATCAGTCCCAAGGGGACAGAATATTAATAAGGCTTTTAATGAACAGCAAAGGCGGGATGAGACCCCGACAGAATGGTTAGAAAGGCTGCGAAAAAGCTTGCAGTTGTATAGTGGCTTAGATCCAGGGACTCCTGTGGGAGGGGCCTTACTTAAAACTCAGTTTGTGGCCAAATCCTGGACGGACATTAGGAAAAAGTTAGAGAAAATAGAGGACTGGCAAGATAAGGGTTTAGATGAACTCCTGAGAGAGGCACAGAAGATGTATGTTAGGAGAGAGGACGAAAAAGAGAAGAAACAAGTACGAATGATGGTGGCAGCAGTACGGGAAGGTCAAAGAGGAAGGCCTAGGATGGTGCGTGGGAAGCTTGAGAGAGAAGAAGGGAGAAATGGTCAGGGACAAAAAGAAATGTGATCTGTTTTTATTGTAATAGAAAGGGTCATATTAAGAGAGAATGTCGACAGAGAAAAGAGGATGAGCAGATGTTCAAGGATGAGTAGGGGTGTCAGGGGCTCTATTTGCTGGGGACCCGAGAAAAAAAAACGAGCCCTTGATAAAATTAAAACGGGGTCCCCAGCGTGAGGAAAGCTAGATAACAATGATGAATTCAGAAGCCTGCAGCTGGAATCTTCCCAGGGCTACTGGGAAGCTCTCAGGGCAGAGATGAAGAAATTTCAGGAGTCTGGTGGCAGGAAGGTGGACAGTGAAACTCTGGGAGAGGAGAAAGAGAAGGGAGCGAGGGTAGGGGCGATCCTTCTCTTGGAGCTCAGCAGTGAAGGATTTTCTTTGGAAAGCTGCTGCCTTACCTGTGGAGTCACTGTGGGACATGCCACGTAATGTGGACAAAGTCTCGTCTAACCCCAGGTGATTTGCCCGATAGTAGGCAAGGGGACAGCACTGTGAGGGTCAGCTGAGACACGGGGGCAACAACACTAGGGACCAGAGTGATGGTATTCAGTACTTACTTCCTGGAAGCACATCTGTATTGGGTCACCCCTTTTGAGTACTAGGATGGAGAGGTGCTTCCTACTGCAGCGGGTTCTTTCCGAGCTCAAGCAAGAGTTTTCTGGTCTGGGCTGAAGAGGCGCATGAGTGAGGACACACGATGCACGGTGCAGCTTGTGTGCTGAATGGGACAGTGTTACTAGTGACTATAGCCTGAGGAGAGGAGTTGTAGCTCACAGGCTGCTTTCAGCTCACACCCCCCCCCCCACCGATGGCGAGCGTAGCTATCAGCCATGGTGAAATTTAGCCGTGAAGGACACCTGCAGTCAGCTCCTGAGCGCTTTTGATGGAGGGCCATCTCTCTGCTCAGGTCATGGCAGATGCTCAGGAGACTCTGGGGTAAACTCAGGCAAACCGTCAAGACTGCACACTCCTGCAAGGGGAAGAGACTCAGGTCTGCAGGGACGTGGCAAAGCTCAACAGCAAGGAAGGACCCTTGTGAGCTGGAGGGAAGTGCTGGGAGGGAGGCAGGAGTGAGGGCTGTGATGACGTTGCTGGTGCTGATGCTGCTCAGGCAGCACCACAGTCTGATTCTGCAGTCCTGGAGGCCAGGCAACAAAGGCAGGTTTACCAAGAAGAAGAGGAGGCCAGAGAGTGCGACCACTCCCTGCAGTGTGGAAAGAGGAAACGGTCCCTCTCGGGGGGTCTCCATAGCCACGTGGACCCAAATGGAGCTGTTTTGCCCAGCAGGTCCATCGCGGAGGCCAAAAGCCTGCATGGCTTGCTTTTTTAGGAGTAGCTTGGAGCCACGGTGCGTATGGCCTTCAGCCATGCTGATGTTTGGCTGTGAAGGACACTGCAAGTCATCTCTCGAGTGCTTTCAGTGGAGGGACTCAGGCTGACCCTGAGAGACATCTCTCCCTACAGGTCATGGCTGACGCTCAGGAAATGGTGGGCTAAGTTCCGGGAGAACGTGAAGATGGCACAGTCCCGTAAGGGAGAAGAGGCTCAGGTCTGCAGGGACGTGGCAAAGCTCAACAGCAAGGAAGGACCCTTGTGAGCTGGAGGGAAGCGCCGGGAGGGAGGCAGGAGTGAGGGCTGTGATGATGTTGCTGGTGCCGGTCAGGCTGTGCCACAGCCTGTTCCGTCACGAACCTGCCTCTGGCTTTAAGTTCCTCCTGAGCATGGTCTCCTGCCGGCTAAGCAAGCGCACCTCTGTTAGCCTCTTCTCTAAGGTGCGGTAGGCGAAGCACTCATTGGCAGTGCAGCCTGTCAGGGTAGGTCCTGCCACTGGCCCTGCGAGCGGAAGCTGAGGGAACTGGCCTTGTTCAGCTGGGAGACGGGAAGGCTTTGGGGGGATCTAATAGCAGCCATTGAATACCTACGAGAAGGTGGGAGGATGAGAGCCAATAGGTACGGAGTGTACATTGCTGTTAGATAGCAAGAAGAACCTGTCAATACACAGAAACGCGTTGTGGCTTGCAGCCAGGAAACCGTTTCTAGCAACAAAATGGTAGCTCTGATCTGAAGTCCGTGGGTGATTAAACGGGAGAATGCCCAGGATTTCAGCGGCTCTTACGACACAACTGAAAACTCCGATGCCCTTGTCAATTAAGAGTGAGAGAGCTAAGTAGCCTTGTGGGAAAATGTACATTTCAAACACATTGGCACCAGAATGTTGAAATGGAAGCCAGTGCATTACAAATAAATAAATACATAAATAAACAGATGGATAAATAAATAAATAAATAAATAGAGAGAGGCGGCAGGAGCAGCACCGGCAAGGGGCTGAGGAGCAGAAAGAGCCACCCCCACCCCTGGCCAGGCACCTGGAGCACAGCACGGTGGGGAGTGCTGGTAGAAGCGCCCAAAGCAAGAGCCCCCCACCACTCCGGGAGAGGGACTGGGGGAAAAAGGGCCTTAGCAGAGGATGGTTTCGATCCATCGACCTCTGGGTTATGGGCCCAGCACGCTTCCGCTGCGCCACTCTGCTTCCTGCAGCAGCTCTTCAGAAGCCCTCCCTGCTGCTCCCAGGCACTAACACCACGAGCCCTAGGGTTCAGTGGCGTTTCTGTTCCTCCTGCCCACGGAGGAAAGACGTCTTCCCAGGAAGCCCAAAACCTGGGCTGAAGCCTCCCTCGTTTGCCCTCCTGTCACCATCTCCTGCCCATCACGCGCAGCGTTGAGAGGGGAGTGTTTGTGTTTGCCCCAGCTGAGCTGCCTCTGCAGGGGAGGGCAGAAACCTCAGAGTGAGGGGGGAGCCTGCCTGCCTGTGCTGTGCTCAGAGCACCCGCGTCCCAGCGAGCCGATGAGGGTCTGCTGCACTCAGAGCCAGGAAAAGGCTTTTACTCCCCTCCACCTGGAGTCACACGCGTCTCCTGCACACAGTGCTTTCCTCGCGCGGGCTTGGCCAGCCCTGGCAGCCCACGGCTCCCAGTGGCTTTCTGCCCTGGAGAGGCGGCTTCCACTTCTGCTGGTGACCAGCTGCTGACACACTTCCTCGGAACAGCTGCCCAGGCCAACCCTGAACAGCTGGCCTGGTGTGACCCCAAGAGGCCAATGCATGCTCTCTTGCTGCCTTCCCGTGGACATTCTGGGCAGCTGCGTTCCAGTCTGCAGCAAGGGAAGGCAGAAGCCCCAAAGCAACTCAGGCCTGCTGGCCCTTTGCTGTTCCACGTGCATGGGTTGCGGCAGGGCATGCTGCCAAGGGAGAATGCCTCCTCACGCGGAAGCACTCCGGGAATGGCTCTGTCTCTTGCAAACTGCCATGTGTTCACCAAACACAGGAGCCGCACTGGTCTTCTGCAGACTAATGTTGGAAGCGGGAGCAGGGTGGGCACTGCTTCCTCTCTGGCTCGTGCAAGGGGAAGGGAAAAGATCACTGGGGAAGCCCGTTCCTGCCTAGCGGCGGTGAGCAACTGTCTGGGCGAAAGCCGCCTTACCTGTGAGATGGTGGAGGAATGCGTGAGGGTGTGACACTTTGAGAGCAGTGCTGCAGAGGGCACAGTCAGCTTAAACCTGGCCTGGAAAATGGGCTTGTTTCCCTCCCTCCCCACTTACAGCTTATGCCAGCCTGGTTCGGGTTGTCGCAGGCGGAGGAAACGAACATGGCACAGTCCCTTGTGGTGGAGAACCCGTGGAGGTGCTCTAACTCCATTTCAGTTAGTGAGAGAGAAAATTAAGTCTTTCATGTCACTCTTAGGCCCTTGTCACTCTGACCTGTTGATCCATCTAACTATTGCACAGTGGACCCATGGTTTTCACATGCTAACATGGAAATAGGCTTGACATTGTCAAGTCTGGCAAGAGTAACGAGGGCTCCCGGGTTTGGCCTCCTTACCGAACTGCTGTGACCCAGGTGTGGGGTCGCTGTGGCTCTACGGTCAACTGCTAGCCGTTCGAGGGTCAACGCTGTGCACTATCAGCGGCTGTAGGACTGAGTCCAACTGCCAAGGGCCCAGCCACTGCCTGTGCTGCGCTCACCTGCGGCTCCCAGCTCGTCCTCATCTGTGGCGCAGCCCTGCCTTTGCTGCCCCCTGACAGCCTGATGGCTGCCCCTAACACTGCACCAGGCCCAAGGAAATGACAGAAACGCCTCCTATCCATCCCTGGAGCAGTAGCTTGGATTTCAAGCAGGGTCAGCCTCAACCTCGTGACTTGAGTTATCGTCACCATCCAGACAAAAGCGTGCACAGGCAGACCTCTACAGCGGTTCACCCTTGGCCATAAAACTTCCTCCTTCCCCCCAGTCACCTACGTCCCTCCAGTTCCCTTCACCCCACCATTTGCCCTCCCACATAGCTCACCCCTTCTAACGCCTCCCCTGAGTTCTTTCTCGGGCTCCCTAGAGCCGGACACCAGCACACAGTGCCATTTGCATGTTTCTTTTTTCCGCTGTCTTGGAACTTCAAGACTGGGGTCCCTGGCTTCCTTGCAGTCTTTCCTTTTCAGCTCCTGCTCTTGGACGGTCTGCTTTCTCTTCTGTCTTAAGAGACCTGACACATTTGCCCTCCACCACCAGAGGATGACTCGCAGAGCTCCCTTCCCTTCCCTTCCCCTCCCTTCCCCTCCCTTCCCTTCCCTTCCCTTCCCTTCCCTTCCCTTCCCTTCCCTTCCCTTCCCTCCAGCCACGGAGACACCAGAGGGAGAGTCAAAGCATGCTCCACTCCAGGGCTCCAGTGCTCCAGTGTCAGCATATTCCAGATGCCACCCCGATGGCCAGGCGCTGGGAGCTGCAGCCGTAGCCCGGGGGTTACGCCTCTGCAACCCTGGATGCAGGCACTTCTGCTTCAGAGTGCAGGTCCCAACCCAGCTGCTTAGGGCCCTCAGGCCTCAGAGGCAGACAGGGAGAAAAGACTCCTCACCCTGGGGAGGCAGCTGGAGCTCTGGGACTCCCCCAGATCTGCTCCCTCCACAGGGCTAGGCACCTGCTGGTGCCTCTTGTCCAGTCCACCTCACTTCACAGCGGGCACCAGGAGGTAAGTGAGGCACCTCCCCTGGAGTCCCAGGTGTGGCGAATGTGCTCTGAATGTGCTCCTCTCTTTGTGGGTGCTCAGCTGTTATGTGATCAAGGCATGGAAAGGAAACTCCCCTCTCCCAGTGCAGGCTGGCCCTGAAACTCACAACAAGCTGGATGACATTGCACAGGACACGAGAGCACTGCTGCCAAGACGTTTGGAGTAGGTAGCTGTGGCCAAGTGGGGAAGGTGATGAATGTGAAATCCATGGAGGTTTCCCCACACACGTTCAAATCCTGCCAGCGACAGGGTACCCTCGCCTTCAGGGCTGCCTGGACTGAGCACACTCCGGCCCTAGACAAAGCCCCACAGCCACTGTCCCACCAGCTGCATAGCATGCCCAGTGAACCCTCCATCCCTCTAGTCATCCTCGGCTTCCCCCAGAATTGCCATGCGGCATGGGAACCACCTTTCTGCTTTCGCAGCTGCAGAGGCTCACAGCTTTGCTGACAGAAGGATGCTCACCTATGGGGAGGGGTGGGTTTTCTTCCAAGGGACACGTTTTCCCGCGGAGCCTGAGCCGAGATGTGTATGCTTCCGCGATGGGAAGGGGGGCCCCCTCCGCAGAAACACCTGCAGGTTTTTGCAGCCACAGGAGAAAAAAATGGGGGAAGGGAAAGACCCTCCCCAAATGCCGCTTCCTATTCTTTTTCCTGCTGCTGCATCAGTCTCCCCTCTCAGACTCCCGGGAGAGTCCTGAATGCTCAGAGAGGGTCACATGGTGCATGGGAGGAGCAGGGGGGAGGCGCAGGTCTGCATGCGTTGGTGGTATAGTGGTGAGCATAGCTGCCTTCCAAGCAGTTGACCCGGGTTCGATTCCCGGCCAACGCACACGCGCTTTTCTTCTTCCAGGCGCCTGCAGAGGCACCTCCATCTCCTGCTAGAAAAGAGCCCAGCTTTCACCAACAAGTTCACATTCCCTGGAGGAGCCTCTCCCTTTACTACATGCACAGGCAGGACAGGACGGGCCACCCCACAGAGCCCAGGAGAGACAGCCCTGGCTTCAGCAATGCCTGCCTTGGTGAAAGCGCATGCAAGCGAGTGGAGCAGAAGAGCTGTTGAGGATGGGGGCTACAGTCAGGACCAGGAGTCAGGCAGAGACCAGCTGCTTGGCAGGCAGCTGTGCTCATCACGGTGACAGAAGCGCTGGCAGGCACATGCCTCTGCCCCACTTCTCCCGCAGCCACGTCAGTCCTGCCCCACCCCACCCTGCACACAGCCTCTGGCAACTGCTCCACATTCCCCACCCCAAGCATCTCTGCCTGCTCCCAGGCCTGTAAGAGCGGAAATCCCCCAGCCCCGCTGCTGGTTCCCACAGGGACAGACCCACCCAGGGACTTCTGTTGAGGCACTCTCCAGGCTGCACTGGTTGTACCGGGGTCTGTGCCTGTCCTGAGAGAGCCAAAAGCACTGCAGCCCACCCATGCCGTTCACAGCAGGGACATGCAGGCATGTCAGGGATCACCCTGAGGGCTGCGGTGAGCAGAGCAGCACAGAGGGAAGGCGCTGTCCCCACAGCCCTGGGGCGGAGGCATTAGCCTCCGCTCTGCCCTGTTCCTCGCTCCTCAGATACCCGCCTTGGCTTCTCTCAGCAGAGTGTCTGGGCCATCTCCTCACCCGTGGAGCAAGGCCTTTTAAATTTCACTCTCAGCCTTCCCTTCTCACGCGCAATTTGGATTCAGAATGTTCATGTTGGGTTCCGTCGAGCCTTCTTGAGAGAGCAACAGCTCTGCGTGGGTCTTTTTTGTTTGTGTTCCTTCCTTCCCTGGAAGGGTGGGACAGTGGAGACACAAGAGGTAAGAAATGAAAGAGAGCTGCCCAGGGGGAAGCTGCCTCAGCGGGTGCTGAAGCCCTGGAGCAGGAGCCCAGAGAAGCTTGGACTCTCCTTCCTTGGACGGATTTGGAACTGAGTCACCTGCCCTAGCTTTGGCGCTAGTCGTACTCGGGGTGCGTAGCTGAATTAGAGACCTCCAGAGATCCCTTCCAGTCCATCTCATTCCACGAATCGACAGCTGCCAGAGAGCGCTGTGCTCTCCTCCCACCTCTGCACCACAGCAGCAAGTGAGCCTCAAGGCCACCAGTGGAATGGAGCTGTCCTCTGGTCTTCTGGGGTGTGCACCTGCCTAAGGAAGGACTAGCAGCCTCCCTGCCTAAAGAAAGGCAGTCTCCTGTGCACAGAGCCAGGCTTACCAAATGGCGGGCACGTGCATGGAGAGAGAAAGAGGCGGTGGCAGTGCCTGAGGCCGTTGCGGTGTAGTGGGTCTTGCCGGGAAGAAATCAAAGGCGCCCAAGCACGCTGCAGGGACCTGCTGACCCACGAGTCTCTTGTGGTGTCCTTGCTGGTTTACAACAGTGGCAGAGCCATAAGGAGTCGCCAGGAGGAGGTGACTGCGCGCATCCTGGCCCTCCACCCCCTGCCGCCGACAGGTCCTTTGGTTCTGCCACTGAAGAATTCCCTTTCCCACTGGCACAGCTGGAGGAAGTTTTGTGACCATGTGCCTTGGGCCCCTGTGCGCCTTGCTCCGAAATGTCTCCACGTGCTGCCTTTGCCTCCCGGGAGCCCCAGTGCCGCAAGGGAAGGGTTGCTGCCAGCAGCCAGCTCTGAGTGCCCCGTGCACAGGAGGAGCCTGAATTACCTGCCCTGGTTCAGGCCGGCTCTAGGGAAAAGGGCCAAGGCTGGCCAAGAGGTCAGGATGGCCGAGCGGTCTAAGGCGCTGCGTTCAGGTCGCAGTCTCCATGGGAGGCGTGGGTTCGAATCCTACTCCTGACAGGCTTCTCTCTGCTGGTCTTTTCCCTGGCCAGACTGGCAGTGGAGAGCCTCAGGCCTGAACTGTCCTCTCATCTCAGTCTGTGCTCCTCAGCCAAGATCATGCCTCCTGGCCAAGCAGCTAAGGGGAGGAGGCCCTAGGCTCATCCCTAGGTGACCTCAGATGAGCTCCCTGAACTGGCTCTGTGCTTGCACCTCTGCCCTCCCCAAAGAAAAGAGGTCAGGGCCTCTGGGCTGACACCCATTTCAACCCCTGCCTACCTAATAAGCTCTCATCCTCCCACCTTTTTCTACCTACTCAAAGGCTGCCATTAAATTAAATCCCCACAAAGCCTAAGGACTCAAACGCTACTGCTGGATCCCCACAAAGCTTTCCCGTCTCCCGGCTAAACCAGGCCTGTCCCCTAAGCTTCTGCTGACAGGGTCAGTGCCCCGCCAGGGGCAGGCCCCAGCCCGGCAAGCTGCACTGCGAATCCGTGCTTAGCCTACCCCTCACAAGGACCACCAGGGCCTGTCCAGCAGAGCGGCTACCCTCCCAGTCAGTCCCCAGTGCAGGGCAATTAGGCCCTGCTGCTGCCAGACTCTGCGTTTCTCCTTGTGGAGGTCCACCCACCCAGACCATGACGTCCCAACTTGGATACAAAGCTGCTGTGGCAGACCATGTCCAAAGGTTTGCTAAAGACAAGCCACGCAGTGTCCCCTCTTGTCCCTTCACCCGTGGACGGACATAGTGAAGACGACTTGCTCCGTGGCCTTCCAAGGCACTGAGGAGAGGCTGAGTGGCCTGTGGGTGCCCAGGCAGTCTTTCTTCCTCTGTTTGGAGTCTGGTGCAACCCTTTTCTTGCCCCAGTTGCCAGGATCTTCCCCTGCTCTCTGCTCCCCAATCTGCAGAGCCCCCCGAGAGGTCTCTTTTCTGTCTTCCAGGCCCTGTGGCACAGGCTATACGTGTCAGTCCAGGATCCGGCACTGACGAGCGGGGTTTCAACCCAGAAGGTTTCCCTGACCTCGGCAGTACCTCAGCTGCCAGCACAGCCATCCCTACTGGGAAGAGGGGCAGCTGGGACTAAGGGCATCGCCGCCATGGTTTCAGCACAAGCATGTCGGTCTGTTACCACGCAGAGGCCAGCAGGGACAGCCCAGGCTCACGGGATTTCAGAGCACTGATGTCACCTTCTCAGAAGGGCCACTGTCAGGAAGAGGAGATGCAAGCAGGGTGGCATCAGGGGGTGCGAGAACATGGGATGATTGAGGGAGATGCTGAAGGAGCTGGGTTTGTTCATCCTGGAGAAGAGGAGGCAGGGGGGCATCTAGTCGCGAGCTTCCACTAGGTAAAAGGTGGTTTGTAGGGAAGACAGAAGCAGCCCCTTCTTGGAGGTGCACAAGGAAAGGACAAGAGCCACTGGGCGCAAGTTGCAACAAGGGAAGTTCTGATTTGATGTGGGGGGGGGAGGGGAGAGAGAAAAAAGACCACAGTGAGCGTGGTTTTGCACCACAACAGGTGGATTGTCCAGCACTGAGGTTTCCAAACCTCAACCGGACAAGGGCACAAGCAGCCTCAGGTGACTTGTGCTGGGCAGTTAGGCGTGCACTGAGCTGGAGGTTGGACTAGAGACCTGCAAGCTGCCTTCCAACCTAAGCTTTCTACGACTTTCTCATTCTTTGCTGCTGTTACTGTTTTAAATTAAAACCCCGTAATTCATGCGTTGGCGGAAGAAGCCATCTTTAGGGCTTTAGAGCTCAAACGTTGTCTCTGTGTGGGGGGCTTCTTCATAGGAGAAAGGGCTGTGGTGGGAGAGTTTCCTGCTCGTGCGACAATCCCACCTCACTGCCTGCCCTGGGGAAAGGACCGATTTGGGAAAGGGCCTTTGCAGAGATGCTTTGTTCCTGGCTTTCTTGTTAAATGCGTGCAGAGCAGAACAGAAGTGTCCAGGTGGACCGTATGCTGGCAGCCCGAGAAGGATGACTTCTCTTTCTCATTCTGGCTGGGTTGTTTCCTAAGTGTGTCGTCTGTCAGTAGAGGAGAGGCTAGGAGAGCCGGGATTGTTTAGCCAGGAGAAGACCACGCTCGGGAGGAACTAACTTATCAATGTGTACATTAGCTAGATAACAGAAGCCTGTAATAAATTGTAACTATTTGTTCATTGTTTAGAAGGAGGAATAAGCCGATGGAGGGGGAGGAGGAGGTTTTACAACAATCAGGGTTGAGACATGGTGTCAGACAAATAAATTATGGTAAGCACAAAAGCTTATATGACCCCTTGTGGAACCAGTGTCGGGGCCCTAGCTATCTTGCAGGACTATGAAGAGCTGAAGTAAGCAACAAGCTGCTCAGAGGTTTTGAAGGTAAAAGGATAAAGAAAATATAAGCAGGCGCCTGTAATTTTCTCACAGAACAGCATCCCAAAAGGGAGTCAACACAACAGATAAGCAAACCCCTGTGATCACTCACAAGGAGACAAACTGAAATAAAGAGACAGAAGAAGACCACGGCCTTCCTCTCCACGACCACCAGAGAGCTCCAGACGACCCCCCCAGCAACTCACACATGCGCGGGATGCACTGGGAGATTACAATGCAGACTATAAGGGGGGGACTGTGTGTGAGGGAGGCGCGCCGTTGGCGGAGCTGAGACTCCCCGGCCGCCCAGCGCTGTTTTGCTTGTGGCTGCTTACTTAATTAAATAAATTGTTCACATGATTTAACAAACTCTCTGTATGAATTAACCTTCGAGAGAATAACATATGACAAATTTGGTGCCGTGACTCGGATGAAGGCAATGGACTGAAAAGCTCTTCGGAAGGGGAGGCGCCCCGCCGAGTTTGGCAGCCTCTGCTGAGAGCGATTTTCACTCAAGCCCTTCACCGACGAACCCTAAATTAGCCACAAGCAAAAGGAGCCGGCAACCCCAAGTAATCTTTGTGCACGAAGACCGAATGAAGACTCAGGATTGAGTAAGTATAGGCCGGTGATCCATTCGGTTGGGGTTGGGTATCCCGGAGTACACGTGAGAGACGTCCAGTAAGGATGAAGCGAGTGCAGACCCCTCGGTAGTGCGGTTCCCGTATCCCGCGAGGGACTGGGCCACGAAAAGGGGGAAGCGGTGTGTGTGTGTGTGTGAAGGTACTCCGGAAGATGGGACAGAAGAAAAGTAAGCCTTCTGGTCCCATGGGTGGGGGAGTTTGTAGTGGAGGCTTACCTCCCATTCCCCCGGATAGCCCACTAGGATTGATGATTAAATATTGGGATGATTCCCCTTCTAGGCGGGGAAAAAGTAAAGTTAAGATGATATATTATTGTATTGAAGTCTGGGGCAACAAACCTATAAAAGGAGAAAGTGTTTTCTGGCCCCCTTTTGGTTCATTTTAACATTTGAGGACTGGATATGCCAGGCCCTAAATAGTTACGTAAATTCAAAGGAGCCCTTCAGCTTAGAAGAGAGCGAGTATGCACACCTCTGGATAAATCCAGAGGCGAGAACCCTTTTATACCCATTAAAAGAAAAAGGAGGGCGGGGGAAAAAGAAGTGAGAATTAGAGATCCCAGTATAGCCACCCCCTTATATACTCCCTCCTATACCTACGGCCCCTTGTCTTCCCGGGCCGACTGAACTTCCGTCCTCGGGGGAGTCGGATGGCGAGGCTAACCTAGTCCCCAGAGACCAGTAACTAGGAGTCAGACTAGAGCACAGGGGTTAAGTCTCGAAGGAGGATTATATCCACTGCGGGAAATAGCTATGGGAGGACCCCAACCGGGGACGGGATATGTAGCCGTCCCCATTAATTCCGGGGACGTGAGAGATTTTAAGAAGGAAATGGGAAACCTACTAGAAGACCCACTGGGAGTGGCAGAACAGGTGGACCAGTTTCTAGGACCAAATATTTACACTTGGGAGGAGCTACAGTCCATCCTGGGAATCCTGTTCACATTTGAGGAAAGAGGGATGATTAGGCGAACTGGCATGAGAATCTGGGACCAACAACACCAGCAAGGTCCGGCAGCAGATGTTAAGTGGCCGATGCAGTCGCCTAATTGGAATAACCAGGACCCAATCCATCGCGGTCATATGCAAGACTTAAGAACCATTATCATTCAGGGGATAAGGGAATCAGTCCCAAGGGGACAGAATATTAATAAGGCTTTTAATGAACAGCAAAGGCGGGATGAGACCCCGACAGAATGGTTAGAAAGGCTGCGAAAAAGCTTGCAGTTGTATAGTGGCTTAGATCCAGGGACTCCTGTGGGAGGGGCCTTACTTAAAACTCAGTTTGTGGCCAAATCCTGGACGGACATTAGGAAAAAGTTAGAGAAAATAGAGGACTGGCAAGATAAGGGTTTAGATGAACTCCTGAGAGAGGCACAGAAGATGTATGTTAGGAGAGAGGACGAAAAAGAGAAGAAACAAGTACGAATGATGGTGGCAGCAGTACGGGAAGGTCAAAGAGGAAGGCCTAGGATGGTGCGTGGGAAGCTTGAGAGAGAAGAAGGGAGAAATGGTCAGGGACAAAAAGAAATGTGATCTGTTTTTATTGTAATAGAAAGGGTCATATTAAGAGAGAATGTCGACAGAGAAAAGAGGATGAGCAGATGTTCAAGGATGAGTAGGGGTGTCAGGGGCTCTATTTGCTGGGGACCCGAGAAAAAAAAAACGAGCCCTTGATAAAATTAAAACGGGGTCCCCAGCGTGAGGAAAGCTAGATAACAATGATGAATTCAGAAGCCTGCAGCTGGAATCTTCCCAGGGCTACTGGGAAGCTCTCAGGGCAGAGATGAAGAAATTTCAGGAGTCTGGTGGCAGGAAGGTGGACAGTGAAACTCTGGGAGAGGAGAAAGAGAAGGGAGCGAGGGTAGGGGCGATCCTTCTCTTGGAGCTCAGCAGTGAAGGATTTTCTTTGGAAAGCTGCTGCCTTACCTGTGGAGTCACTGTGGGACATGCCACGTAATGTGGACAAAGTCTCGTCTAACCCCAGGTGATTTGCCCGATAGTAGGCAAGGGGACAGCACTGTGAGGGTCAGCTGAGACACGGGGGCAACAACACTAGGGACCAGAGTGATGGTATTCAGTACTTACTTCCTGGAAGCACATCTGTATTGGGTCACCCCTTTTGAGTACTAGGATGGAGAGGTGCTTCCTACTGCAGCGGGTTCTTTCCGAGCTCAAGCAAGAGTTTTCTGGTCTGGGCTGAAGAGGAGCATGAGTGAGGACACACGATGCACGGTGCAGCTTGTGTGCTGAATGGGACAGTGTTACTAGTGACTATAGCCTGAGGAGAGGAGTTGTAGCTCACAGGCTGCTTTCAGCTCACACCCCCCCCCCCCCACCGATGGCGAGCGTAGCTATCAGCCATGGTGAAATTTAGCCGTGAAGGACACCTGCAGTCAGCTCCTGAGCGCTTTTGATGGAGGGCCATCTCTCTGCTCATGTCATGGCAGATGCTCAGGAGACTCTGGGGTAAACTCAGGCAAACCGTCAAGACTGCACACTCCTGCAAGGGGAAGAGACTCAGGTCTGCAGGGACGTGGCAAAGCTCAACAGCAAGGAAGGACCCTTGTGAGCTGGAGGGAAGTGCTGGGAGGGAGGCAGGAGTGAGGGCTGTGATGACGTTGCTGGTGCTGATGCTGCTCAGGCAGCACCACAGTCTGATTCTGCAGTCCTGGAGGCCAGGCAACAAAGGCAGGTTTACCAAGAAGAAGAGGAGGCCAGAGAGTGCGACCACTCCCTGCAGTGTGGAAAGAGGAAACGGTCCCTCTCGGGGGGTCTCCATAGCCACGTGGACCCAAATGGAGCTGTTTTGCCCAGCAGGTCCATCGCGGAGGCCAAAAGCCTGCATGGCTTGCTTTTTTAGGAGTAGCTTGGAGCCACGGTGCGTATGGCCTTCAGCCATGCTGATGTTTGGCTGTGAAGGACACTGCAAGTCATCTCTCGAGTGCTTTCAGTGGAGGGACTCAGGCTGACCCTGAGAGACATCTCTCCCTACAGGTCATGGCTGACGCTCAGGAAATGGTGGGCTAAGTTCCGGGAGAACGTGAAGATGGCACAGTCCCGTAAGGGAGAAGAGGCTCAGGTCTGCAGGGACGTGGCAAAGCTCAACAGCAAGGAAGGACCCTTGTGAGCTGGAGGGAAGCGCCGGGAGGGAGGCAGGAGTGAGGGCTGTGATGATGTTGCTGGTGCCGGTCAGGCTGTGCCACAGCCTGTTCCGTCACGAACCTGCCTCTGGCTTTAAGTTCCTCCTGAGCATGGTCTCCTGCCGGCTAAGCAAGCGCACCTCTGTTAGCCTCTTCTCTAAGGTGCGGTAGGCGAAGCACTCATTGGCAGTGCAGCCTGTCAGGGTAGGTCCTGCCACTGGCCCTGCGAGCGGAAGCTGAGGGAACTGGCCTTGTTCAGCTGGGAGACGGGAAGGCTTTGGGGGGATCTAATAGCAGCCATTGAATACCTACGAGAAGGTGGGAGGATGAGAGCCAATAGGTACGGAGTGTACATTGCTGTTAGATAGCAAGAAGAACCTGTCAATACACAGAAACGCGTTGTGGCTTGCAGCCAGGAAACCGTTTCTAGCAACAAAATGGTAGCTCTGATCTGAAGTCCGTGGGTGATTAAACGGGAGAATGCCCAGGATTTCAGCGGCTCTTACGACACAACTGAAAACTCCGATGCCCTTGTCAATTAAGAGTGAGAGAGCTAAGTAGCCTTGTGGGAAAATGTACATTTCAAACACATTGGCACCAGAATGTTGAAATGGAAGCCAGTGCATTACAAATAAATAAATACATAAATAAACAGATGGATAAATAAATAAATAAATAAATAGAGAGAGGCGGCAGGAGCAGCACCGGCAAGGGGCTGAGGAGCAGAAAGAGCCACCCCCACCCCTGGCCAGGCACCTGGAGCACAGCACGGTGGGGAGTGCTGGTAGAAGCGCCCAAAGCAAGAGCCCCCCACCACTCCGGAAGAGGGACTGGGGGAAAAAGGGCCTTAGCAGAGGATGGTTTCGATCCATCGACCTCTGGGTTATGGGCCCAGCACGCTTCCGCTGCGCCACTCTGCTTCCTGCAGCAGCTCTTCAGAAGCCCTCCCTGCTGCTCCCAGGCACTAACACCACGAGCCCTAGGGTTCAGTGGCGTTTCTGTTCCTCCTGCCCACGGAGGAAAGACGTCTTCCCAGGAAGCCCAAAACCTGGGCTGAAGCCTCCCTCGTTTGCCCTCCTGTCACCATCTCCTGCCCATCACGCGCAGCGTTGAGAGGGGAGTGTTTGTGTTTGCCCCAGCTGAGCTGCCTCTGCAGGGGAGGGCAGAAACCTCAGAGTGAGGGGGGAGCCTGCCTGCCTGTGCTGTGCTCAGAGCACCCGCGTCCCAGCGAGCCGATGAGGGTCTGCTGCACTCAGAGCCAGGAAAAGGCTTTTACTCCCCTCCACCTGGAGTCACACGCGTCTCCTGCACACAGTGCTTTCCTCGCGCGGGCTTGGCCAGCCCTGGCAGCCCACGGCTCCCAGTGGCTTTCTGCCCTGGAGAGGCGGCTTCCACTTCTGCTGGTGACCAGCTGCTGACACACTTCCTCGGAACAGCTGCCCAGGCCAACCCTGAACAGCTGGCCTGGTGTGACCCCAAGAGGCCAATGCATGCTCTCTTGCTGCCTTCCGTGGACATTCTGGGCAGCTGCGTTCCAGTCTGCAGCAAGGGAAGGCAGAAGCCCCAAAGCAACTCAGGCCTGCTGGCCCTTTGCTGTTCCACGTGCATGGGTTGCGGCAGGGCATGCTGCCAAGGGAGAATGCCTCCTCACGCGGAAGCACTCCGGGAATGGCTCTGTCTCTTGCAAACTGCCATGTGTTCACCAAACACAGGAGCCGCACTGGTCTTCTGCAGACTAATGTTGGAAGCGGGAGCAGGGTGGGCACTGCTTCCTCTCTGGCTCGTGCAAGGGGAAGGAAAAGATCACTGGGGAAGCCCGTTCCTGCCTAGCGGCGGTGAGCAACTGTCTGGGCGAAAGCCGCCTTACCTGTGAGATGGTGGAGGAATGCGTGAGGGTGTGACACTTTGAGAGCAGTGCTGCAGAGGGCACAGTCAGCTTAAACCTGGCCTGGAAAATGGGCTTGTTTCCCTCCCTCCCCACTTACAGCTTATGCCAGCCTGGTTCGGGTTGTCGCAGGCGGAGAAACGAACATGGCACAGTCCCTTGTGGTGGAGAACCCGTGGAGGTGCTCTAACTCCATTTCAGTTAGTGAGAGAGAAAATTAAGTCTTTCATGTCACTCTAGGCCCTTGTCACTCTGACCTGTTGATCCATCTAAACTATTGCACAGTGGACCCATGGTTTTCACATGCTAACATGGAAATAGGCTTGACATTGTCAAGTCTGGCAAGAGTAACGAGGGCTCCCGGGTTTGGCCTCCTTACCGAACTGCTGTGACCCAGGTGTGGGGGTCGCTGTGGCTCTACGGTCAACTGCTAGCCGTTCGAGGGTCAACGCTGTGCACTATCAGCGGCTGTAGGACTGAGTCCAACTGCCAAGGGCCCAGCCACTGCCTGTGCTGCGCTCACCTGCGGCTCCCAGCTCGTCCCTCATCTGTGGCGCAGCCCTGCCTTGCTGCCCCCTGACAGCCTGATGGCTGCCCCTAACACTGCACCAGGCCCAAGGAAATGACAGAAACGCCTCCTATCCATCCCTGGAGCAGTAGCTTGGATTTCAAGCAGGGTCAGCCTCAACCTCGTGACTTGAGTTATCGTCACCATCCAGACAAAAGCGTGCACAGGCAGACCTCTACAGCGGTTCACCCTTGGCCATAAAACTTCCTCCTTCCCCCAGTCACCTACGTCCCTCCAGTTCCCTTCACCCCACCATTTGCCCTCCCACATAGCTCACCCCTTCTAACGCCTCCCCTGAGTTCTTTCTCGGGCTCCCTAGAGCCGGACACCAGCACACAGTGCCATTTGCATGTTTCTTTTTTCCGCTGTCTTGGAACTTCAAGACTGGGGTCCCTGGCTTCCTTGCAGTCTTTCCTTTTCAGCTCCTGCTCTTGGACGGTCTGCTTTCTCTTCTGTCTTAAGAGACCTGACACATTTGCCCTCCACCACCAGAGGATGACTCGCAGAGCTCCCTTCCCTTCCCTTCCCCTCCCTTCCCCTCCCTTCCCTTCCCTTCCCTTCCCTTCCCTTCCTCCCCTCCAGCCACGGAGACCACCAGAGGGAGAGGTCAAAGCATGCTCCACTCCAGGCTCCAGTGCTCCAGTGTCAGCATATTCCAGATGCCACCCCCGATGGCCAGGCGCTGGGAGCTGCAGCCGTAGCCCGGGGGTTACGCCTCTGCAACCCTGGATTGCAGGCACTTCTGCTTCAGAGTGCAGGTCCCAACCCAGCTGCTTAGGGCCCTCAGGCCCTCAGAGGCAGACAGGGAGAAAAGACTCCTCACCCTGGGGAGGCAGCTGGAGCTCTGGGACTCCCCCAGATCTGCTCCCTCCACAGGGCTAGGCACCTGCTGGTGCCTCTTGTCCAGTCCACCTCACTTCACAGCGGGCACCAGGAGGTAAGTGAGGCACCTCCCCTGGAGTCCCAGGTGTGGCGAATGTGCTCTGAATGTGCTCCTCTCTTTGTGGGTGCTCAGCTGTTATGTGATCAAGGCATGGAAAGGAAACTCCCCTCTCCCAGTGCAGGCTGGCCCTGAAACTCACAACAAGCTGGATGACATTGCACAGGACACGAGAGCACTGCTGCCAAGACGTTTGGAGTAGGTAGCTGTGGCCAAGTGGGGAAGGTGATGAATGTGAAATCCACGGAGGTTTCCCCACACACGTTCAAATCCTGCCAGCGACAGGGTACCCTCGCCTTCAGGGCTGCCTGGACTGAGCACACTCCGGCCCTAGACAAAGCCCCACAGCCACTGTCCCACCAGCTGCATAGCATGCCCAGTGAACCCTCCATCCCTCTAGTCATCCTCGGCTTCCCCCAGAATTGCCATGCGGCATGGGAAACCACCTTTCTGCTTTCGCAGCCGCAGAGGCTCACAGCTTTGCTGACAGAAGGATGCTCACCTATGGGGAGGGGTGGGTTTTCTTCCAAGGGACACGTTTTCCCGCGGAGCTTGAGCCGAGATGTGTATGCTTCCACGATGGGAAGGGGGCCCCTCCGCAGAAACACCTGCAGGTTTTTGCAGCCACAGGAGAAAAAAAATGGGGGAAGGGAAAGACCCTCCCCAAATGCCGCTTCCTATTCTTTTTCCTGCTGCTGCATCAGTCTCCCCTCTCAGACTCCCGGGAGAGTCCTGAATGCTCAGAGAGGGTCACATGGTGCATGGGAGGAGCAGGGGGGAGGCGCAGGTCTGCATGCGTTGGTGGTATAGTGGTGAGCATAGCTGCCTTCCAAGCAGTTGACCCGGGTTCGATTCCCGGCCAACGCACACGCGCTTTTCTTCTTCCAGGCGCCTGCAGAGGCACCTCCATCTCCTGCTAGAAAAGAGCCCAGCTTTCACCAACAAGTTCACATTCCCTGGAGGAGCCTCTCCCTTTACTACATGCACAGGCAGGGACAGGACGGGCCACCCCACAGAGCCCAGGAGAGACAGCCCTGGCTTCAGCAATGCCTGCCTTGGTGAAAGCGCATGCAAGCGAGTGGAGCAGAAGAGCTGTTGAGGATGGGGGCTACAGTCAGGACCAGGAGTCAGGCAGAGACCAGCTGCTTGGCAGGCAGCTGTGCTCATCACGGTGACAGAAGCGCTGGCAGGCACATGCCTCTGCCCCACTTCTCCCGCAGCCACGTCAGTGTCAGTCCTGCCCCACCCCCTCCCTGCACACAGCCTCTGGCAACTGCTCCACATTCCCACCCCAAGCATCTCTGCCTGCTCCCAGGCCTGTAAGAGCGGAAATCCCCCAGCCCCGCTGCTGGTTCCCACAGGGACAGACCCACCCAGGGACTTCTGTTGAGGCACTCTCCAGGCTGCACTGGTTGTACCGGGGTCTGTGCCTGTCCTGAGAGAGCCAAAAGCACTGCAGCCCACCCATGCCGTTCACAGCAGGGACATGCAGGCGTGTCAGGGATCACCCTGAGGGCTGCGGTGAGCAGAGCAGCACAGAGGGAAGGCGCTGTCCCCACAGCCCTGGGGCGGAGGCATTAGCCTCCGCTCTGCCCTGTTCCTCGCTCCTCAGATACCCGCCTTGGCTTCTCTCAGCAGAGTGTCTGGGCCATCTCCTCACCCGTGGAGCAAGGCCTTTTAAATTTCACTCTCAGCCTTCCCTTCTCACGCGCAATTTGGATTCAGAATGTTCATGTTGGGTTCCGTCGAGCCTTCTTGAGAGAGCAACAGCTCTGCGTGGGTCTTTTTTGTTTGTGTTCCTTCCTTCCCTGGAAGGGTGGGACAGTGGAGACACAAGAGGTAAGAAATGAAAGAGAGCTGCCCAGGGGGGAAGCTGCCTCAGCGGGTGCTGAAGCCCTGGAGCAGGAGCCCAGAGAAGCTTGGACTCTCCTTCCTTGGACGGATTTGGAACTGAGTCACCTGCCCTAGCTTTGGCGCTAGTCGTACTCGGGGTGCGTAGCTGAATTAGAGACCTCCAGAGATCCCTTCCAGTCCATCTCATTCCACGAATCGACAGCTGCCAGAGAGCGCTGTGCTCTCCTCCCACCTCTGCACCCACAGCAGCAAGTGAGCCTCAAGGCCACCAGTGGAATGGAGCTGTCCTCTGGTCTTCTGGGGTGTGCACCTGCCTAAGGAAGGACTAGCAGCCTCCCTGCCTAAAGAAAGGCAGTCTCCTGTGCACAGAGCCAGGCTTACCAAATGGCGGGCACGTGCATGGAGAGAGAAAGAGGCGGTGGCAGTGCCTGAGGCCGTTGCGGTGTAGTGGGTCTTGCCGGGAAGAAATCAAAGGCGCCCAAGCACGCTGCAGGGACCTGCTGACCCACGAGTCTCTTGTGGTGTCCTTGCTGGTTTACAACAGTGGCAGAGCCATAAGGAGTCGCCAGGAGGAGGTGACTGCGCGCATCCTGGCCCCTCCACCCCCTGCCGCCGACAGGTCCTTTGGTTCTGCCACGGAAGAATTCCCTTTCCCACTGGCACAGCTGGAGGAAGTTTTGTGACCATGTGCCTTGGGCCCCTGTGCGCCTTGCTCCGAAATGTCTCCACGTGCTGCCTTTGCCTCCCGGAGCCCCAGTGCCGCAAGGGAAGGGTTGCTGCCAGCAGCCAGCTCTGAGTGCCCCGTGCACAGGAGGAGCCTGAATTACCTGCCCTGGTTCAGGCCGGCTCTAGGAAAAGGGCCAAGGCTGGCCAAGAGGTCAGGATGGCCGAGCGGTCTAAGGCGCTGCGTTCAGGTCGCAGTCTCCATGGGAGGCGTGGGTTCGAATCCTACTCCTGACAGGCTTCTCTCTGCTGGTCTTTTCCCTGGCCAGACTGGCAGTGGAGAGCCTCAGGCCTGAACTGTCCTCTCATCTCAGTCTGTGCTCCTCAGCCAAGATCATGCCTCCTGGCCAAGCAGCTAAGGGGAGGAGGCCCTAGGCTCATCCCTAGGTGACCTCAGATGAGCTCCCTGAACTGGCTCTGTGCTTGCACCTCTGCCCTCCCCAAAGAAAAGAGGTCAGGGCCTCTGGGCTGACACCCATTTCAACCCCTGCCTACCTATAAGCTCTCATCCTCCCACCTTTTCTACCTACTCAAAGGCTGCCATTAAATTAAATCCCCACAAAGCCTAAGGACTCAAACGCTACTGCTGGATCCCCACAAAGCTTTCCCGTCTCCCGGCTAAACCAGGCCTGTCCCCTAAGCTTCTGCTGACAGGGTCAGTGCCCCGCCAGGGGCAGGCCCCAGCCTGGCAAGCTGCACTGCGAATCCGTGCTTAGCCTACCCCTCACAAGGACCACCAGGGCCTGTCCAGCAGAGCGGCTACCCTCCCAGTCAGTCCCCAGTGCAGGGCAATTAGGCCCTGCTGCTGCCAGACTCTGCGTTTCTCCTTGTGGAGGTCCACCCACCCAGACCATGACGTCCCAACTTGGATACAAAGCTGCTGTGGCAGACCATGTCCAAAGGTTTGCTAAAGACAAGCCACGCAGTGTCCCC